>NC_054478.1:119831830-120183321 GCF_017639515.1 Carcharodon carcharias | reverse complement strand
AAAAATTATGGCCAGTGACCCTGCAATTTCCATCTGTTTCAGATGAAGTTACATTGTTTCATAGTTTGCCATTGTGAGATTTGAACTTCTTGATCTTGG
The DNA here is from genome assembly GCF_017639515.1 of Carcharodon carcharias. Classification (NCBI taxonomy): domain Eukaryota; kingdom Metazoa; phylum Chordata; class Chondrichthyes; order Lamniformes; family Lamnidae; genus Carcharodon; species Carcharodon carcharias. Next base: position 120,183,222 of record NC_054478.1, on the reverse strand, counting down.
GGGTTACAAACCCAGTACCATAACCACTTGGCTATTTAGGCCAAGCCAAAATTATGGCCAGTGACCCTGCAATTTCCATCTGTTTCAGATGAAGTTACATTGTTTCATAGTTTGCCATTGTGAGATTTGAACTCTTGATAATCTTTTAAATGAAAACCAAATCAACAAAATTGGGATAAATCAGGCACAGCCCCTAATTCAGGTCAGCTGTAAAACCAAGAACAAAGTTTAAAGGAAACTTACAAACTTTAAATCAAAATGTGATTAAAGGGGTCAACAAAACACCCCAGTCCCCGCGGTGCCCACCGAGCACGGAAGGCCTCGAGAGTGCCAGCAGACACCGCGTGCTCCTTCTCCAGGGACATCCGGCAGCGAACGTAGCCGCGGAAGAGGGACAAACAATCGGGCGGGACTCCCCCGTCGATCGCCCGCTGCCTGGACCTGTTAATGGCCAACTTGGCCAGGCCCAGGAGCAGGTTCACGAGGAGGTCCTCCTCCTTCCCGACCCCCTTCCGCACCGGGTGCCCATAGATCAGGAGCGTGGGGCTGAAGTGCAAACAAAACATCAATAAAAGGTTTTTCAAATAACTAAAAAGGGAGTGCAGCCTACAACACCCTATGTATACATGGTCCACGGACTCCACAAGACCGCAAAAAGGGCATGTGTCCTGAGAGTCCGTGAACCTATGCATCCTCTTATTATAAGGGACTGCTGCATGCAACACCCTCCAACCCAGGTCCCCGATAGAAAGGGGGAGGACACCTCCGTAGAGGGCCTCCCATCGAGGGCCTCCGCCGCCGGACGGCAACAAGGCACGCCAGGGCGTGTCCGGTCGACGGACAAGGGCGAGAAAATGGAAGGTGTGCAGCAGCAGTCCATACAAAAAGCCCCTCTTTGCTGTGCCAAAAGGCACAGAGGGCATGTCCCCGAGGCGGCTCATATTGCGGGGCACCAGCACCTGAGGGAGGGTTCGGGGCTTGGGGCCAATGTGGAATTCCGTCCGAACAGGGGAACGCTCAGACGGAAGACCACCGCGCACCTGGGCCACCTCAAGACCCAAAATAACGTCGGGTCCGAGCACGACCGTTCTCAGGTCTTGGATGGCATCGGCCGCGACCTGGACACTCACAGACGCGCGTCGCGCCAACTCCTGCGGGAGCATCCAGCCCAGTCCTCCGCCACCCAGCACGTCCCCAATCCTGGTCACCCCTGCGGCCACAGCCCTCCTCTCCGCCAACCACTGAAAAGGACGGAGGGGCGGATTCCTGAGCAGCGGCTCTCTGACGATAGCCGCTACTCCTGACGGGGGAGAGCTGCGTCGCGAGGCGACCACTTTCCAGACTTTGATCAGGTCCTGGTAAAAGACGGGCAACGCCTGCAAGGAGCCACCGAGGCCCAGCTGTTCTATAAACAGGAGCTGCACGTCATAATTCAGGCCGTGCACCTGACGGAAGAAATACGTCATCAGGGCACACCATCTAGGAGGAGGCTCAACGTAGAGGTATCGCTGCAGGGTCTGAAGGCGGAAAGTCGCCACCTGTGTGCGTAGGCACACTAGCGCCTGACCACCCTCCCTAAGCGGGAGACTCAGAACCTCGGCAGCGACCCAGTGCAATCTTTTGTCCCAGAAGAAGTCGACTAACAATCTCTGGATTCTTGTGACAAAGTCCGGGGGAGGGGTCAAAGTGACCAGCCGATACCACAACATGGCGGCGATCAGCTGGTTTATGACCAGAACTCGACCCCGGTAAGATAGCACTCGGAGCAGTCCTGTCCAGCGCCGCAGGCGAGCGGTGACTTTCGTCTCCAGTTCCTGCCAGTTTGCCGGCCAGGATTCCTCAGCGGGGCAGAGATGGACCCCCAGGTAGAGGAGGCTGGTCCTGCTCCAGGTGAAAGGCCTGAGCTCCTCGGGTAGGGGATCCATCTGCCACTGACCGACCAGGAGTCCAGAACACTTACCCCAGTTGATCCTGGCAGAAGAAGCGGCAGAGTAGACCTCCTGGCACTCGCGCATCCTCCGCAGGTCAGCCGGGTCACTAAACATAAGGAGCACGTCATCGGCGTAAGCCGAAAGGACCACCCCGATGCCCGGCCCGCGCAGAACCAATCCCGACAACCTCCTCCGCAAGAGGCGCAGGAAAGGCTCCACGCAAATAGAATACAACTGGCCAGACAGGGGGCAGCCCTGACGTACCCCTCTCCCAAAGCGAAGGGGCGCCGTCAGGGACCCGTTAACCTTCACTAGACACTCCGCGGCAGTGTACAGAAGTCGGATCCGGGCGACAAAATGCGTCCCGAACCCGAAAGCTCGCAGAGTTCCGAGTAAGTATTCGTGATCCACCCTGTCGAACGCCTTCTCCTGATCGAGAGACAGGAAGGCGCTCGACAGACCAGCCCTCTGGGAATGGTAGATGATGTCCCGGACCAGATGGATGTTATCATAAATGGTTCGGTCCGGGACGGTGTAGGACTGGTCAGGGTGGATCATGTGGTCCAGCACGGTGCCGAGCCGAGAAGACATGGCTCGGGCGAAGATTTTGTAGTCCGTGCTGAGGAGGGAGACCGGGCGCCAGTTTTTAAGAAGGCGGAGATCCCCCTTCTTCGGTAGCAGGGCAATCACGGCCCTGCGCCACGAAAGGGGCATCTCCCCGGTAGCAATGCTCTCCCCCAGGACCCCCGCGAAGTCGCTCCCCAAGACGTCCCAGAACGCCCTGAAGAACTCCACGGTCAGCCCGTCTAGTCCCGGGGTTTTGCCCCTAGAAAGACCGTCGAGTGCGCCGGTCAGCTCCCCCAGACTTATAGGGGAGTCGAGCTTTCCGGCGCACTCCGGGCCGACCTGCGGCAGGTCCTCCCACAAAACTCTGCAAGCTTCCTCACTGGACGGATCCGGAGAGAAAAGGGCAGTGTAGTAATCTCGGGCAATGGCCCTGATGCCCTCCGGATCCGAGACAAGTGATCCGTCGTCGGCCAGCAGCGTAAAGAGCTGCTTACGGACCCCGTGCCTTTTTTCCAGTGAGTAGAAGAAGGGAGAGCCACGGTCCATCTCCTTAAGGAAACAGATCCGCGACCTCACGAACGCGCCCCGAGACCCGACCAGTTGCAGGTCCCGCAGCGCGCCCTTCTTCTCATCGTACACCGACCGCAGGGCCGGGTCCGCGTCGGGCTGACGGAGACGTGCCTCCAGGTCGAGCACCTCCTTCTCCAACTCCTCGACCCTGGATTTGCGTCTCTTTGTCGACCCCTTCGCGTACTCTTGACAGAAAACTCGGACGTGAGTCTTGCCCACGTCCCACCATAGCCTCAAGGAGGGGAAGCCTCCCCGCTTCCTTCTCCAGCCGGTCCAGAAGCGACGGAACGAGTCCAGGAACCGCTGGTCTTCCAACAACAGGTTATTAAAATGCCAGTACGCGGACCCCGTCCGAGCGCAGAACGAAGTGAGCTCCGCCCACACCAGACGGTGGTCCGTGCACGGAATCTGCTGTATAGAAGCAGCCGGAACGCAGGACACGTACGCCTTCGAAACGTAAAGGCGGTCGAGTCTGGACGCTCCGACTCCAGGTGACACAAAGGTGAACACGCTGGAGTCAGGATGGAGATTTCGCCAGACGTCCACTAAGTCGAAGGACCTGACCAGGTCCCGCAACTTACTCACACCTCGCGTGCAGTGCAGGGTACCGTGACGGTCCCGGACCCCGAGGGTGCAATTGAAATCCCCCCCGAGGACGATGCACTCGCCAGCGTCGATGGAGCCGAGATGAGTGGACACTTCTTCAAAGAAGCTCGCTTGCTGCTGCGTGCCCAGGGGAGCGTACACATTCACAAAGTGAAGCACCGCCCCCCCCAGACGCACAGTCAGGTGCAGCAACCGGCCTGGCACTGGCTCCTTGACCCCCAAGATCTCCGGCTGAAAATGCGGGGCCAACAAGATAGCCACCCCGCCAGAATTGGAGGCTAGGTGACTCATGTAGACCCCCCCTCGCCACTCCAGGAGCCACGTGGCTTCGTCTCCCGGAACGGTATGGGTTTCTTGCAGGAAGCACAACGCGTACTTCCCGTCCCTGAGGACCGAGAAGTTCTGGAACCTGCGCTGTGCGGCCCTGCTGCCGCGGATGTTGAGGCTGGCTATAGTCGTCTTCATTGTCAAAGGTACATCAAACCTTCACCGTAAGTCATTAAAAAGAAGAGGACTTTTTAGTCCTTCCTCTCCTTCAGGAGCCCAGCGAGAAACGTTTGGACCCTCCGCCGCGCGTTCCTATCCAACTCAGGAGACTTGAGAGCCTCGCGAGTGGACCAGAACACCAGCGGAAAAGAATGCCACCGGTCCAAGGCCAACTGAACCCTGTCTCGGCGACCGCGATGACTCGCCAAAAAGTCCCGGAGTTCCCTTGGGGGGATGAGGGGGGAGTCAGTGGAGGGCACCAGGGGATCCACCGCCTCGCTTGAGAGCGACTCAGCGTAATCTCCAGCGCTCACCACGGACACCCCGTCCTCCTCCAGGTCGTCGCCTCCAGCTTCCGACCCCTCCCCCGCAGTGAGTACGGGGGCTGATTCGGAGCTGCCAGCTGGCCCCACCTGTACCTCGATCCCACCCCCAGGATCAAGGCCAGAGGGGTCCTCTCTGGTCTCCTCTAAACGTTTTGGGTCAGAGGGCAGCGGCAGTTCTGATGCCCGCTCTCCTCCCGGCACCGGGTCGTCCGGGGAGCTCAGGACAAGCTCCTGACCTAAAACTAGGACGCCCGGTGCTAAGGTTTGGGAGGGAGCGGGAAGGCCTTCCTTTTCGCCGCCACCCAATGACCCGTTGACATTTTTTAAATTTTGAAAGTTGCAGTCCCCCGATGAGCCAGAAGGTACCTCGGGGGTATCGAGGGTCTCTGAGTCGGACACCACCTCAAGGGAGGTGCCTTCAGTGACCCCCGAGGGGCCCTGTTCAGGGGACTGCAGCAGGTTGACAGGGGTAATAGTGGTGGGAGTCGGTGCAGGGGTTTTGAGTTCCCCCAGAGGACAGGGCGAGATTTTACTTGGTGGAGACGCCACCACCTCTTCATCGGGGGAAGGGACACACCCAACTTCTTCAGTTTGGGCATCACCCACCTCCTCCTCCGAAGCGTGACGTCTCTTCCGGGTCAGGCTGGGGGCTAGGGAGACCTCCATTTCCGAGGCCCCCTCCTCCTTGTCCAGCCCTCCCGGACACTCCACCCTCTGGGTTTTGGGTGTTAGATACCCCGGCTCGGGGTCCCGCGTCCCTTCCCCGCCGGCCCCGGGAGCACGCGCAGGGACGACGCCGGGCCCAGCACTCGGCGCCTTAGCACCCACGGGCCCGGGAGCACACGCGGACACGACGCCGGGGCCGGATGTTGTCTTTTCCCCCGAGCCGGTGCTTGCAGGTGTTTGGGGGTTTTGGGGCGTTTCAGGGGCCGCCTCCAGGTTGCGGGTCTTCCTCTGCGCCTTCTTACGGCGTGGGGGCTCTCCCCCCGCCTCACCGGCAGCCGAGATGGCAGTGGCCGCCGGCGTCGCTTCCCCTTGCGGGGAGGGAGATGGAGTGGTGGCGGGGGGAGGAGGGGCGGTGCCAGCCGTGGCCACTTGGGTGGGGCTCGTAGCCTTGGAGGCGGGGCAGTTCTTCCTCACGTGCCCCGCCTCCTTACAAGCATGGCACCGCACGCCCTCCACGGTCCAGAAGACCCGATAGGCGGTCCCCTCAAAATTGATAACGAAGGCCCCCTCCAGGCACTCCTCCTGGGCCAAGCGGACAAATACCTGGCGCCGGAAGGAGTACACATGGCGGAGGGCCGAGTCTTTGAGGCCGAGCGGGATTGGTGCAACCCCCGACCTGACCTCCCCCAATTTATTAAGGTGGGGGAGGAGGAGCTCACTGGATAGAAAAGGCGGGATGTTCGAAATAATAATTCTCTGGGCGGTGGCCTCAAGGGGGTCCACCGCCAGAAAAGTCCCGCCCACAGTGAGTCCTTTTTGCAGGGCGAGGTGCACCGCCCGCTCGGACCTCAAGAAGAATATGGCCTTTCCATACATTTTAGAGGCCGCGACAATGGCTGAGGGGCCGACGACCCCAGCCATAGCCTTTACGCAGGCCTCTATTGTCATTTCAGGGTGAGCATAGCTCTTTACCCCAAGGGCCCTGGTCAGGAGGCGGAAAGGTGACAGGGCAGCGGGAGCAGCTGGAGCCGCAGAAGCAACCACCCCCGCATAAGTTTTCTTTTTTTGAGGCCCTGCCACCGGTGACAAAACCGCCTCCACATTAGCCCTCGAGGGCCCGGCCACAGGTGATGGTGAATTGGCCTTAGGGCCAGAGCCACGCCCACCCCGGGAAGGATTGGCCATTTTGTTTTTTTCTTTTTATTTTTTTTTAGAAATATAGGGAGGAAAGGGGGTGGGGGGGAGAGGTAGAAACAACCTCCCCTCTTTTAGGCAGGAGAGGAGAGGAGGGAGAGGAGTAAAAGACAGGGAGGCACAGGAGGGAAAGAGGTAAATGTCCTGGTGGGTGTCCTCGATGGTGGATGGACGGTGGGTGGGGGCCTGATGTTCTTCAGGCAGGGGGAGGCAATGTCTTCACCAGCTATTGCTGGCCTTACTGGGAAAAGGGCTGGGTTGGGGGGAGGGGTGGCAGAAAGATGGTTTCAGCACACACACACACCCTCCCGCTCTTCCTTCCCCAACTCCTCTGGCAGTCTTCTTGCCTCCCCCTACAAAAACACAGTCCTTAATTGCCCCCACCTTAAACAAAAATACACAGTTCAGACACCCACCTAGGATGTTGTTTTCCAACTCAGTCCTGGCCTCCTGGCCTTCCTGTCCTGTAGCAACAGTAGCAACTGTTCTCTTCTCTCCCTCTCTCTCCTTTAGCAGCACAGGGGCAAGGCAGCAGCAGCAGCACTGGAGGAGCAGCAGCAGAAGCACACAGCAGAAGCAACAACCCCAAAGGCAGCAGCAGAAACAGTTGAAACACTGAGGAGCAGCAACACCAACACCACACACCTTCTCTCCTCAGTACCAGGAAACCAACTGAATCCACAATTACCTCCACGAGATCGTTAGGAAAATGAACTCTTGATCTTGGGGGTTACAAACCCAGTACCATAACCACTTGGCTATTTAGGCCAAGCAAAGGTTAAGGTTGTCAGCGGGCTGTAACTCTTTCAAGTACAAACATGTTTCCATCTGTTTCAGATGAAGTTACATTGTTTCATAGTTTGCCATTGTGAGATTTGAACTCTTGATTTTTGGGGTTATAAACCCAGTTCCATAACCACTTGGCTATTTAGGCCAAGCTTCAAGATTCACCAGGATGTTGCCTGGGATGAAACATTTAAGTTATGAAGAAAGGTTGGATAGACTTGCGTTGTTTTCATTGGAGCAGAGAAGACTGAGGGGCGACCTGATCGAGGTGTACAAGATTATGAGGGGCATGGACAGGGTGGATAGGGAGCAGCTGTTCCCCTTAGTTGGAGGGTCAGTCACAAGAGAACATAAGTTCAAGGTGAGGGGCAGGAGGTTTAGGGGGGATGTGAGGAAAAACATTTTTACCCAGAGGGTGGTGACAGTCTTGAATGCGCTGCCTGGGAGGGTGGTGTAGGCGGGTTGCCTCACATCCTTTAAAAAGTACCTGGATGAGCACTTGGCACGTCATAACATTCAAGGCTATGGGCCAAGTACTGGGAAATGGGATCAGGTAGGTAGGTCAGGTGTTTCTCACGTGTCAGTGCAGACTCGTTGGGCCGAAGAGCCTCTTCTGCACTGTGATTCTGATTCTGCTCCTCTCGCAATCTCTCACAACCAATGGCCACGCTACTCCTCTCGTTCCCTCTCTTTTAAAGGTCACCCAGCTCATTTCGCTCTCTGTGTTAATGGCCACTCTGTTCCTCTCGTTCTCTCACTGTTAAATGCCACGTGCACATTAGTGGGGTGGTGAAAAAGGCATATGGGACACTTGCTTTTATCAATCGAGGCATAGATTACAAAAGTAGGTCATGTTGGAGTTGTATTGAACCTTGGTGAGGCCACAGCTGGAGTACTGTGTGCAGTTCTGGTCGCCACATTATAGGAAGGATGTGATTGCACTGTAGGGGGCACAGAAGAGATTCACCAGGATGTTGCCTGGGATGAAACATTTAAGTTATGAAGAGAGGTTGGATAGACTTGGGCTGTTTTCGTTGGAGCAGAGAAGACTGAGGGGCGACCTGATCGAGGTGTACAAGATTATGAGGGGCATGGACAGGGTGGATAGGGAGCAGCTGTTCCCCTTAGTTGAAGGGTCAGTCACAAGAGAACATAAGTTCAAGGTGAGTGGCAGGAGGTTTAAAGGGGATGTGAGGAAAAACGTTTTTTAACCAGAGGGTGGTGACGGTCTTGAATGCGCTGCCTGGGAGGGTGGTGAAGGCGGGTTGCCTCACATCCTTTAAAAAGTACCTGAATGAGCACTTGGCACGTCATAACATTCAAGGCCATGGGCCAAGTACTGGTAAAAGGGATCAGGTAGGTAGGTCAGGTGTTTCTCACGTGTCAGTGCAGACTCGTTGGGCCGAAGAGCCTCTTTTGCGAAATGCTTCTGACTCTGCTCCTCTCGCAATCTCTCACTATTAATGGCCACGCTGCTCCTCTCGCAATCTCTCACTATTAATGGCCACGCTGCTCCTCTCGCTCTCTCACTGTTAATGGCCACGCTGCTCATCTCGCTCTCACTGTTAATGGCCACGCTGCTCCTCTCGCTCTCTCACTGTTAATGGCCACGCTGCTCCTCTCGCTCTCTCACTGTTAATGGCCACGCTGCTCATCTCGCTCTCTCACTGTTAAATGCCCCGCTGTTCCTCTCGCTAGCTCGTTGTTAATGGCAACGCTGCTCCTCTCGCACCCCCACTGTTAAAGGCTCATTTTGCGCTCTCAATGTTAAATGCCACCCTGGTCCTCACGCAATCTCTCACTATTAATGGCCACGTTGCTCCTATCGTTCTGTCCCTTTTAAAAGGCCGCAATGCTCCTCTCACTCTCTCACTGCTAATGGCCAAGCTGCAGCTCCCGGTCTCTCAATGTTAATGGCCACGCTGCTCCTCTCACTCTCTCACTGCTAATGGCCACGCTGCTCCTCTCGCTCTCTCACTGTTAATGGCCACGCCGCTCCTCTCGCTCTCTCACTGTTAATGGCCACGCCGCTCCTCTCGCTCTCTCACTGTTAATGGCCACGCCGCTCCTCTCGCTCTCTCACTGTTAATGGCCACGCCGCTCCTCTCGCTCTCTCACTGTTAATGGCCACGCCGCTCCTCTCGCTCTCTCACTGTTAATGGCCACGTCGCTCCTCTCGCTCTCTCACTGTTAATGGCCACGCTGCTCCTCTCGCTCTCACTGTTAATGGCCACGCTGCTCCTCTCGCTCTCTCACTGTTAATGGCCACGCTGCTCATCTCGCTCTCTCACTGTTAATGGCCACGCTGCTCATCTCGCTCTCTCACTGTTGATGGCCACGCTGCTCCTCTCGCTCTCACTGTTAATGGCCACGCTGCTCCTCTCGTTCTCTCACTGTTAATGGCCATGCTGCTCCTCTCGCTCTCTCACTGTTGATGGCCACGCTGTTCCTCTCACTCTCTCACAATTAATGGCTATGATGCTCATCTTGCTCTCTCAATGTTTAACGTCACCATGTTCTTTTCGTGCTCTCACTGTTAAAGGACACGCTCCTGCTTCCGCTCTCTCAATGCTAGTGGCCTCGCTTTTAATCTTGCGCTCTCTTTATTAATCTCCCCGCTGCGCCTCTCACTCTCTCACTGTTAAAGGCTTCGCTGCTCTTTCGTTCCCCCTCTTACAAAGGCCACGCTGTTCATTTCGCTCTCTCACTGTTAACGGCCAAGTTGCTATCGTTCTCTCCCTTTTAAAGGCGACCCTGCTCCTCTCGCTCTCTCGCTGTTAAAGGTGACAGTGCTCCTTTCACTCTCCCACAATTAATGGCTGCGCTGCTCTTAGCGCTCTCTCACTATTAATGGCCACATTGCTCCTCTCGCTCTCTCACTGTTGAAGGCCCTGCAGCTGCACTCGCGCTCTCAAAGTTAACGGCCACACTGCTCCACTCGCTTTCACACTCTTCATTGGCAGGCTGCTCCTCTCACTCTCCCACTATTAATGGCTGCGCTACTCCTCTCGCTCTCTCACTATTCATTGACATGCTGCGCCTCCTGCTCTCTCACTGTTAAAGGCCCCGCTGTACCTCTTGCTTGCTCGCTGCTAATGGCTGCGCTGTTCCTCTCGCTCTCTCACCATTAATGGCCACATTGGTCCTCTCGCTTTCTCACTGTTAAAGGCCACATTGCTCATCTCGCTCTCTCACTGTTAAATGACACGCGCACATTAGTGGGGTGGTGAAAAAGGCATATGGGACACTTGCTTTTATCAATCGAGGCATAGATTACAAAAGGAGGGAGGTCATGTTGGAGTTGTATAGAACTTTGGTGAGGCCACAGCTGGAGTACTGTGTGCAATCCTCTCGCAATCTCTCACTATTAATGGCCACGTTGCTCCTATCGTTCTGTACCTTTTAAAAGGCCACAATGCTCCTCTCACTCTCTCACTGTTAATGGGCACGCTGCTCCTCTCGCTCTCTCACTGTTAAAGGAGACGCTGCTCCTCATGCTCTCCCGTTGCTAAAGGCCACACTGCTCCTCAGGGTTGCTGGCTCTTAATGGCCAATCTGCTCCTCTCGCTCTCTCACCATTAAGAGTTGCGCTGCACCAATCGCTCCCGCACAATTAATTATCACATTCCTCCTCTCGGTCTCTCACTGTTTAAATGCCCTGCTGTTCCTTTCGCCAGCTCGTTGTTCACGGAAACGTTGCTCCTCTCGCTCCCCCACTGTTAAAGGCCACGTTTTTCATATTGCTCTCTCCCTTTTAAAGGCCACGCTGCTCCTCCCGCTCTCTCACTGTTAAAAGCTTCACTACTTCTCCTGCTCTCTCACAGTTAATGGCCACGCTGCTCATTTCGCTCTCTTACTGTTTAAGGCCACACTGCACTTCTCACTGTCTCATTGTTAATGGCTATGCTGCTCCTCTTGCTCTCTCACTGTTAAAGATGACAATGAATCCTTTCACTCTCCCACAATTAATGCTGCTCCTATCGCTCTCTCACTATTAATGGCCACATTGCTCCTCTCGCTCTCTCACTGTTAAAGGTTCTGCAGCTCCACTGGCGCTCTCAATGTTAAAGGCCACACTGTTCCAGTCGCTTTCTCACTGTTAATTGGCAGGCTGCTCTTCTCACTCTCCCACTATTAATGGTTGCGCTACTCCTCTCGCTCTCTCAGTATTAATGGCCATGTTGCTCCTCGCTCTGTCACTGTTAAAGACCACGCTGTTCCTCTCGCTTGCTCGCTGTCAAAGGCCACGCTACGCCTCTCGCATCCCGACAGTTAAAGGTTAGATTGTTCATCTCGCTTTCTCACTTTTAAAGGACACGCACACATTAGTGGGGTGGTGAAAAAGGCATATGGGACACTTGGTTTTATCAATCGAGGCATAGATTAAACAAGTAGGGAGGTCATGTTGGAGTTGTATAGAACCTTGGTGAGGCCACAGCTGCAGTACTGTGAGCACATTATGGGCATTAATGTGTCGCCACATTATGGGAGGATATGATTGCACTGGAGGAGGTGCAGAGGAGATTCACCAGGTTGTTGCCTGGGATGAAACATTTAAGTTATGAAGAGAGGTTGCTTTTGTTGGAGCAGTGAAGACTGAGAGGCGATGTGATCGAGGTGTACAAGATTATGAGGGGCATGGACATGGTGGATAGGGAGCAGCTGTTCCCCTTAGTTGGAGGGTCAGTCACAAGGGAACAGAAGTTCAAGATGAGGAGCAGGAGGTTTAGGGGGGATGTGAGGAAAAACGTTTTTACCCAGAGGATGGTGACGGTCTGGAATGTGCTGCCTGGGAGGCTGGTGTGGGCGGGTTGCCTCACATCCTTTAAAAAGTACCTGAATGAGCACTTGGCACGTCATAACATTCAAGGCTATGGGCCAAGTGCTGGTAAATGGGATCAGGTAGGTAGGTCAGGTGTTTCTCACGTGTCAGTGCAGACTCGTTGGGCCGAAGAGCCTCTTCTGCACTGTGATTCTGATTCTGCTCCTCTCGCAATCTCTCACTATTAATGGCCACGTGCTCCTTTCTTTCTCTTCCTTTCAAAGGCCACACTGCTCCTCTCACTCTCTCATTATTAATGGCTACGATGCTCATCCTGCTCCCTCACTGTTAAATGCCACGTTGATCCTCTCGCAATCTCTCACTGCTAATGGCCAGGTTGCTCCTCTTGCTGTCTCGCTGTCAAGGGCTATGCTGCTTTTCTCGCACTATCTTGCTGTGAATGGCCACGCTGCTCCGCGTGCTCTCTCTCTCTGTTAAAATGCACAATGTTCCTCTCACTCTCTTTCAGTTAATGTCCACGCTTCTCCTTTTGTAATCTCACTGTTAATGGCCACGCTATTCCTCTCGCTCTCTCACTGTTAAAGGCCACGCTGCTTCTATCGTTCTCTCTTTTGAAGGCCACCCTGCTCATTTCGCTCTCTGTTAATGGCCACGCTGCTCCTCTTGCTCTCTCGCCATTAAGGGGTCTGCTGCTCCTATCGCTCTCGCACTATTAATGATCACATTGCTCCTCTCGCACCCCCATTGTTAAAGGCCAAATTGCTCATTTCGCTCTCTCACTGTTAAATGCCACCCAGTTCTTCTCGCAATCTCTCACTATTAATGGCCACGTTGTTCCTATCGTTCTGCCCTTTTAAAAGGCCACGCTGCTCCTCTCGCTCTCACTGTTTATGGCCGCGCTGCTCCTCTCGCTCTCTCACTGTTAAAGGCCCCGCTACTTCTCTTGCTCTCGCAATGTTAATAACTACGCTGCTCCTCTCGCTCTCTCACTGTTAAAGGCTGCGCTACTTCTCTTGCTCTCTCACAGTTAAACCCCACGTTGCTCTCTTACTGTTTTAGGCCACACTGCACTTCTCACTGTCTCATTGTTAATGGCTATGCTGCTCCTCTTGCTCTCTCACTGTTAAAGATGACACTGCTCCTTTTACTGTCCCACAATTAATGCTGCTCCTATCGCTCTCTCACTATTAATGGCCACATGACTCCTCTCGCTCTCTCACTGTTAAAGGTTCTGCAGCTCCACTGGCGCTCTCAATGTTAAAGGCCACATTGCTCCTCTCGCTCTCTCACTGTTAAAGGCCCTGCAGCTCCACTGGCGCTCTCAATGTTAAAGGCCACACTGCTCCCCTCGCTTTCTCACTGTTAATTGGCAGGCTGTTCTTCTCACTCTCGCACTATTAATGGCTGCGCTACTCCTCTCGCTCTCTCACTATTAATGGCCACAATGCTCCTCTCGTTCTGTCATTGTTAAAGACCACGCTGTTCCTCGGCTCTGTCACTGTTAAAGGCCACGCTACGCCTCTCGCACCCCGACAGTTAAAGGCCAGATTGCTCATCTCGCTTTCTCACTTTTAAAGGCCACGCTGCTCTGCTTGCTCTCTCATTGTTAAATGCCACGCGCATATTAGTGGCGTGGTGAAAAAGGCATATGGGACACTTGCTTTCATCATTCGAGGCATAGATTACAAAAGTAGGTAGGTCATGTTGGAGTTGTATAGAACCTTGGTGAGGCCACAGCTGGAGTACTGTGTGCAGTTCTGGTCGCCACATTATGGGAAGGATGTGATTGCACTGGAGGAGGTGCAGAGGAGATTCACCAGGATGTTGCCTGTGATGAAACATTTAAGTTATGAAGATAAGTTGCTTTTGTTGGAGCAGAGAAGACTGAGAGGCGACCTGATGGAGGTGTACAAGATTATGAGGGGCATGGACATGGTGGATAGGGAGCAGCTGTTCCCCTTAGTTGAAGGGTCAGTCACAAGAGAACATAAGTTCAAGGTGAGGGGCAGGAGGTTTAGAGGGGATGTGAGGAAAAACTTTTTTTACCCAGAGGGTGGTGGACAGTCTTGAATGCGCTGCCTGGGAGGGTGGTGAAGGCGGGTTGCCTCACATCCTTTAAAAAGTACCTGGATGAGCACTTGGCACGTCATAACGTTCAAGGCCATGGGCCAAGTACTGGTAAAAGGGATCAGGTAGGTAGGTCAGGTGTTTCTCACGTGTCAGTGCAGACTCGTTGGGCCGAAGAGCCTCTTCTGCGAAATGCTTCTGACTCTGCTCCTCTCGCAATCTCTCACTATTAATGGCCACGCTGCTCCTCTCGTTTACTCTTCTTAAGAGTCACACAGCTCCTCTCGCTCTCTCACTGTTAAAGGAAAGGCTGCTCCTCATGTTCTCTCGTTGCTAAAGGCCACACTGCTCCTCAGGGTTGCTCGCTCTTATTGGCCACGCTGCTCCTCTCGTTCTCTCACCATTAAGAGTTGCGCTGCACCAATCGCTCTCGCACTATTAATGGTCACATTTCTCCTCTCGCTCTCTCACTGTTAAATGCCCTGCTGTTCCTCTCGCTAGCTCGTTGTTAATGGCAACGCTGCTCCTCTCGCTCCCCCACTGTTAAAGGCCACATTGTTCATCTTGCTCTCTCGCTGTTAAATGCTACGCAGCTCCTCTCGCAATCTCTTACTGTTAAAATCCACAATATTCCTCTCGCACTCTTTCAGTTAATATCCACGCTGTTCCTTTTGTACTCTCGCTTTTAAAGGCCACGCTGCTCCTCTTGCTCTCTCACTGTTAATGGCGACGCTGCTCCTCTTGCTCTCTCACAGTTAATGGCCGCGCTGCCCTGCTCGCTCTCTCACCATTAAGAGTTTCGCTGCACCAATCGATCTCGTACTATTAATGATCACATTGCTCCTCTCGGTCTCTCACTGTTAAATGTGCTGCTGTTCCTCTCGCTAGCTCGTTGTTAATGGCAACGCTGCTCCTCTCGCACCCCCACTGTTAATGGACGCATTGTTCATCTTGCTCTCTCACTGTTAAAGGCCACATTACTCCTCTCGCTCTTTCGCTATTAAAAGCCACGCTATTCCTATCCTGCTTTCTTTTGATGGCCACGCTGCTTATTTCGCTCTCACTGTTAAAGGCCACGCAGCTCCTATTGTTCTCTCCCTTTTAAAGGCTCCTCTCACTCTCTCACAATTAATGGCCACGAGGGTCATCTCGCTCTCTCACTGTTTAGCGTCACCATGTTCCTCTCGTTCTCTCACTGTTAAAGGAAATGCTGCTGCTCCCGGTCTCTCAATGCTAGTGGCCTCGCTGTTACTCTTGCGCTCTCTGTATTAAACCCCCCGCTGCGCCTCTCCCTCTCTCACCGTTAATGGCCATGCTGCTCCTCTCGCACCCCCACTGTTAAAGGCCACATTGCTCAACTTGCTCTCTCACTGTTAAATTACATGCGGTTCCTCTCGCTCTCTCACTGTTACTGGCCACACTGCTGCTCCCGCTCTGTCACTGTTAATTGCCACTCTCCTCCTGTCGCTATCTCACTGTTAATGGAGACACTGCTCCTTTTGCTCTCTCTCTGTAAAAGGCTACGCTGTTCCTCTCGCTTTCAGACTGATAAAGGAGACACTGCTCCTCTTGCTCTCTCGCTGCTAAAGCCACACTTTTCCTCTCGCTAGCTCGTTGTTATTGGCCACGCGGCTCCTCTCGCTCTCTCACTGTTACTGGCCACTCTGATGCTCTCACACTGTTAAATGCCACCCTGTTCCTCTCGCAATCTCTCACTATTAATAGCCACGTTGCTCCTCTTGCTGTCTCGCTGTCAAAGACCATGCTGCCCTTCTCACACTATCTTGCTGTTAATAGCCACGCTGCTCCTCTTTTTCTCTCTCTCATAAAATCCACGATATTCTTCTCGCTCTCTTTCAGTTAATGTCCACGGTGCTCCTGTTGTAATATCGCTGTTAATGGCCTCGCTGTTCCTCTAGATCTCTCAATGTTAATGGCTACGCTGCTCCTATTTTTCTCTCCCTTTTAACGGCCACGTTGCTCCTCTCACTCTCTCACAATTAATGTCTACTCTGCTCCCCTCACTGTTATTGCCTCGTCTGCTCCTCTCACTCTCTCACTGTTAAAGGCCACACTGCCCCTCTCATTCTCTCTCACTGTTTTAGGCCACACTGCTCTTCTCATTCCCTCACTGTTAATGGCTACTCTGTTCCTCTCGCTCTCTCACTGTAAAAAGAGGAACTGCTCCTCTTGCTCTCTGACTGATAATGGCTACACTGATCCTCTTGTTCTCTTACTTTTATTGGCCTCACTGTTCCTCTCATTCTCTCTCACTGTTAAAGGCTACACTGCTCCTTTCACTCTCTCACTGTTAATGGCTACTCTGCACCTCTCACTCTCTCACTGTTAATGGCTACTCTGCTCTTCTCGCTCCCTCACTGTTAAAGGAGACACTGCACCTCATGCTCTCTGTTAATGGCCAAGCTGCTCCTTTCGCTGTCTCACTGTAAATGGCCACTCTGCTGCTCTCGCTCTCTCACTGTTAATGGCCACGCTGCTCTTCTTGCTCTCTCACTGTTAAAGGAGACGCTGCTCCTCTTGCTCTCTCACTGTTGAAGGCCACAGTGCTCCTCTGGCCTGCTTGCTCTTAATGGCCACGCTGCTCCTCTCGCTCTCTCACCATTAAGGGTTTTGCTGCTCCTATCGCTCTCGCACTATTAAGGATCACATTGCTCCTCTCGGTCTCTCACTGTTAAATGCCCTGCTGTTCCTCTCGCTAGCTCGTTGTTAATGGCAACCCTGCTCCTCTCGCACCCCCACTGTTAAAGGACACATTGTTCATCTTGCTCTCTCACTGTTAAAGGCCACACTGCTCCTTTCGGTCTTTTGCCATTAAAGGACACGCTGCTCCTATTGTTCTCTCCCTTTTAAAGGCCACACTGCCCCTCTCACTCTCTCACTATTAATGGCTACGATGCTCCTTTCGTTCCCTCTATTTTAAAGGCCACGCTGCTCATTTCGCTCCCTCATTGATAATGGCCACGCTGTTGCCTTCGTTCTCTCCCTTTTAAAGGCCACACTGCTCCTCTCGCTGTTAAAGGCCCCGCTACTTCTCTTGCTCTCTCACTGTTAATGGCTACGCTACTTCTCTTGCTCTCTCACAGTTAATGGCCACGCTGCTCATTTTGCTCTCTTACTGTTTAAGGCCACACTGCACTTCTCACTGTCTCATTGTAAATGGCTATGCTGCTCCTCTTGCTCTCTCACTATTAAAGATGACACTGCCGCTTTCACTCTCCCGCAATTAATGCTGCTCCTATCGCTCTCTCACTGTTAAAGGCCACACTGCCCCTCTCATTCTCGCTCACTTTTGTAGGCCACACTGCTCTTCTCATTCTCTCACTGCTAATGGCTACTCTGTTCCTCTCACTCTCTCACTGCTAATGGCTACTCTGTTCCTCTCACTCTCTCACTGTTAATGGCTGCTCTGTTCCGTTCACTCTCTCACTGTTAATGGCTACACTGCTCCTCTCACTCTCTCACTGTTAATGGCTACTCTGCTCCTCTCACTCTCTCACTGTTAATGGCTACTCTGCTCCTTTTGATCTCTCACTGTTAATGGCCACTCTGCTACTCTCGCTCTCTCACTGTTTATGGCCACACTGCTCCTCTCGCTCTCTCACTGTTAATGGCACTCTGCTGCACTCATTCGCTCATTGTTAGTGGCCACTCTGCTGCTCTCGCTCTCTCACTGTAAAAAGAGGAACTGCTCCTCTTGCTCTCTGACTGTTAATGGCTACACTGATACTCCTCGCTCTCTCACTATTTATGGAGACACTGCTCCTTTTGCTCTCTCATTGTTAAAGGCTACGCTGTTCGTATCGTTCTCTCCCTTTTAAAGGCCAGGTTGCTCCTGTCACTCTATCGCAATGGCTACGATGCTCATCTCGCTCTCTCACTGTATAACGCCACGATGTTCCTCTCGCTCTCTCACTGTTAAAGGAGACGTTGCTCCTCTTGCTCTCTCAATGTTAATGGCTGCACTGATCATCTTGCTCTCTTACTTTTATTGGCCTCACTGTTCCTCTCATTCTCTCTCACTGTTAAAGGCTACTCAGCTCCTCTCACTCTCTCACTGTCAAAGGCTCCGCTGTTCCTCTTGCTTGTTGTAGACCACACTGCTCTTCTCATTTTCTCACTGCTAATGGCTACTCTGTTCCTCTCACTGTTAATGGCTGCTCAGTTCCGTTCACTCTCTCACTGTTAATGGCTACACTGCTCCTCTCGCTCTCTCACTGTTAATGGCCCCGCTGTTCCTCTTGCTTGCTCGCTGCTAATCGCTGCGCTGTTCCTCTCGCTCTATCACTATTAAAGGCCACACTGCTCTTCTCGCTCTCTCACTATTAATGGCCACATTGGTCCTCTCGCTCTATCACTGTTAAAGGCCACACTATGCCTCTCGCGCCCCCACTGTTAACGGCCACACTGCTCCACTCGCTTTCTCACTCTTCATTGGCAGGCGGCTCCTCTCACTCTCCCACGATTAATGGCTGCGCTACTCCTCTCGCTCTCTCACTATTCATTGACATGCTGCGCCTCCTGCTCTCTCACTGTTAAAATTCCCGCTGTTCCTCTTGCTTGCACGCTGCTAATGGCTGAGCTGTTCCTCTCGCTCTATCACTATTAAAGGCCACATTGGTCTTCTCGCTCTGTCACTATTAAAGGCCACGCTACGCCTCTCGCGCCCCCACTGTTAAAGGCCAGATTGCTCATCTCGCTTTCTCATTTTGAAAGACCACGCTGCTCTGCTTGCTCTCTCACTGTTAAATGCCACGCGCACATTAGTGGGGTGGTGAAAAAGGCATATGGGACACGTGCTTTTATCATTCGAGGCATAGATTACAAAAGTAGCGAAGTCATGTTGGAGTTGTATAGAACCTTGGTGAGGCCACAGCTGGAGTACTGTGTGCAGTTCTGGTCGCCACATTATGGGAAGCATGTGATTGCACTGGACGGGGTGCAGAGGAGATTCAGCAGGATGTTGCCTGGGATGAAACATTTAAGTTATGAAGAGAGGTTGGATAGACTTGGGTTGTTTTCGTTGGAGCAGAGAAGACTGAGGGGCGATGTGATCGAGGTGTACAAGATTATGAGGGGCATGGGCAGGGTGGATAGGGAGCAGCTGTTCCCCTTAGTTGGAGGGTCAGTCACAAGAGAACATAAGGTCAAGGTGAGGGGCAAGTGGTTTAGGGGGGATATGAGGAAAAACTTTTTTACCCAGAGGATGGTGACGGTCTGGAATGCGCTGCCTGGGAGTCTGGTGAATGCGCGTTGCCTCACATCCTTTAAAAAGTACCTGGATGAGCACTTGGCACGTCATAACATTAGAGGCTATGGGCCAAGTGCTGGTAAATGGGATCAGGTAGGTAGGTCAGGTGTTTCTCACGTGTCAGTGCAGACTTATTGGGCCGAAGAGCCTCTTCTGCACTGTGATTCTGATTCTGCTCCTCTCGTTCTCTCACTGTTAATGGCCTCGCTGTTCCTCTTACGCTCTCTCACTATTAATCTCCCTTTGCTGCCTCTCACTCTCTCGTGTTTAAAGGCCACGCTATTCCTCTTGCGCTCTCACTGTTAAAGGCGAGACTGCTCCTCTTGTTCTCTCACAGTTAATGGCCACGCTGCTCCTCTTGTTCCCTGCCTTGTAAAGGCCGCACTGCTCCTCTTGCTCCCTCGTTGCTAAAGGCCACACTGCTCCCCTGGGTTGCTCTCTGTTAATGGCCACGCTGCTCCACTTGCTCTCTCACCATTAAAGGGTCTGCTGCTCCTATCGCTCTCGCACTATTAATGATCACATTGCTACTCTCGCTCTCTCACTGTTAAATGCCCTGCTGTTCCTCTCGCTAGCTCGTTGTTAATGGCCACGCTGCTCCTCTCGTACCCCCACTGTTAAAGGCCACATTGCTCAACTTGCTCTCTCACTGTTAAATTACACGCTGTTCCTCTCGCTCTCTCGCTATTAATGGCTATGTTGCTGCTCTTGCTGTCTCGCTGTCAAAGGCCATGCTGCTCTTGTCGCACTATGTTACTGTTAATGGCCATGCTGCTCTTCTCGCTCTCTCACTGTTAATGGCCACACTGCTTTGTCACTGTTAATTGCCACTCTCCTCCTCTCGCAATCTCACTGTTAAAGGAGACACTGCATCTCTTGCTCACTCACTGTAAAAGGCTACGCTGCTCCTCTCGCTCTCAGACTGATAAAGGACACACTGCTCCTCTTGCTCTCTCGCTGCTAAAGGCCACACTTCTCTCGCTAGCTCGTTGTTAATGGGCATGCGGATCCTCTCACACCCCCATTGTTAAAGGCCTCATTGCTCATCTTGCTCTCTCACTGTTAAATGCCACACTGTTCCTCTGGCAATCTCTCACTATTAATGGACACGTTGCTCGTCTTGCTGTCTCGTTGTCAAAGGCCATGCTGCCCTTCTCGCACTATCTTGCTGTTAATGGCCACGCTGCTCCTCTTGCTATCTCACTGTTAAAATCTACAATGTTCCTCTCGCTCTCTTTCAGTTAATGTCCACGCTGCTCCTTTTGTTCTCTCGCTGTTAAAGGCCTCGGTATTCCGATCACTCTCTCACTGTTAATAGCCACGCTGCTCCTCTCGTTCTCTCCCTTTTAAAGACCACACTCTTCCTCCCAGTCACACAATTAATGGCTACAATGCTCATCTTGCTCTCTCACTGCTTAACGCGAATATATTTCTCTCGTTCTCTCACTGTTAAAGGACACGCTGCTGCTCTCGCTCTCTCAACGTTAATGGTCTCGCTGTTCCTGTTGCACTATCTCACTGTTATTCTCCCCGCTGCGCCTCTCAATCTATCACTGTTAAAGGCTGCGCTGTTCCTCTCGCTCTCTCACTGTTAATGGCCACGCTGCTCCTAGCGTTCTCTCTCTTTTAAAGGCCACACTGCTCCTCTCACACTCTCATAATTAATGGCAAAGATGCTCATCTTGCTCTCTCACTGTTCATGGCCACTCTGCTGCTCTCGGTCTCTCACTGTAAAAGGCTACGCTGCTAATCTCTCTCTCAGACTGTTAAAGGAGACACTGCTTGTCTTGCTCTCTCGCTGCTAAAGGCCACACTGCTCCTCTCGCTAGCTCGTTGTTATTGGCCACGCGGCTCCTCTCGCTCTCTCACTGTTACTGGCCACTCTGATGCTCTCGCACTCTGTTAAATGCCACGCTGTTCCTCTCGCAATCTCTCACTATTAATAGCCACGTTGCTCCTCTTGCTGTCTCGCTGTCAAAGGCCATGCTGCCCTTCTCACGCTATCTTGCTGTTCATGGCCACGCTGCTGCTCTTTTTCTCTCTCTCTTAAAATTCACGATGTTCTTCTCGCTCTCTTTCAGTTAATGTCCACGGTGCTCCTGTTGTAATATCGCTGTTAATAGCCTCGCTGTTCCTCTAGATCTCTCAATGTTAATGGCTACGCTGCTCCTATTGTTCTCTCCCTTTTAAAGGCCACGTGGCTCCTGACACTCTATCACAATGGCTCATCTCGCTCTCTCACTGTATAACACCACGATGTTCCTCTCGTTCTCTCTCACTGTTAAAGGCTACACTGCTCCTCTCACTCTCTCACTGTTAATGGCTACTCTGCTCCTCTCACTCTCTCACTGTTAATGGCTACTCTGCTCTTCTCGCTCCCTCGCAGTTAAAGGAGTCACTGCACCTCATGCTTTCTGTTAATGGCCAAGCTGCTCGTCTCGCTGTCTCACTGTAAATGGCCGCTCTGCTCCTCTCGCTCTCTCACTGTTAACGGCTATGCTGCTCCTCTCGCTCTCTCACTATTATAGGAGGCAATGCTCCTCTTGCTCTCTCACTGTTAATGGCTACTCTGCTCCCCTCGCTGTTAAAGGCTACACTGCTCCTCTCACTCTCCCACTGTCAATGGCTACTCTGCTCTTCATGCTATCTCACTGTTAAGGGCCGCTCTGCTGCTCTCGCTCTCTCACTGTTAAAGTAGACACTGCTCCCCTTGCTCTCTCACTGTTAATGGCCACGCTGCTGCTCTAGCTCTCTCACCGTTAAAGGAGACACTGGCCCTCTTGCCCTCTCATTTTTAAAGGCTACCCTGCTCCTATTGTTCTCTCCCTTTTAAAGGCCACGTTGCTCCTGTCACTCTGTCACAATGGCTACGATGCTCATCTCACTCTCTCACTGTTTAACGCCATTATGTTCCTCTCTTTCTCTCACTGTTAAAGGAGACGCTGCTCCTATTGTTCTCTCACTGTTAAAGGCTACACTGCTCCTCTCGCTCTCTCACTGTTAACGGCTACTCTGCTCCCCTCGCTGTTAAAAGCCATGCTGCTCCTCTCACTCTCTCACTGTTTATGACTAATCTGTTCCTCTCACTCTCTCACTGTTAATGGCCACTCTGCTCCTCTCACTCTCTCACTGTTAATGACTAATCTGTTCATCTCACTCTCTCACTGTTAATGGCCACTCTGCTCCCCTTGCTGTCTCACTGTTAGAGGAGACACTGTTCCTCTTGCTCTGTGTTAATGGCCATGCTGCTCCTCTTGCTGTCTCACTGTTATTGGCCTCGCTGTTCCTCTTGCGCTCTCCCACTATTAATCTCCCTGCTGCTCCTCTCACTCTCTCACTGATAATGGCTAATTTGCACCTCTCACTCTCCCACTGTTAATGGCCACTCTGCTGCTCTTGATCTCTCACTGTTAATGGCTATGCTCTCTCTCTTTTAAAGGCCACACTGCTCCTCTCACTCTCTCACAATTAATGGCTACGATGCTCCCCTCACTGTTAGTGGCTACGCTGCTCCTCTCACTCTCTCACTGTTAAAGGCCACACTGCTCCTCTCATTCTCTCTCACTGTCAAAGACCACACTGCTCCTCTCGTTCACTCACTGTTAATGACTACTCTGCACCTCTCGCTCTCACTGTTAATGGCCACTCTGCTGCTCTCTCATTGTTAAAGGAGACACTGCTCCTCTTGCTCTCTGACTGTTAATGGCTACGATGCTCCTCTCACTCTGTCACTGTTAATGGCCACTCTGCTCATCTCGCTCTCTCACTATTAAAGGAGACACTGCTTCTTTTGCTCTCTCACTGTTAATGGCTGCTCTGCTCCCCTCATTGTCAATGGCTACTCTGCTCTGCTCTCTGTCTCACTGTTAATGGCCACGCTGCTCCTCTCACTCTCTCACTGATAATGGCTAATCTGCACCTCTCGCACTCCCACTGTTAATGGCCACTCTGCTGCTCTCGATCTCTCACTGTCAATAGCTACGCTGCTCCTATTGCTCTCTCGCTTTTAAAGGCCACACTGCTCCTCTCACTTTCTCACAATTAATGGCTATGGTGCTCATCTCCTCTTTCACTGTTTAAAGCCACTAGGTTCCTCTCGTTCTCTGTTAAAGTAGACGCTGATCCTCTCACTCTCTCACTGTTAATGGCTACTCTGCTCCTCTCACTCTCTCACTGGTAATAGCACATCTGTTCCACTCACTCTCTCACTGTTAATGGCCACTCTGCTCCTCTCGCACTGTCACTGTTAAAGGCCACGTTGTTCCTCTCGCTCTGTCACTGTTAAAGGCCACGCTACACCTCTCGCACCCCAACAGTTAAAGGCCAGATTGCTCATCTCACTTTCTCACTTTTAAAGGCCACGCTGCTCTGCTTGCTCTCTCACTGTTAAATGCCATGCGCACATTAGTGGGCTGGTGAAAAATGCATATGGGACAATTGCTTTTATCAATCGAGGCATAGATTACAAAAGTAGGGAGGTCATGTTGGAGTTGTATAGCACCTTGGTGAGGCCACAGCTGGGGTACTGTGTGCAGTTCTGGTCGCCACATTATGGGAAGGACATGATTGCACTGGAGGGGGTGCAGAGGAGATTCACCAGGATGTTGCTTGGGATGAAACATTTAAGTTATGAAGAGAGGTTGGATAGACTTGGGTTGTTTTCGTTGGAGCAGAGAAGACTGAGGGGGCAACCTGATCGAGGTGTACAAGATTATGAGGGGCATGGACATGGTGGATAGGGAGCAGCTGTTCCCCTTAATTGAAGGGTCAGTCACAAAAGAACATAAGTTCAAGGTGAGTGGCAGGAGGTTTAGGGGGGATGTGAGGAAAAACTGTTTTACCCAGAGGGTGGTGACGGTCTGGAATGCGCTGCCTGGGAGGATGGTGAAGGCGGGTTGCCTCACATCCTTTAAAAAGTACCTGGATGAGCACTTCGAACGTCATAATATTCAAGGCTATGGGCCAAGTGCTGGTAAATGGGATCAGGTAGATACGTCAGGTGTTTCTCACGTGTCAGTGCAGACTCGTTGGGCCGAAGAGCCTCTTCTGCACTGTGATTCTGAATCTGCTCCTCTCGCAATCTCTCACTATTAATGGCCATTCTGCTCCGCTTGCTCTCTCTCTCTCTTACAATGCACGATGTTCCTCTCGCTCTCTTTCAGTTAATATCCACGCTTCACCTTTTGTACTCTCACTATTAAAGGCCACGCTGCTCCTCTCGCTCTCTGACTGTTGAAGGCCACGCTGCTCCTATCGTTCTCTCTTTTGAAGGCCACCATGCTCATTTCGCTCTGTGTTAATGGCCACGCTGCTCCCCTCGCTCTCTCACCATTAAGAGTTGCGCTGCACCAATCGCTCTCGCACTATTAATGATCACATTGCTCCTCTCGCTCTCTCACTGTTAAATGCCCTGCTGTTCCTCTCGCTAGCTCGTTGTTAATGGCAACGCTGCTCCTCTCGCACAGCCACTGTTAAAGGCCACATTGCTCATTTTGCTCTCTCACTGTTAAATGCCACCCAGTTCCTCTCGCAATCTCTCACTATTAATGGCCACGTTGCTCCTATCGTTCTGTCCCTTTTAAAAGGCCACAATGCTCCTCTCACTCTCTCACTGCTAATGGCCAAGCTGCAGCTCCCGCTCTCTCAATGTTAATGGCCACGCTGTTACTCTTGCGCTCTCTCTCCATTAATCTCCCCGCTGCGCCTCTCACTCTCTCACTGTTAAAGGCTACACTGCTCCTCTTGCTCTCTCGCTGTTAAAGGCCACGCTGCTCATTTCGCTCCCTCACTGATAATGGCCACGCTGCTCCTATCATTCTCTCCCTTTTAAAGGCCACACTGCTCCTCTCGCTCTATCGCTGTTAAAGGCCCCGCTACTTCTCTTGCTCTCTCAATGTTAATGGCTACGCTGCTCCTCTCGCTCTCTCACTGTTAAAGGCTTCTCTACTTCTCTTGCTCTCTCATTGTTAATGGCTATGCTGCTCCTCTTGCTCTCTCACTGTTAAAGATGACACTGCTCCTTTCACTCTCCCACAATTAATGCTGCTCCTATCGCTCTCTCACTATTAATGGCCACATTGCTCCTCGCGCCATGTCATTGTTAAAGGCCACGCTACGCCTCTCGCGCCCCCTCTGTGAAAGGCCACATCTCGCTTTCTCATTTTGAAAGGCCACGCTGCTCTGCTTGCTCTCTCACTGTTAAATGCCACGCGCACATTAGTGGGGTGGTGAAAAAGGCACATGGGACACTTGCTTTTATCATTCGAGGCATAGATTACAAAGTTAGGGAAGTCATGTTGGAGTTGTATAGAACCTTGGTGAGGCCACAGCTGGAGTACTGTGTGCAGTTCTGGTCGCCTCATTATGGGAAGGATGTGATTGCACTGGAGGGGGTGCAGAGGAGATTCACCAGGATGTTGCCTGGGATGAAACATTTAAGTTATAAAGAGAGGTTGGATAGACTTGGGTTGTTTTCGTTGGAGCAGAGAAGACTGAGGGGCGACCTGATCGAGGTGTACAAGATTATGAGGGGCATGGACATGGTGGATAGGAAGCAGCTGTTTCCCTTAGTTGAAGGGTCATTCACAAGAGAACATAAGGTCAAAGTGAGGGGCAAGAGCTTTGGGGGGGATGTGAGGAAAAACCTTTTTACCCAGAGGATGGTGACGGTCTGGAATGTGCTGCCTGGGAGGGTGGTGTAGGCGGGTTGCCTCACATCCTTTAAAAAGTATCTGGATGAGCACTTGGCACATCATAACATTCAAGGCTATGGGCCAAGTGCTGGTAAATGGGATCAGGTAGGTAGGTCAGGTGTTTTACACGTGTCAGTGCAGACTTCTTGGGCCGAAGAGCCTCTTCTGCACTGTGATTCTGATTCTGCTCCTCTCGCAAGCTCTCACTATTAACGGCCACGTGCTCCTCTCGTTCTCTTAGTGTTAAAGGCCTCACAGTTCCTCTTGCGCTCTCTCACTATTAATCTCCCCGCTGCGCCTCTCACTCTCTCACTGTTAAAGGCCACACTGCTCCTCTTGCTCTCTCACTGTTACAGGCCACGCTGCTCCTCTCGTTCCCTCTCTTTTAAAGGTCACGCTGCTCATTTCGCTCCCTCATTGTTAATGGCCACTCTGTTCCTATCGGTCTCTTCCTTTTAAAGGCAACGCTGTTCCTCTCACTTTTCATAATTAATGGCTACGATGCTCAACCTGGTCTCTCACTGTTAAATGCCACGTTGATCCTCTCGCATTCTCTCACTATTAATGGCCACTTTGCTCCTCTTGCTGTCTCGCTGTCAAAGGCCATGCTGCCCTTCTCACACTATCTTGCTGTTAATGGCCACTTTGCTCCCTTTGCTGTCTCGCTATCAAAGGCCATGCTGCTTTTCTCGCACTATCTTGCTGTTAATGACCACGCTGCTCCGTGTGCTCTCTCTCTGTTAAAATGCACGACGTTCCTCTCGCTCTCTTTCAGTTAATGTCCACGCCTCTCCTTTTGTACTCTCGCTGTTAAAGGCCACGCTATTCCTCCCGCTCTATCACTGCTAATGGCCACGCTGCTCATCTCGCTCTCTCACTGTTAAAGGCCACGCTACTTCTATCGTTCTCTCTTTTGTAGGCCACCCTGCTCATTTCGCTCTGTGTTAAAGGCCACGCTGCTCCCCTCGCACCCTCACCATTGAGAGTTGCGCTGCAGCAATCTCTCTCGCACTATTAATGATCACATTGTTCCTCTCGGTCTCTCACTGTTAAATGCCCTGCTGTTCCTCTCGCTAGCTCGTTGTTAATGGCAACGCTGCTCCTCTCGCACAGCCACTGTTAAAGGCTCATTTTGCGCTCTCACTGTTAAATGCAACCCAGTTCCTCTCGCAATCTCTCACTATTAATGGCCACGATGCTCCGATCGTTCTGTCCCTTTTAAAAGGCCACACTGCTCCTTTCACTCTCTCACTGTTAATGGCCACGCTGCTCCTCTGGCTCTCTCATTGTTAAAGGAGACGCTGCTCCTCTTGCTCTCTCACTGTTCATGGCCAAACTGCTCCTCTGGCTTGCTGGCTCTTAATGGCCACGCTGCCCCTCTCACTGTTTAACGTCATTATGTTCCTCTCGTTCTCTCACTGTTAAAGGAGACGCTGCTCCTCTCGTTCCCTCTCTTTTAAAGGCCACGCTGCTCATTTCGCTCCCTCATTGCTAATGGTGGCCACGCTGCTCTGCCTTCGTTCTCTCCCTTTTAAAGGTCACACTGCTCCTCTCACTGTCTCACTATTAATGGCTACGATGCTCATCTCGCTCTCTCACTGTTTAACGTCATTATGTTCCTCTCGTTCTCTCACTGTTAAAGGAGACGCTGCTCCTCTCGTTCCCTCTCTTTTAAAGGCCACGCTGCTCATTTCGCTCCCTCATTGCTAATGGTGGCCACGCTGCTGCCTTCGTTCTCTCCCTTTTAAAGGTCACACTGCTCCTCTCACTGTCTCACTATTAATGGCTACGATGCTCATCTCGCTCTCTCACTGTTTAACGTCATTATGTTCCTCTCGTTCTCTCACTGTTAAAGGAGACGCTGCTCCTCTCGTTCCCTCTCTTTTAAAGGCCACGCTGCTCATTTCGCTCCCTCATTGCTAATGGTGGCCACGCTGCTGCCTTCGTTCTCTCCCTTTTAAAGGTCACACTGCTCCTCTCGCTCTCTCGCTGTTAAAGGCCCCGCTACTTGCTCTCTCACAGTTAATGGCCACGCTGCTCATCTCGCTCTCTTGTTTAAGGCCACACTGCACTTCTCACTGTCTCATTGTTAATGGCTATGCTGCTCCTCTTGCTCTCTCACTATTAAAGATGACACTGCTCCTTTCACTCTCCCACAATTAATGCGGTTCCTATCGCTCTTTCACTATTAATGGCCACATTGCTCCTCTCGCTCTCTCGCTGTTAAAGGCCCTGCAGCTCCACTGGCGCTCTCAATGTTAAAGGCCACACTGCTCCACTCGCTTTCTGACTGTTAATTGGCAGGCTGCGCTTCTCACTCTCGCACTATTAATGGTTGCGCTACTCCTCTCGCTCTCTCACTATTAATGGCCACATTGCTCCTCTCGCTCTGTCACTGTTAAAGGCCCCGCTGTTCCTCTTGCTTGCTCGCTGCAAATGGCTGCGCTGTTCCTCTCGCTCTCTCACTATTAATGGCCACATTGCTCATCTCGCTTTCTCAATTTTAAAGGTTACGCTCCTCTGCTTGCTCTCTCACTGTTAAATGCCACGCGCACATTAGTGGGGTGGTGAAAAAGGCACATGGGACACTTGCTTT
This sequence comes from Carcharodon carcharias, assembly GCF_017639515.1. Taxonomy (NCBI): domain Eukaryota; kingdom Metazoa; phylum Chordata; class Chondrichthyes; order Lamniformes; family Lamnidae; genus Carcharodon; species Carcharodon carcharias. Next base: position 120,154,683 of record NC_054478.1, on the reverse strand, counting down.
TATCAATTGAGGCATAAATTACAAAAGTAGGGAGGTCACGTTGGAGTTGTATAGAACCTTGGTGAGGCCACAGCTGCAGTACTGTGTGCAGTTCTGGTCGCCTCATTATGGGAAGGATATGATTGCACTGAAGGGGGTGCAGAGGAGATTCACCAGGATGTTGCCTGGGATGAAACATTTAAGTTATAAAGAGAGGTTGGATAGACTTGGGTTGTTTTCGTTGGAGCAGAGAAGACTGAGGGGCGACCTGATGGAGGTGTACAAGATTATGAGGGGCATGGACATGGTGGATAAGGAGCAACTGCCCCCCTTAGTTGAAGGGTCAGTCACAAGGGAACATAAATTCAACGTGAGGGGCAGGAGGTTTAAGGGGGCATGAGGCAAAACCTTTTTACCCAGAGGGTGGTGACGGTCTTGAATGCGCTGCCTGGGAGTCTGGTGAATGCGCGTTGCCTCACATCCTTTAAAAAGTACATGGATGAGCACATGGCACGTCATAACATTCAAGGCTATGGGCCAAGTGCTGGTAAATGGGATCAGGTAGGTAGGTCAGGTGTTTCTCACGTGTCAGTGCAGACTCATTGGGCCGGAGAGCCTCTTCTGCACTGTGATTCTGATTCTGCTCCTCTCACAACCTCTTACTATTAATGGCCACGTGCTCCTCTCGTTCTCTCACTGTTAAAGGAGGCGCTGCTGCTCCCGCTCTCTCACTGTTAATGGCCTCGCTGTTCCTCTTACGCTCTCTCACTATTAACCTCCCTGCTGTGCCTCTCACTCTCTCGTTGTTAAAGGCCACGCTATTCCTCTTGCGCTCTCACTGTTAAAGGCGAGACTGCTCCTCTTGTTCTATGATTGTTAATGGCCACTCTGCTGCTCTCGCTCTCTCACTGTTAATGGCTACTCTGCTCCACTCACTCTCTCACTGTTAATGGCTACTCTGCTCTTCTTACTATCTCACTGTTAATGGCCATGATGTTCCTCTCGCTCTCTCAATTTTAAAGGAGACACTGCTCCTCTCGCTCTCTCACTGTTAATGGCCACTCAGCTGCTCTCCCTCTCTCACTCTTAACGGCTACTCTGCTCTTCTCGCTATCTCACTGTTAATGGCCACTCTGATGCTCTCGCTTTCTCACTGTTAAAGGAGACACTGCTTCTTTTGCTCTCTCACTGTTAATGGCTACGCTGCTCCTATTTTGTTCTCCCTTTTAAAGGCCACATTGCTCCTCTCACTCTCTCACAATTAATGGCTACAATGCTCATCTCGGTCTCAGTGTTTAACGCCACTATGTTCCTCTCGTTTTCTCACTGTTAAAGGAGACACTGCTCCTCTTGCTTCCTCACTGTTAATGGCCACGTTGCTCCCCTCGGTCTCTCACTGTTAATGGCCACTCTGCTGCTCTCACTCTCTCACTGTTAAAGTAGACACTGCTCTTCTTGCTCTCTCATTGTGAATGGCTATGCTGCTCCTATTGCCCTCTCCCTTTTTAAGGCCACACTGCTCCTCTCACTCTCTCACAATTAATGGCTACAATGTCATCTCGCTCTCTCACTGTTAAAGGAGACGCTGCTCCTCTCACTCTCTCAATGTTAATGGCCACACTGATCCTTCTGCTCACTATTATTGGAATCACTGTTCCTCTTGCATTCTCTCTCTATTAATCTTGCCGCTGCTCCTTTCAATCTCTGACTTTTAAAGGCTCTATTGCGCCTCTCACACTCTCTCACTGTTAGAGGCCACGATGCTCCTCTCGCTCTTTCACTGTTAATGGCTACTCTACTCCCCTCACTGTTAATGGCCACTCTGCTGGTCTCCCTTTCTCACTGTTAAAAGAGACACTTCTCCTCTTGCTCTCTCACTGTTAATGGCCACGCTGCTCCTCTCGCTCTCTCACTGTTAAAGGAGACACTGCTGCTCTTGCTGTCTCACTGTTAATGTTTACACTGCTCCTCTCGCTCTCTCACTATTAATGGCTACTCTGCTCCTCTCAGTCTCTCACTGTTAATGGCCACTCTGCTGCTCTTGCTCTCTCACTGTTAAAGGAGACACAGCTGCTCTTGCTGTCTTACTGTTAATGGCCACGCTGCTCCTCTCACTCTCTCACAATTAATGACTACGATACTCATCTCGTTCTCTCACTGTGTAATGCCACTATGTTCCTCTCATTCTCTCTCTGTTTAAGGGCACGATGTTCCTCTCGCTCTCTTCCAGTTAACGGTCACACAGCTCCTCTTGCCCTCTCACTGTGAATTGCCACGCTGCTCCATTCACTCTCTCACTGTTCAAGGCCCTTCTCCCCCTCTTGCTCTCTCACCATTAATGGCCATGTTGCTCCTCTCGCTCTCTCACTGTTAATGGCCATGCTGCTCCTCTCGCTCTCTCACTGTTAATGGCCACGCTGCTTCTATTGTTCTCTCTCTGTCAAAGGCCCCCCTGCACCTCTCTCACTGTCAAAGGCCATGCTGCTCCTCTCGCTCTCTCACTGTTCACGGCCACAGTGCTCCTCTTGTTCTCTCACTGTTAATGGCCATGCTGCTCCTCTCGCTCTCTCACTGTTAATGGCCACGCTGCTCCTATTGTTCTCTCATTGTTAAAAGGCCCCCCTGCACCTCTCTCACTGTTAAAGGCCCCGCTGCTCCTCTCGCTCTTTGACTGTTAAAGGCTCCATTGTACCTCTCACTCTCTCTCACTGTTAAAGGCCTCGCTGCTCCTCTTGCCCGAGTGCTGCCACTCAGTCATGTGGTGTGGGGCGGTGCTGGGTGTGGGCACCGTGAGCTATCATGCGCAGTAAACACTGGGCATCCATGTGGTGGCCTGGACTCTCTGGTGTGCACTAAGGGGCCTTGAGCAGCAGCCGCAGGCAATGACTTGACCAGGAGTTGTCCTTAGGCGACAACTGCTGACTCTTCCATCTTTCTCTTCGATATGCAGTGAGGAGACCATCAGGAATATTGAGCCGGCGATCTCACTATCTGCCTCATTGCTTATCGGCAGAAGAGAAGAAGCAGAATAATGCGACAAGGGTCTGGCTCGCCAAAGGGCGGAGCAGAACCCTGGAGGCCAAGGGGTGGCACGGCCTCCTCCGCATGCAAAGGATGATCTTTTGTAGGCACATTGCTAACCCAGGGCCAACAGGTGGTGCGTGTCCTACCTGCAGAGCAAGAACCAGTGTCACCAATGCCTGCGCGTGTCAAGTGAACTGGTCACTTTTTACAGGATTTGGCACCACGGCAACTCGGAGGGCATCCATTGCCATTCGCAGTTAAAGTTGCCTCCGTGCTTAATTTCTATGGCAGCGGCTCCTTCCTGGGGTCCACTTTTCAGAATCTCAAAATCATCTGTCCACAAACGTATCCGGGAGGTCATGGACACCTTTTTGCCAAGGCGCACGCTTCTGTCAATTTTGACAGTGATCAGGCAAGCCAGGAATCAAGGGCGCTGGGATTTGCTGAGATATCCATGTTCCCACAGGTGCAGGGTGCCATCGACTGCACCCTCATTGCCCATAAACCTCCCTGGCAACAAGCTGTACAGCATGTGAACTGCAAAGTCCCTGAATGTTCAGCTCTCTCAATGTTCAGCTGGTCTGCGGCCACAATGAACAGATCATGTAGCTGTGTGCAAGATCTCCCGGAAGCGTCTACAACCATCCCCATGTGGTCTCAGATCCCTCACATCTTTCAGGGATCACACAGGATGCAAGGTTGTCTCCTCGGGGTCAAGGGTTACCCACAAAGGATGTGGCTAATGACCCCCGTTTAGTGGCCTCAGACTTCTGCTGAGAGAAGGTGCAATGAGGCTCATGCCACAACCTGGAGTTTGGTTGAGCACACCATGGTGCCTGGACAGGTCTGGTGGAACACTGCAGTACCCTCCCCAGAGGGTGTCATACATCACAGTGCTTGCTGCTATCCACAGAAACTGGTAATGCAAAGTGAGGGAGGACCTGGATGTTGAGGAAATGCAAGTACTGCATGTCTCCTTCAATAAGGAGGAAGTCAAAGGGGATGAGGGTGATGAGATCCTGGGGGGTGAGGGTGCAGGCAATGAGACCATTTAACGGGCCAGACTAGGCAGGAATGGTCATGAGGCCCTCATTGTCCCAAGATTCCAGGATGATGATCAGGTGCTGTGAGGACACTCCTGAGATCTTCATATTGCATCTGGGCATGTTTGACACCTGTCTAGCTGAGGGCAGCTCACATACGCTGCGTGAAGAGGCTCATATCATCGAGATGTTGCTGATAAATAGTGGCCACATGGTCTTTAACAACCTGGCAGGCTTCATCACTTGTCCCTTTAGCACTATACCTTCACTTGTCAGGATTGGTGTCGAGGTGGCTGGTGGGGGGGAAAGGGAAGGGTGGTGGTGGTGGTGGTGGGGATAGCCCACAAATGTGCTAAGAACACACAGAACATCACAGAAAACAGTGACGCATCCTGCAGCAAACACAAGCCACATGGAGGTGCACACATCACTAATCGGACAGTGACTTTGAAGCCGGACAATCACTGTGCTTAAAACGTTACAGACTGCACAGGGAAGAGACCCTGGACTACGATGGTAGCCTTCATTTTGTGCAAGAAGCAAGGTTTCATGCCTGATTGACATGAACACTGCGCAAAATAATAAGGACCCATATACAAGGAGTGGGAGTGTATTTACAATGGTCAATGTTAAGTACAAGTGATTAACACCTATGCCAAAGTTGTACAACTAAATCTTCTTTACCTTTCTAACCTGATTCCTGGGGAACTGGCAGCAGTGCTGGGGAAGAAGAGAGCTGTTCCATTGGGATGGGCTTCATTTGAACAATGCTGGGACCAGTGTCCTGGCGAATCGTGTAACTAGGTTTGTAGATAGGACTTTAAACTAATTAGCAATGGGGGGGTGGGGGGGTGGGGTGGGGGGGGGGGGGGTTTCAACTAAAGGGAAGTTTAAAAAATCATGGTTGAGCAGTGGTTATCCTGGCCAAAAAGAAGGACTTGATGATAAGGATGAACCACCTGTGGTTAACAAAGGTGGTCAAGGAGAGGAACCAATCAAAACCTGAGACATACAAAGTGGTGAAAGCGAATGGTAGGCCAGATAATTGGGAATTTTTTAGGAACCAGCAGCGGGTGACTAAAAAGCTAAAAAAGAGGGAGGAAATTGATCATGAAAGCAAATTGACAAAGAAATATAAAAACAAACAGGAAGAGCTTCTATGGATATATAAAAAGAAAGAGGGTGGCTAAAGTGAGCGTGGGAAAGGGGGGAGGATGCGACTGGAGTATTGAAAATGGGGAACAGGCAAATGGCATATAATTTATACCAATATTTTGCATCGGTCTTCATGGTGGAGGACACTATAAACATCCCAAAGATATCATATGAGCAAGGAGCTACTGGGAGGAAAAATCTTGTAACAGGCTCTATCACAAAGGACAAAGTATTTGACAAACTAATGGGACAAAAGGCAGACAAGTTGGCAGGACCTGATGGCCTGCATACAAGGGTAAAGAAAGTGGCTTCAGAGAAAGTGGAGGCATTGGTCGAAATATTCCAGAACTTACTGGATTCCTGGAGGGTCCCAGCAGATTGGAAAAATGCTAATGTGACACCCCTGTTCAAGTAGGGAGGGAGATAAAAAGTAGGAAACTATAGGCCAGTCAGCCTATACGATGACATCTGTCATTGGGAAAATGCTAGAGTCCATTATTAAGTAAGAAATAGCAGGACATTTAGGAAAGCTTAACAGAGTTAACATGGTTTAATCATGTTCGACAAATTTGCTAGAGTTCTTTGAGGATTTAGCAAGCAGAGTTGATAAAGGGGAACTGGTAGATGTAGCGTATTTGGATTTCCAGAAAGCATTTGATAATGTGCCACATAAAAGGTTATTGCAGAAGATAGGAGCTTATGGTATTGAGGATAATGTTTTAGCATGGATTGAGGACTGGTTAACACAGAGAAGACAGAGATTCGGGATTAATGGGTCTTTTTCAGGTTGGAAAGACGTAACTAGTGGAGTGACACAAGGATCAGTCCTAGGGTCTTTAATTATTTACTATCTATATTAATGACTTGGAGGAGGGGAGAGTGTAATGTATCCAAGTTTGCTGATGATATAAAAAATAGATAGGAGGGCATGTGTGATGTGGACATAAGGAGCCATCGCCCCTTGACATTCAATGGCATTACTATCGCTGAATCTACCACAATTAACATCCTGGGGCTTACCATTGACCAGAAACTCAACTGAACTGCAATGAGTTACTCACCTCCTGACTCCCCAAGGCCTATCCACCATCTACAAGGTACAAGTCAGGAGTGTGATGGAATACACTCCATTTGCCTGATGGGTGCAGCTCCAACAACACTCAAGAAGCTTGACACCATCCAGGACAAAGCAGCCCACTTGATTGGCCCCCATCCAGAAACATTCACTCCCTCGATAATACAGAGGCAGCAGTGTGTATCATCTACAAGATGTACTGCAGGAATCCACCAAGCCTCCTTGGATAGCACCTTCCAAACCCAAGTAGGCAACTCACCACTACCTGCTCAAGGGTATTTAGGGATGGGCAATAAATGCTGGCCTAGCCAGCATTCACTCACATAACATGAATGAATAAAAAAAGGTTGAGCAGCCAGAGATGCAGACCTGAAAAAGCAGCTTTAAAAAAATTGGAACTATCAACCTGACAGTTATGACTTTTTTAAAGCCAGTTTGTCAGGTCAGTTTCAGAGTTGCTGCACTGCCAGTGTTTCTGTCCTTCAGGCAGCTTCGTGTTTTTTTCTTTTGAAAAGTCCAGCAGAAAATCACGAAGTTGCCTGAAAGTCAGGTATTGTGAGGAGAGTGATCTGCATGAAAACTTGCCTGAAAAATGGTAAGTGAAATCCCTGTAACAATTCCAGAGCAAATTGGATTCTGGGTGAGGCGGGTGGGGGGCGGTTGAGGGGGTGGGGGACTGTTGGAGGTGAATGAGGTGGGGAGTTGAGATGGTGGTGGAGATGAGCGGGTTGGGGGGGGTTGAGGGGTGACGTGATTTTATATCAAGGCATCAATTGCTCACAAGGGATTGTGCAAACACATTGTGGGTTCATTTATTGAGGCTAGACAAATGGGAACATTCATAAAGGGGCATAAAGTTTCAAGACAATAGAGCTGCAGAGATATATCTGTGCTGTGCTGAAAGAAAAAATTAAACTAAATCTGGATCACATAGTACACTTCCTTTCTAGTGATGTCATGCTGCACTTCCTTAAAGGCATATTACAACAAGGAGGTTGGGAGGGGGGTGGTGGTGGTGGAGATGAGGGATGGTGGGGGACGAGGTGCTGGTGGTGGTGAGGGGCTGGTGGCAGAGCCTGTGTTGGTGGGGGTTGGTGTGGTGGATGGTTGGGGAATCACTTTTAAGGTTTTGCATCACAAAATTAAATACTGTTCTCTTCCCAAAATTCTCTTTTGAATTTAAGCCAGCATTTAAATAGCAGTCTAAATTTTCATTAAAACCTAAAGTAGTTAGGCACAATCCTGATGACATTCTGTGTTGATGTACCAGTGGCTTAAGAATCTTGGACCTCATCAAAATAAATGTAAGAAACTAAAAACCGAGAGTGATACAAAACAGGATGTTGACTCACTATTGCCTGTTTTATTACTCTTGCAAAGTCTGGGAATGAAATCCCTTTTTGTCACTAGGAGATAGTTTAAAGAAAGATTTCACAAATCTCTGCTCCATCCTGGGTTCACTCCAGATAGGCTGTAAGTTCACAATGTACAACACAATTTGTATGGCAGCTTCTGGGGAAGGGGAAACGATCCAGTTCTTGAATGTATTGAATATCTGTACCATGTATCATTCTTCTCTGAAAATTTCAGATCAACAATCCAAACTACATTTTTCCTGAGCTGCTGGTTGACGTCTGATTGACAGATCCTGGGGATAGTATCATTACCATAAAAGGGCCATTTATGGTATATTGTGAGTTGACACCAGAGAAGTCCAAATGGTAAGGTTGTGTTAGCTACAGAGTTGAGCTGCTTTGTAAATGCGGTGATTGCTTTGCAGCCACTTTCTTAACATCAGTTGATTGCTCTATGATTAATTATCCTTTAAGGATCAGCATTGGGCCTCCAATTTCACCATTGCAACAGTCACTCTGCCTAGTGCATACAGGCGTAATGAAAGAAAGACAAAACCTACATTTATACATCACCTTTCATGATGTCCAAAATTGCTTTACAGCCAATTCAATATTTTTGAGTTGTAGTCACTGGTATAATGTAGGCAAAGTTATCAAAAGGTGGATCAGGCTTGAGGGGCTGATTGGCTTACCCCTGTTCCTAATATTTACTTTTGTATGTCATTCTGGATGGATGAAATGAACTGGGTTTGATAACCTTTGTCATCCATAATTAACTTGTGAAGAGGGTGGAATCATGGCCGGAGTTCTGTTTATTTTGTTGTTAATGGATGTTTACTGTGAGCAGGCTTTGTGAGGTGAAATTGCCAGGACAGAAGTGTGTAATGGGCTCATTATGAATCAGTAACCTTTTTACACATTATTCTCAAGAGTCTTTTCCATTGACTTCAATCTTCTCCTTTTGTCTATGCACCTATTATCCCATTCAATCCTGGTGCTTTTATGAATTTTTTGGGGTATTGAAATGTTGTGATAAAATTGCAACGCATAGTAGATATTGAAAATGTATTGTAGTGAGAAGCAGCAATCAGCAGAATCTTCAGACTTACTTATCAAGAAAACACAAATACAATTGTGAACCATTCAGTCTTTGTCCTCTGGCCTCTTAAAAGTTGTGTTGCAGAGGCACCCGAGGGCTCCAATGCTTCACACTGACAGTGAAGACCTATGTTGTTCAATCATTCCACTTTGTTGCTCAGGAGTCATTTGATCTTTTTACCAGCTGGGATTACTGATAAAATAGAATCCAATTACATCCTTTGTATGCAATAACTACTTTGAATAATATGATGCACCCAAGGCAAGAGAAAGTCTTCTACTTCTTCAAGCATCATTGTTCTAGGACTTGTCTGTGATTATTTGATGAATTGATTGATGAATCTTGAAAGAGGAAAAAATATTAAGCATGACTGAGGGAGGATTAAAGATGGGGAATTGGGGACAAACAGGTGTGGAAACAGGAGAAGCACCAGGGCCCATGATTTCTTTCCATGACCCTGGTGCTGTGCTAGAATTTGATTACTGACTAAAGTATGGTATGGAAATGGATCACTGGCCTGAGCAAGGCATTGATGCCAGGACTGATTGACTTGTTTGAGTGAGAGACCAGTGCCAGGAAGGAATCAGTGTCCTGATTGAATGAGGTATTGGTGCTGGAGCGGATCACTGATGCCAGCAGAGAATCTGGGCTAGGAGTGGATCACCACTGGAATCTGGATTACAGAGGTGTCAATTTGAGGAGTGGTCACTGACCAGAATGAGGTATGTAAGTGGCTTGATTGAGTTATTGCTCCTGGGAGTGAATCACTGACCATAGCAAATTATTTGTGCTGGGAGTGGACATATCATTACCAGGAATTGGTCACTTACCAGATCGAGGTATGAATACTGGGAGTGGATCACTAACCCAAGTGGGGTATCCATGCTAGGATTGGAATGGCTAACCCAAGTGAGGTATTGGTGCCATGAGTGGATCACTGCCCAGAGTGAGGAATGGCTGTGGATCACTTGGACAAGTACTGTCTCTCTCTATCTCCCTCTCTCTCTCACTGTCTGTCTCTCTCTCGCTGTCTCTCTCTCTCTCTTGCTCACTGTCTTTCTCTCTCTGTCCCTCTGGCCAGAATTTGATGTTCTCCGAGTGGCTGCGTGGTGGACCCAAACTTGCATGAAATTACACAAAAAGATGTCTGGCAGGTATCCCAACGTCATCATGCCATAGCATGAAACTACGGTTGGCGGGTGCGCACGGGAGTCAGAAGCGCACCTGCTGAAAATTAAAGGGGAAATTAAGCCCAATAAAAAGGCAATCATTAGCAATTTTACATGGCTTGTGCAATTAAATGATCAGCGCATGGGTCACTCGGCCATGTGTCCATCCTGTTTTTAATTGAAACTCAATCCAGGGCAGGATAAAAGTCAACCAGAGCCATGGCAATTTGAGTAGGTAGGAGTTTAGGTGCGAATTTGTTGGAAGTGGTTTTCAGACAGCTCATTGTGTTTTCTGAAGGACATTTTAGTTTACAAGCTTTCTTGGAGGCTTTCTGTTGAGTGCCCCCTTCAGTGCACTATCCTGCTCCATCTATATTCCAACAAATGGGGACTGTCTACTCTGCTGAAGAGACCTCCTCTGAAGAGGAGGAGAGGGCCAGAAGGGAGAGGAGGCCTAGCGTCTGCAGGCAGCATCCCAGAGAGTGACCTGTGGGAAAAGATTTGCAGCCAGAGGGGGTGCAGCGCCAGCAGGAAGTCTGAGGCAGAAGAGTCCACAAAAGACGTCATTATCCTGCAGCCACAGTCTACTGGCAGTATTCCAGGTACCTGGATATGTCGGAGGTCCAGTGCCAAAAGAGGCTCCACCTCTCGAGGGAGTCTATGACCTCCATATGCCAGTGATCACCTCAAACTGTGTAGGTGGCCACCCTATGCCAGTGGCTCTTAAGGTGACAATGGCCCTGAATTTTGTCACCTCCAGTTCTTTCCAGGGCCCAGTGGGTGATCGATGTGGAGTGTCCCAATCTGCTGCCCACAGCTGCATCAAGCTGGTCACTGACGCTCTGTTCAGACAGGTCAGTAACTTCATTCATTTCCAGACCAACAAAGCCAGCCAGGCTGAGCGAGCCAGAGGCTTCACTGCAATTGCTGGGTTCCCCACATCTAGGGAGTCATAGATTACATGCATGTGGCCATAAAGGTGCCAGCAGGTGAGCTGGGTACCTTCGACAACAGAAAGGGGTTCTACTCCATCAACATCCAGATTGTTTGCGACCCCAAGACAGATTTTGCGCCAGGTACCCTGCCATGATGTGTGCATCCTGCTACACTCCCAGGTGCCAAGGCTGTTTGTCGCTGCAGTTCAGTTGGATGGTTGGCTCCTGGATGACAAAGGTTACCCCCTGAAAAGCTGGCTCATGATGCCACTCTGATATCCAAGGACAGAAGCAGAGGAGAGATACAATAGAAGTCATGGCTCTACAAGGGCCGTTATTGAGAGGACCATTGGCCTGCTCAAGGTGAGGTTCTGCTCTCTGGACCGATCACGGGGAGTACTGCAAAATTCTACAGAATGCATCTCGTGTATTGTCATTGTGCAGTGTGGAGCACACAATTTGGCTCTGGGGACACATTGGAGGATGAAGACAGCGAGGTAGCTCCCAGGCCGCAGAGGATGACTCAGCTGATGGGTCTGAGGAGGAGCTGGAGGAGGCCCAGGGTGAGGACTTGACTGCAGAAGTGAGGAACCTTATGGGAGACCAGAGAGGCCTTGAATCTCCGTTCATTCAACTCAGCATCCAAGGCATGGCTTGAAAGTGAGAGCAAGGGTGATGCCACCTTACTGAACATTCCTGATGAGGTCATCCTGTGACCCTTATGTCAAGTAACGACCTCTGAAATAAAATTTGCAGCCCTTCCCATCTGTCACAAGCCACTCCCATGCCCAGCACCTATGAAAAACATGAAGTATATTCAGAACATGACACACAGTGAAATTTTTATATGGTGGTCCTGTTAATACAATTTGAACATAGAACACATATTTACTAAAGTCATATCACCCATGACAACCCCTCTTGTGTTTACAGTGCTTTAAACTTCCACTTGTGAGTGCTGCATCTTGGTGCCCAGCCCCCCTTGCTGCATTAGAGCCTGCTGACTGTGATGTCTTGTCGGCACTGATGACCTTGGTGACATACTCTGGCTGGCGGAGCCTGTGCAGGCCCTGCTGGGTCCAGCGCCATGGCTGGGTGTTTCTTAGTTGTTGGGGCCTCATCAGATGCCACGGATACTGGCAGAGTGGGTGAGAGGTGGAGGGGCTGCTGCCTTCATCTGGAATGTCCTGAGATGAGTCCTCAGATGAGACAATCAACTCATCTGCCAGCATGAGGTTGGTTTGAACCTCCCTGATCACTATTGATGGACAGGCACCTAGCAGAGTAACTAGGTGCCTCATCCATCTCTCACACTGGCAGTGAACTGATGAGGTCACTACCAGTGTGTGGGCTTGCAGGTCCGAGCACAAACCCAGAAAACCCTGATTCTGTTCCTGGTGCTGCCTTTCCATGAGACTCACCATTCTCTCAATGGTGACACTTAAATCTCCAGGTCAACACAGTGCTCACACTCCATATGGACTCCTCCAAGACAGAGACGATAGCACACAGATTCTCGGGGATCTCCACCAGATCTTCACACACATCCCGCTGGACATCCAGCATCTGCCGCCTGATGGATGACTCCAGAGGCTCATCATTTACTTTGGAGTCAGCGTGGTCCTGGTCTCCAGCAGTCCTCTGACTGCTGGCTCTCTGGGCATTATAGACTCATAGATATTTACAGCACAGAAGGAGGCCACTCAGCCCATTGTGTCTGCGCTGGTCAGCAAAGATCTGGCAACGCTAATCCCACTTTCCAGTGCTTGGCCCATAGCCCTGGAGGCTATGGCAACACAAGTGAATATCTAAATACTTCTTAAATGTTACGAGAGTTTCAGACTGAGCCACCCTTTCAGGCAGTGGGTTCCAGACTTCCACCACCTTCTGGATGAAAAGCTTTCTCCTTGACTCCTTTCTTAGCCTTTTATCTCTTACCTTAAATCTATGCGCCTTCATTAGTGACCCCTTTACTAATGGAAAAAGTGCCTTCCTATCCACCTTATCTATGCCCCTCATAGTTTTATACACCTCTATCTGGTCCCCTCTCAAACTTTGCTGCTCCAAGGAAAACAATCCAAGTCTTTTCAATCTTTCCTCATAGCTCAGACCCTCCAGTCCAGGCAGCATTCTGGTAAATCTCCTCTGCACCCTCTCCAGTGCAATCACATCCTTCCTATAATGAGCACCGTAACACAGGTGTCCTAAGGCGAGCTCAGGGAGGACAGAAACCTATTGTAGAGCAGAATTTTTTCTAGTAACTTCCCCACCATCGAGGTTAGACTAACAGGTCTTCAATTTCTTGATCTATCCCTTCCTCCCTTTTTTCTCTGCCACTGCCAGCTCCTCATGTGAGTGTATGTGCCCTAGCCACTGTGCACTATCATGTGAACTGACGTGCTATTGCTCACCGACATGCCTGTGTCTGTGCTGGTGCTTGGTTTGGACAGAAGGGCATCTGTTCGCAGCTTCTCGGGTGTCAAGGGAGAGTCCTCGGGATCTTTGAGGCATCGTAAGCACCTTCTGAGGGAGGAATGGAATATGTCAGTTGATAACATTATAACAAAGTGACTGTACATGCATGGCCATTGCTAGTCACAATGGACAACAGCCTCACTGAGGCACTGTGATTGGATTTGCAATGGGGACTATTGATTTGAACTTCCATTGGAGATGCCATGATCCTACATCTCTTACACACTCCCCCAGTCTCTCATCTGTCCACTAGACTCTTACCTTCCTCCAAGACCCCTGCCTCTTCATGACCTGTGGACCTTGCTCCATGCTCACATTGCATGTCCAGGGCATCCATCTCATACTTTGAAAGGATCAGGAAGTTGGCCACCCTACCATCCATTCGGACATGCTCCAAGCACATTATGGCTTCTCTTCCCCTGTACAGACAAAAGTGCATTCACTAGTCCACCTTCTACCTACCACACCATACCAGACTTGCAACCCCCAACCCCCTCCAGGAGACCCAGGTTGAGGTGCCCATCAGATTAGCACACCTCACCCTTGTACACACCCAAGGCAAGCGGGTACATTTCCCAGCCTTGGCCGGCACAGGGATATGTGCCATTTGGTACTCTGCATCTCAATCCTCTGATTGCCATGAAGAACAGCCACCCTCCAAGACATCTATACACAGTTCCATGCCAAGAAAGGTACTCACTCTTGTGGAGCACAGAAGATCATTGAACCTCTTCTGGCACTGGATCCATGTGCAGCACACAACATCATGCCTGTTCGTCTGGGCAGCCAACTCCGTCCCAGCCTTCTTCATCTGGTGAGGTGGCCTTCTCTTGCCATTGCAGCATGACCACATTGGGCATTCAGCCTCCATGAGAGCATGCAGGCAATTGTCCGAAAAGCAGGGAGAAGAGTGCATTGTCTTCCCACCTTGTGTGCCCATTGATAGCTGAGGCCACAACTCCTGCCAACTAAAAAATCTTTAGGTCTCTCGTGGACAGTTCCCTGAGGCTCCTCACCAGCTCTTGGCAGCCTTCAGGGAGCTAGCTGTCTGTGCTGTTTTTAAACCCCTTCTCCGAGTCCCCTTTGGATCTAGCGCCCGCCATGCTCTCGCCGCCATCAGCAGCACTGAACCCCTGTCAGCGTGCATTTCACGCTTGTTGGAACTTAACTGGCTAGCCAGCACTTAATTGGTTAACCAATATTATATCACTTTTGGGTTGCGATCAAGGGTGGGCGCACACATCACATCTGCTTCCGGGTGCAAAATTCAGGCCTCTGGGCAGGGATTTGCTCTTGGCTTGTGGGCTCGGTGGGCGAGATTGCAAGCCCAACCGCCTCCTGTGCTAGGCTCTGCACTGCGATTTCACTCCGTGCCTCAGGGAGATTGACGCACTATGTAATAAAAAGTAAAGAGAATAAAAATTTAATAAAACATATTCCCTCATGGGACTCTGTCACATGAGCTGGGACATGTTTTTAATTCAAAAATAAAGTTTTTATTTAATGTTTATTTTCTTTAGGAAACCTCATCTTGCTCATAGATGAGGTTTCCTAAAAATGTATAGGCGGTTTGGCGCTTTTGCCTGCCTGCCAACTGTTAGGTTGGGCGGGCAGCATAAATTAAATTTAATTAGATTGTTAATAGTCTTAATAGGCCTTTTAATTATCGGTGGGTGCGTAGCCGACTCCGGCATGCACCCGCCGAACGAAATATCGTGAGACTGCGCGATGACATCGGGACACATGCCCGACAGCATCATGCGTTATTTTACTGTGTCGGGCGCACACCCGCATGCTGAGCATAATATTCTACCCTGTGTTTCTCACTGTCTCTTTCTCTCTTTCCCTCTCTATTTCTCTATCTCTTTTTCTCTCTCTGTCTCTTTTTCTCTCTCTGTGTGTCTCTTTTTCTCTCTCTCTCTCTCTGTCCCTCTCTCTGTCTCTCTCTCTCTCTGTCTGTCTGTCTCTCTCTCTCTCTCTGTCTCTCTCTCTCTCTGTGTCTCTCTCTGTATCAAATGCTTTCTGGAACCAAAATTCAGAGCAGCTGATACAGCCTAACATCCTCAGTCGAAACAGTAAGAGGGTTTTAGGGAATAAGAAGGTGATAACGGTGATCAGTGTACAGAGATCTCTCTTTATTGTGCAACATTTCAATAGATTATATCTCCCTTTAATCTCAGGTGTAGAACATGCAAAAAAAAGAGCAAGGTGTCAGTTTACAGGAGCTTCCATATTGGGTGCACCAATTTATTACAGCAGCTACTGCATGCACAGCTTAGAGATTGTTTTACCCTATTTGCCCTCACAAATGGTGCTTCACTGAGTGAGTTGTATCCAGTTCCCTTGTGCTCAGGTGTTCAGGCTTGGTTAAGGTTGACTCCTACTTTGATATTGGTCTTCCAGCGAAGTGAGCAGATCAGAAACAGGCATCATGGATCTCAGTCACTTTCTGCAGGTATTCTTTGTACAACACACACACTGGCACATCCTGCTCAACAACTTGCCACTGCACTGATAGTTGCTGCACTGCACCCTCCATAATCAAAGGAATCTTCATCCGTCTGCTTGTCCCAGATCCACCTCTATTTGTGATTGACTTTAGAAAGGAAAGGAAACACAGGCGGGAAGATCAGTTTCAAATTTCTCAACATTTATTATACAGCTGTGACAGGCAGCTTAACTCTTCTGTCCTCCGTCTCTCATGGTAATGAATCAGGGGCCAGTAAGCCACCTAACCAACTGTTTCCATGTGCATGCCTTGGTGGTAGCACTGTTGGGCTATTCCACTGTTAAGTTATCAAGGCCAAGCCAATCCTTTACTTTCTGCAGATAGGCACACATTCACCAGGTAGTGGCCAGGAGCAGAAACCTTGGCTAATTCCTAACTCACCTACATTGTCCTCAATGAAGACACTGAGGTGAATAGTATTTGTCCTACTGTTTCCCTGGCTGAAATCAGCAAATTCAGTGCAGACTGGGAATGCAATCTGATCTTTTTGCTCTGTCTTGCTCAGTACCACAATAAACATCTTTAATAAACATAAAGATCATTCATTTCTATGGGAATTTCTGGAGTAGAGTCAACTGGCTACAAGCAATGGCTTTTGGTGTCTACAATCTGACTCAATAATAAAAAAAATGAGTATTGTTGAAAAAAGAGACCTGCTTTCAAAGCTTTTCATTCTGAGCATTTAGCATGACTCTTTTCAGCAATGCTCAAGTTCTGTATTATCAAATAGTCATTAATAACAGTTTAACAACAGTTAAACAACAGTTTTCATAAATAATTCTTGCAGTGTAAAAAAAGACTCACATTTATGAATGGATTGTCATCATTCAGGTGGAAATTAAGGGCCAGAGTTTCAATCCATGCATTATCTGTGTTCCTTGAATCATCCACATATCCTCTGTAAACCTGAAACACACATGTCCAAAATACATGTACACCAGCATGCGAGATCAGCTCAGGTTGAGATTCATCTTGCAGATTTATGGGGTAAAGGCAGGGGAATGGGACTAGATGAGTTGCCCTTGCAGAAAGCTGGCATAGACATAATGGGTGGAAAGCCTGTCATTGCTGTAACCAATCTATGATCCAAGTACATTGCTGATCTATAACAGATCTGTGATCAGCATTAAGCACTGACACACAGAGAAGATATCTGCAAGGACTCTGAATGTTAAGAAGAGGCAGAGACACCAACGAACGAGTCAGAGACCAGGAGGTAGTGTGAGAAGAGATACCGGTATGGGAGATAGAGATTTAGGAGATGCAGACTAAACACAGAGAGATTCAGGCATGGGAGATAGGCTAAGAGGTGCTAGAACCTAGAGGTCACAGGGAAGTACAGATATGATGAAAACTCTGATAACATAAGTGATCATGAGAGTCGAGACGTAGATAAACAAAAATGCAGACAATGTACCGGTACAGACAATGGATGAAGTCTTCATCCAGACAAAATGATTTAATCTTTTAGCAAGCAGTTAAGATGACATTGCTTGGGTTTAGAGGTGTTGTTCCCCTTCTCATCCACTTCATCCACGTTTCTAAGTACATGACATGATCAACAGATTCACACTGCACAAATACTTTAGAATTAGTCATGGCAATGCTAAACATGGATTGGAAAAGGCATGTGGAGCCTGAAGGGATTCCAAAGCAAAGTGAGCTTAGGTCCTGGCTCTGGATTCAAAACTGTGATTATTTAATTCACTGGTGCATTCACACTGGCAGTGTCAATGCACCCAGTGTAACATGACTCTTCAAATTAATTAGTACAAAATTTAGTTCCAACCTCAAAGGCTTCCTTCATAAGTTTCTGAAACATGTCCAGCATCTTTGGGTTTAAAATGATCTTCATACTCTTTGGGAATGTCTCTCCGGATTGCAGGACTCCCTGAAGGGGAGAAAAAGTAAACAATAAAGAGACGTTGTCTATTGAACATGAGTTGTAGATGTGTTTTCTCCTGTCTTCTCTTTATCTTTCCTGCAACTTTTGCTGGACTCCATGGTCAACTTTCCAGTAAATCACCTTGCTGCGAGTTTAGAAAGTCAAGCTTTTTGAGCGTAGAGCGATATCTCTCTTACAATATGGGTCTCTTTCTCTCTCCCTCTCCGAGCTGAATTTTTCACTCTGGAGACTAAGTGGGGTTGCGGGCAGGATAAGTGGCACGTTTCCTGCTGGCCATCATGGCAGGTTTCCACACCAGATTGTCTATTTTTCAGCTCATTATTTATGCATGTGTATGAAGAATGTCATATGTTGTGGCGAGGCACACTGGGATTCGTCCACCCAGCCGTTACCTCATCAGCTCATCTTTCCAGGCACAATATTTAAACTGCACCTGTGCATACATCACTCTTTGCAGCCCAGGACTGGTCCTTGCAAGCAACGGAATACTTCAGAGGGAAGAAGCGGAATGCCCTGAAGTTCAGTGACAATGCACTGGGGACACTTCTTAACAGTATGGAGGAAAGGTGGAACATACTTTTCCCCCGTGATGGGAGCTGGAGTTCCATCAACCTCACCAGTTTGGGAGCAGGTTGCCAGGGCAGTCAGCGTCAATGTGCCCCAGAAGAGGACCCCCATCTAGTGCAGGAAGTGATGAATGATCTCATCCACTCCACCAGGGTAAGTCCACCTTCTCCTCACTCTGAACTCACAATCTCACAAACCCATCAGGCATTTGCAAGGTTACGGTCCACAGGATTCTCACACACTACCATCACAAGGGACATCACCACTGACTCTCTCACACACACTTTGACATCTTCATCTCTTCTCACATCCTGTACAGCTCACATCCTCAGCTCTTAAACACACACACATGGCAGACAACCTTATCATCTGTCCATAGTCAGTCCATATGTCTTAATGCAAGACAAGGTCACCACAAGAAATCGCAGAGATCCCAGGCGGGGTGGGGGGGCGGGGCGGCGGGGGGGTGGGGGTGGGGGGGGTGGTGGTGGTGGTGGTGGTGCCTGAGCTCATATATATGAGCTGTATATGTATGGCAGAGCTGGCTGGCGAGGACCCGGACTGTGCCTAGACGGAGGGTGTAATCAGCATCTCCCGAGCCAGTGAGGGCACCTGCCAAAACTATGAGTGCTTTGTAATGTTGGTAACTATGCAGCCCATCTCTATTACCTCGTCCCTTTGATGGGCACCAGCAGCAAAAGGAAGACAGCCACAGGCAGCCAGTCCATCAACTGTAGCCCCCTGGCCACCTCGGATGAGGATCCTGAGGACACACTGGATGAAGACCCATCGCAGCGTTCACCTGCACTCTCCACCAACGCAGAGGTGCACACCTCAGTGGGACCTAGTTTAGATCAAGCTCAGGGTCACAATCTGGAGAACCCAGCGCAAGTTCAGGTCTGCAGCAAGCAGAGGCAGGGACTTCCAAGGTCACCAGCACACAGAGATCCGCTGGAGGCCAGGCTCCTGCAGAGTCAGATGACAAGCCTATGGGCTTGGCTCTAACACAGATATTGGAGCTGCAAAGACAGGTGTGGGAACATCAGACAGGTTTGTCAGATGCCACCACCAGATTGCAATGAATGATGAAGGAGTCCATCCACATTCAGTCTGATGCCGTTGTGCTGACACGCAGCGTACCATGATCAACTTGGTAGGGTGGCAATCGCCTTGGACACCTTGGTCCAGGACTTTGCGCTCACTCTGCCCCAGGATTGGCACTCCATCAGTAGCCATAGGAGGGATCTATCTGTTGAAATGTGAGGGGGAGACAGGCACCTTGACCTCACTCCAGGTACCCCTTCTCCTCAAGGAATCAGGCAGAAGCCCTTGGGCACTCATAGGGAGGAGGATCATCAGCCGGATACCTCTGAGCCGTCCATCCAGGTGACTCCAAGGGTATCCAGCTGCTCCCAATATCCTCTGCCTGTGACCTTATCAGCTCCAGCTACACAGGCTGAGGGTACACCTGTCCCACAGCAGATCACATCACTTCCCCACATCCTCTCCCACACCACCTCCTCAAATCACCTGCCTCACACCTCCTCCCACATCCCTGCCCTGCATCTTTTGCCCCATATTTCTTCCCCACATTACTTGCCCCACATCCCCTGCCCCACACCGCTCCCCACATCCCTTGCCCCACATCCCTTCCCCACACCCCCTTTCCACAACCCATCCCCATATCCCCTGTCCCACAGCCCCTTCCTCACATCCACTGCCCAGACCCACTGCGCACCATGAGCTTTGGTACCTTGGGTGTGACCTTCTCTACTTGCAGTAGTTTTATATGGATGGGAAATGGCAAATGATATTTAACTGAGGGAGTGGAGTCTGCATTTGCCCTGTTCGAACACTGGACCTTTGGTTATTTGAGATTCAGTGTTTTTCAGTTGAAGTGATGATGAAGCAGATAGAGAGGGGACAAATGTTTTGGATCAGAGATTTCCTGGGTCATAAGAACATAAGAAATAGGAGCAGGAGAAGACCATATGGCCTGTCAAACCTGCTCCACCATTCATGATGATCATGGCTGATCTTGGCCTTCAAATCAATTTTCCTGTCTGCTCCCCATACCCCTGGTAGACTAAAGATCTGTCTATTTCAGCCTTAATTATATACAATGATGGCACATCCACAACCCTCTGTGGTAGAGAATTTCAAGTTTCACAACCCTTTGAGTGAAGAGATTTCTCCTTGTCCCAACTCATCGGTTCCCTATCTTGAAACTGAGCCCTTTCTCTCGATTCTCCAGCCAAATCAAACAATGCCTCAGTATCTAAAATTTCAAGCCTGGGCATAATCCTGAATGTTTCAATGAGATCACCTCCACTGGGTGCAATTACATCCAGGCAAGTTTACATAGGAAATGTCAATAGCAAATAAGTGTATTGGCATATATAATAGAATTGTTGACTGTGTGTGAATACATATATAAAACTGTTACTATATTGTAGGTATAGATTTTGAATTGGCTGCCTTTATACTTATTGGCTACTCTCCTTGTACTTTTCACCACAGAATAATACATACCGCAGGAAGGGTCCAATCTTCATCTGGATATTGCACAACAAGAAACTCTAGTACCTTCTTGCAGCCTTTTACTGTGGCTGAGTTACCCGAGTTCCTCTTAAAGCTGTAATAGAAAGCAAGCATTGGGCTTACTGAGTGTTAGTAAAATGCCAGATAATTAATGCATTCCCTTGTAACATTGCAACTCCCTCTCTAAACACTGGTCCATGTCTTTGCATTGAGACATGGTACTAATGCAATATTGATGAATTTCCCAGCACAAGATTGTCTCCTAGGAGTATTGGGCCTCTGGAGGAGTAACTGTCCATCTGATGAAGTGTGTGGCCCTGTTGAGTGAAGCTCGGTGCCAAAACTGCAATTTCACACAGCTCCTTTATGGTGTTTTTCCAGGCTATCGACTGGATTAGCAGTGCATTGCTGGGATTGGCTCCAACACCTTGGTGGGCATTTACCCTGAACATATAATCTGGGCCTGTGTGTGTACCATTTAACCTGGTACTGAGCCCAGCACTAGGTGAGTGTTGTAAGGGAGTGTTTGTGGGGGGGTGGGGGGGGGGTTGGTTGGTTGGTTGGAGAGGGGGTTGTTGGAAATCATCCAGGGTTCAATTCCAGATTTAGTGATCACTGTTAGACAATGAGCATGTATGTACGTTGACAGGGCCCCGGCCCTCCTCCTATTACCCAATCTGTATTTCCACAGCCCGAGCTCATAGAAGTGCCAGGATATTGGGAGAGAAAGCAAACAAATGATGACTGGGCACTAGCACACTCTTCTATCAGTAACTGCACCACAGTTACTAAATTAAGAGAGGATTTATTCATTTATTTTGGGCTCGATATAGATTTCAGAAGAGACAGTAAAGAGGAGATCATGAGGGATTCAGTGAAACAAGGAAATGATGCCCATTTTCCAAAAGGCTGCCAAAACAGATTAATACAATAACAGGTTCATATGCAAATTTGTGAAGTCAATAATCAAGTGTAAATTGGTGGACCAGCAACCAAGGTAAACTGAGGAGGGGAAATCCCACCTGACTAATGTCCTGTGATGTGATGCGCCTTAACTTCTAAAAGGCTGTTGACAAAGTTTCTCACAAAAGGCTCTTTGTTACTGTCAAAACTGTAAGGACTTAGGGAAGAATTAGACTCCAGAAGGAGATGCAAATTCATGGGCTGAATTTTCCCATGAGTGTTGGGAACTTTCATCGAGACCACTTCTGGGTCCCAACCGTGCTGGTGTCTGATGCCTGCTGTGCAGCATGATCATGTCGGGTGGCCAATTAAAATAGATAATTATATAGATAAAAAAACACAGCAATAGACCCACTTGACCCAGTCAGTCCATGCCAACATTTAGCTAAATTTATTATCACAACCAATTATGGATAACAGGCAGCATTAGTGATGTAGGAAGCCCAATTAGAGGCCCCTCATCACTGGATGGCAGCAGCCCCACCAGGAGAGCTGGGCTCTATTGAGGCAGAAAGGGGAGCATGGGAGTGCCTCAAAATAGAGATGCTGTCAGAGTTTCAAAATAAGGAAGGCTCACAGCTATTAGGGCCATCAACGTGAAGGCAGAACCTCACCAGCAGGTTTTATTGTGGCCATGGCCATGGCCTTTTCATCCTTGAGGCATTGAGAGGAGTTTCTGATGGACTCCTGGTTTGCCGCTGGGAGGCCACCTTCAATTAATTCCTGGGCTTGGGACTCAGTGGAGGAGCCAACCAAAATCAGGAATATGCCAGCAGCTTCTGAAAGTGTCCCCTAAGTGGCCTTAATTGGCCTGCCTCTGTGGAGCAGGTTGTCAACTCCCTGTCTCTGGGAAACTCACATGGAGGCAGGACAGCATTGGGGAGTCATTCCGATGCACAGCTATCTTAATTTTCCTGCCTTTGCCACTGTGGCAAAATTTAGTCCATGACGTAAGAGACTGATATCGTTGAGATATACATTTCTGGTAATAGCTGGGCAAACTTGCAGAAATTGTACTTTGCAGTTCATTAGTTGCACAGCTCTTACAGTTGTTAACAACAGAAGGAAAAAACATGGCACACAAAAGTTATCTACAAAAGGAGAAAGGGCTTGACAGGGTGGATGCTGAAAGGCTCCCATGGCTGAAGAAGCTAGAAATAGGGGTCATAATCTTGAGATAAATGGTTGGCTATTTAGTTGAAGAGAAATTTCTTTATTCAGATGGTTCTGAATCTTTGAAAGTCTCTCCCCAGAGGGCTATGGATGCTCACAGTCATTGGGTATATTCAAAGTTGAGATTGATGTGTTTTTGGACACTAAGGGTATGGGGTTGGGGAAGGGAGGGGAGGGTTGTGGTGGGTAACTGGAGTTCAGGTAGATGATCCATGAACTTATTGAATGGTGGGGCTGGCTTGAGATGTTGTGTGGCCTATTCCATCTTTTTCATGTTCTTATCTGATGATAACTCAGTATTTAGATAGCAACTTTTAGTTTTCCTTTCAAGGAGCTAAACAGAAGAATTACTACTGAAAAGATAAAGGCGTTAATCAGATATTCATCTTGTTAACTGGAATGATAGCTGGGATTTTTCACAGCCAGCAGGAGTCTCACCGCTGGACCTGAATGGTGAATGGGTGGGTGGCATCCTGTTTCGGTGAACAGTAGGACCCGGGGTTGCATTTTGCTGGTGGAAATTAATTAAATGGCTGCCGCCAGTCTGCCATCCTTATTAAGGATAACCGTCTGCCACCATTCAGAGAGCTGAAAGCTCAGCATTGCCACTGGCAGCAGTGGCCACTCCTGGAGTTGCACCTGAAGAAAGAGGACATATCGATGGATGTGCACTCCCAAAGTCAGTTAAGTGGGAGCTGGGGCAAAATAGACAGGCGAAGGAGTGGAGTGGTGTCATTGAGGGTAGAAGGCGCTGATAGTGTAGGGGAAGTCATTGCTGCATGGGGATCTCTATTTTGGCCAAAGAGTGTCTATAAAGGTGGCCATCCCTACCATGGAGCACACTTGGGAGGCTGTCAGGGTTGATCAGGTGGGCTTCCCACATGGCGGAGCCCCCCTCCCCCACTGCTGATAAAATGCCAGCAGAGGCAGGAAGATGCCCTTAATTAGCTACTTAAGCAGCTCAACCAGACTTCAGGTGGCCATCTGCTACCTTTCCTGCTGCTGCCTTATTGGCATGGTGACAGGAAGTCATCGGGCATCCCACCCACACCATATTATGCTATTTTTCCAGCCTTCCCAGCACCAAGCCCATCCCCAAAGCCTCTATTAAATTCTGATGTCATGTTGCTATGCTGCTTAATGGAGACAGCAAAGAGCTCCTGTGAGGGGAAAAGATCAATCTAAAGCTGAAGCAAGGTTTTTTTTCCTGTTTGCTATCTCGAATACTTTACTCAAAGTTTAGTCAGATATTAGGGTTAGTCAAGATACTCTCAAAACAGGAAGGTGGGATGTCAGGATGATCTAGAATACAGCAGCTGGAAGAGAAAGCTGGATGGATAAAACCCCAATATTGTGCAGGAGCATTAAGTAATTCAAGTATGGGATATATCACACTGAAACCTGACCCGATGCTTATAACTTTCACACTATGTTTTCCAGCAGGGGTGAGTGGAACATGAACCCCAACACAGTATATACCCTGTTCTCGTAATAAATGGCCAGAGTAGGATTCTAATCAAAAACAGAAAATGTTGGAAAAACTCAGCAGGTCTAACAGCATCTGTGGAGAGAAAAAAAATTGGTTAAGTCTGTATGACTTCTTCAGAGCTAAAGAGAAGTAAAAGTGTGATGAAATTTATACTGTTTAAGGGGCGTGGAGCAGTTGAAGTTGGATAGAGGGCCAGTGATAGATGGAGGTAAAGGAGAGATTGCCAGAGATGTCATGGATAAAAGGGTGTTAATGGTAGTGGTACTCGCTAAAGGAGGTGCTGATGGTGGTATTAAGGTCAGAAAGCAGAATGTGATAATAGCGGGACAAGGGTAAGCACTCTGGAAAGAACAACATGAACAAGTGACAGATGGCCCTTATGGGGATGGGATGGGGGAAGGGACAGCGGTGGAGAAAAAAGATCGCAAATAGGATAAGAGATAGGGATAAAACAATGAATAAAAATGAAAATAAATAAAAATAAGTGGATAAAAAATAAAAATTAAAAAAGTAAAATGAAAAAATTAATATGAATATTGAAAAAAAGGATAAAAAGGGGTGAGGATGGAGGAGAGAGTTCATGGTCTGAAGTTGTTGAACTCAATATTCAGTCCGGAAGACTGTAAAGTGCCTAGTTGGAAGATGAGGTGCTGTCCCTCCAGTTTGCATTGAGCTTCACTGGAACATTGCAGCAGGCCAAGGACAGACATGTGGACATGAGAGCAGGATGGTCTTTGAAATGGCAAGCAAGAGGAAGGTCTGGGTCATGCTTGCAGCAGACCAAAGATGTTCCGCAAAGCAGTCACCCAGTCTGCGTTTGGTTCCTCCAAAGTAGAGGACACCGCATTGGGAGCAGCAAATACAGTAGACCAAAACGAAGGAGGTGCAAGTGAAATGCTGCTTCACTTGAAAGGAGTGTTTGGGCCCCAGATGTTGAGGAGGGAGGAGGTAAAGGGGCAGGTGTTGTACGTCCCGCGATTGCATGGGAAGGTGCAGTGGGAGGGGGTTGAGGTGTAGGGGATGATGGAGGAGTGGACCAGGATGTCCTGGTAGGAATGGTCCCTACGGAATGCTGACATTGGGGGTAAAGGGAAGGTGTGTTTGGTGGTGACATCATGCTGGAGCTGGCAGACATAGCGGAGGATGATCCTTTCAATGCGGAGGCTGGTGGAGTAAAAAGTGAGGACAAGGGGGTCCCTATCATGGTTCTGGGAGAGAGGGGAAGGTGTGAGGGCAGAAACACAGGAGATGGGTCGGACACAGTTGAGGGTCCTGTCAATCGCAGTGGGTGGGAAGCTCGGTTAAGGAAGAAGGAAGACATGTCAGGAGCGCCATTTTGGAAAGTGGCATAATCAGAACAGATGCAACGGAGATAAAGGAACTAAGAAAATGGGATGGAGTCCTTACAGGAAGCAGGGTGTGAGAAGCTGTAGTCAAGGTAGCTGTGAAAGTCGGTGGGCTTTGTAATGAATATTGGTGGTCAGTCTATCACCAGAAATTGAGACAGAGAGGTCAAGGAGGGGAAGGGAAGTGTCAGAGATGGACCATGTGAAGGTGATGGAGGGGTTGAAATTGAAAGCAAAATTGATAAATTTTTCCAGGTGTAGACGAAAGCATGAAGCAGCACCGAAACAGTCATCGATGTACGGGAAAAAGAATTGTGGGAGGGGGCCTGAGTAGGATTGGAACAAGGAAATGTTCCACATACCCCATAAAGAGACAGGCATAACTAGGGCCCATGCAGGTACTTACAGCCACACCCTTTATTTGAAGGAAGTGAGACAAGTTTAACGAGAAATTGTTCAGTGAGAGAACAAGTTCAGCCAGATGGAGGGGAGTGGTAGTGGATGGGGATTGTTCAGGCCTCTGTTCAAGGAAGAAGCAGAGAGCCCTCAGACCATCCTGGTGGGGGATGGAAATGTACTGGGATTGGAGGTCCATGGTGAAGAGGAAAAAGTTGGGCCAGGAAACAGAAAGTTGTTGATATGATGTAGGGCATCAGAGGAATCATGGATACAGGTGGGAAGAGACTGGATAAGGGGAGAGAGAACAGAGTCAAGATAGGAAGAAATGAGTTCCATGGAGCAGGAACAGGCTGACATGATTGGTCTTTCGGGTCAGTCCTGTTTGTGCATTTTGGGGAGGAGGTAGAAGTGGGCTGTCTGGGGTTGGGAGACTATGAGGTTGGAAGCTGTGAAGGGAAGATCTCCAGAGGAGATGAGGTCAGTGACAGTCCTGTAAACAGGGATTCTAATCAAAGGTGAAAGATCAGTTACATGCTTATCACAAACTGCACTTTCATTATTTAGTATAGATTGACCAGGGCTGACTTCCCATATGGAAAAAACCAGTAACTTGGAAATGAAAGGTACCAGTAAAATTTGTCTGAACTGCTCCTGTGTACCTTAAATGGGAACTGCAGTACTAATGGTACCAGTATTACTGATTTTTACTGGGATTTGGCAGTTTTGAGTTGGTTTGCCCTTCTGGGCTTATTGTAAAAATTACAATATTCAGGACTTAAAGTACATGAAAGATTCCTTATTATAAACAAGCCACAGTTGTCTGTCTTCTTACCGTGTAATGATGGGATCCATTGCATGATTTGCACCAAAATAGCGAAGCTTCCCTCTTCCATCCAGGCCAGTCCTTCCCTTTGGGTTTCTGAAACATGCATGAACAAGTTTTCAGCTGCCATATCCAGAAATTTAGTAACTAGGCACTGCGCTGCTGGAAGAGAGCGAAGCAGAACTTCCACTACATGGACTGTTCACAAATCCCTGGATACATAAAGTCATTGCAATATTAGGGGCAGGTACCAATCTTAAAGGCCCATGAAATGTTGGAGTTGGATTCTGCTGTCCCCAAGAGGAGGGAGCACTGGAGTCACAGACAAACTGCCTTAACATGCAGAGGAGCTTCACTAGGAGGGTTCCAAATAAAAAGGGACTTCAGTTATTTGGGAAGACAGGAGGAGCTGGCATTGTTCTCCTTAAATCAGAGAAGGTTAAGGGAGAATTAAAATCACAAATGGTTTTGACAGATTAAATATGAAACTATTTTCATTGGCAGGAGGTTGAGTAACCAGAGGACAAAAAATTAAGGGAATTGCCAAAGAAACAGAGGTGTGATAAAAAGAATTATTTTGTTTAGCCAGTTATGTTGATCTGGGATTCTCTGCTCAAATTGTGTGGAGAAAATGGATTCAATAGCAACTTCCAGCAATAAATACATGAAGGCAAAAATATTCAGATCTGTGGGGAAAGAGAAGTGAGGCTAATTAGATAATTCTTTCAAAGAACTGGCACAGTTGTGATGTGCCGAACAGCCTTCTTCTGTGCTGTCATTCAATGATTGTATGGCTGGGATTTTCTGCTTCCTCCCGCAGCGGGCATCATGGCAGGTGGGACTGGAAATACTGTGAGAAAGCTAAAAATTGGTCTTAAAGCCGCTGTAAAACCAGTTCCCAATTGTGTGTTGCAGCCTTCAATGGCAGGCCACATTTCCCACCGTGGCACTTTGGGAACGCTATTTCAATAGATTTGCATCTCATGTTAAGGGCTGATCACCCCAAGTGGCTTATGTCATTCTGTAACATAGGGCAGGATTTTGCCATTGGTGAGCAGGGGGCGGGGCTCGCTTGCCGACACGTAAAATGACGCGGGAACCCCCAACGTCATCCTGCCCCATTTAAACTTTCAGGAAGGCGGGGACACAGCCAAATCACCTGTGCGCCCGCTGACCTGTCAATGGCCAATTGAGGCCATTGACAGGATCATTAAAACAATTAAAGGACCTGCCCACCCAATCTTAAGGTGGGATGAGGTTTCATGCAGGGTCTTAAACATTTTAATAAACTTAGTATGTATATTATAAACATGTCCCATCTCATGTGACATTGTCACATGAGGGGGACATGTTAGGGAATTTTTTTTTCTATTTTTAACATTTTTCAGAGCGTAAGTGATCTCCCTGAGGCAGCACTTAGCCTCAGGGAGATGTGTGCTCTTTTATGCGTATGCGCGAAAGAGTGCACTCTTGTTTTTGGGGAATAACTCCCCACCCGCAAAGGAAGCCGGACATTACACTGGGCAGGCCTTAATTGGCCCGTCCACATATATTGGCGGCGGGACCCGCTTCCTCAGCAGGGATCGGCTCCCCACCTGCCGGAGATTGGGTCGGGCCCGCCCGCCTGGCAGGCAGAAAATTCTGACCATACTCTCTCCCCATCTGAGGATGCTAAACCCCCCCACACCTCCCCACCACCACCATAAGTCATGTGATTGCAACATTCCCCATTCTAAACCCCCAGTGGATCTCTTGCCCTGCAGTCCCTTCCCATGCCACAGGCCAGTCCTCAGCACCAGGATAGGGAGAGAGTATGGGAAGAGATAGACTGACATAAGCCTCTTGGAGGGAGCAGCCCTTACCATTCCCCACACTGAATCATCAGGGTATGTCAGCATGTAATTGGAATGACGTGTTTCACAACAGTATATAAGCGACATGCCCCTGTCAACTCATGACTTCGAGGTTTGCTTGCCTACCTTGCATCTTTTGCAGTGCTCGTGGTAATCAGGGCCAGGCTTCGCAGGCAGCACCACATCGCTTTCAGGGTGATGGCAGAGGCAAGTCTCTACCTACCAGACCAGCTATAAGGCAGGGTTGGCTTCTAATGGGCTGCAGGGCTAGGGCTGCACTGGAGAAAGGGGGAAACTGACCTGAGGCATGGGAAGGGGCTGCAGGGCAAGGGCTTCACTGGGGGGTAAGAGTGAAGAAGGTTGCAATCAAAGACATGACTGGGGGAAGATACGGGGGTGGAGGGCAGGGGTTGGTTAGCATCCTCAGTGCCAGGATGGGGAGAGAGTACATTACAGAATGACATTGTTGAGCTTGCAAAGACTGTCCTTGTCCCAGTCCAGGGAGGGAGCGGGCATGTCTGTCCACTCTCAGTTGTGCCCAGCATGTTCTGTGTAGGGCATTGTTGTAATATCACATGCCTCAGTCCATAGGGTTTCTGGCATCCTGACTCAGGAGGGAATGGAGGAGGACCCATTGTCAAAGAATGGAATAGCCCCAAACATTACATTGCTGTAGTGTTTCCATCCCTCCCTCCTCCTCAAACCTAAAAAAAGAGAGAGGAAGAGGCAGTGCCTTCAGGAGTACACCAGACCTGCAAGGGACACTCTTCTGAAAGTGGATTTTAAAGAAAAAACAGCTGATTGGTGAGTAAATCCTGGGAGCAGACTCGGAGGGAGGAGCACTGGAGCAGTGAGTATAAATCTAGTTTACCTCGGAGATCCGCGGCCTTGTCTCCAGGGAGCAGACTTGGAGGGAGGAGCACTGGAGCACAGAGTAACTGAAGCCAAAACTGAAAAAGTGACATCATAGGAAAGCTGTGCTCTAAATTGGTTGGTAGGAAATCTGCACCAAATTTGAAAAAAAAACACTGCAAATCTAATTAATAAATTAATTATCTAAGTAGAGATGGTTGGGCTGGTGATGTGCTGTAGCTGTATGATGTGGGAGCTGGCAGATCCCATTACGAGCCACAGTGACCACATCTGCAGCAAGTGTTGGTTGCTGGAGGAACTCCGGCTCAGAATTGATGAGCTGGAGTGCGAACTCCAGATGCTGCGGCACATCCGGGAGGGGGAGAGTTACCTGGGTGCTTTGTATCAGGAGGCGGTCACACCCTATAGATTAAGTACCTCAATTCCGATCAGTGGTCAGTGTCAGCTGTGTGTGACTGCAAGTAAGGCAGGTAGAGGGATCCTGTGTTCAGGAACAGAGGAGCCTCAGCTCTTGACCTTGTCCAACAGGTACGAGGTACTTGCTCCCTGTGTGGATGAGGAAGAGGGCTGTAGGAAGGATGAGCCAGCTGACCACGGCACTGTGGCACAGGAGGCCATTCAAGAGGGGGGAGCAAAAAGACAAGTGGTAGTTGTAGGGGATTCTATAATTAGGGGAAATGATAGCTTCCTTTGTAAGCAGGATCGAGAATCCCGCATGGTATGTTGCCTGCCCGGTGCCAGGGTGAGGGACATCTCTGACCGGCTTGAAAAGATATTGGAGAGGGAGGAGGAGGATCCAGTTGTTGTGGTCCACATCGGGACAAATAACATAGGTAAGACTAGGAAAGGGGACCTGTTTGGGGATTTATCAGGAACTAGGAACTAAATTAATGAACAGGTCCTCGGGGGTTATAATCTCCAGATTACTACCCGAGCCACGTGCAAATTGGCATAGGGATGCGAGAATAAGGGAAGTAAACACGTGGCTAAAGGAGTGGTGTGGGAAAGAGGGGTTCCATTTCATGGGGCACTGGCATCAATATTGGAACAGGAGGGATCTGTACCGTTGGGACGGTCTCCACTTGAACCAATCTGGGACCAATGTTCTAGCGAAAAGGGTAAAAAGGGTGGTCAGCAGGACTTTAAACTAGAAAGTGGGGGGGTGGGAGGGAAGGGTAAAACTCCAAGAAGTATGACTAATGGAAAACAAAGCAGCAGGTTAGAGTGTGAGGGGGTGGCTTCAACTTCATGCAAAATTATGAAAAAACTGAAAAGAAAGGAGATTCCAAGAGAGGCTATTAAAGTCTCCAGAACACAAAATAGGACAGAGTGTTTGGAAAGGGCTAGGAATCTAACTTCAAGCACATCAGATAAAGGGACGACAATGAGAAAGGGGACGGGAAATACAGGACTGAAGGTGTTGTATCTGAATGCACACAGTATACGAAATAAGGTAAATGAGCTTGTGGCACAGATTGAAATTGGCAGGTATGATGTGGTGGGCATCACGGAGACATGGCTGCAAGGGGATCAGGACTGGGAGCTAAATATCCAAGGATATACATCCTATTGAAAAGATAGGCATTGGCAGAGGGGGTGGGGTTGTTTTGTTAGTAAGAAATGAAATTAAACCGATAGCAAGAAATGACGTAGGGTCAGATGATGTAGAATCTGTGCGGGTAGAGTTGAGGAACCGCAAAGGTAAAAAAACCATAATGGGAGGTATGTACAGGCCTCCAAACAGTAGTCAGGATGTGGGGCACAAGATACACCAGGAGAGAGAAAAGGTGTTTAAGAAAGACAAGGTTACAGTAATCATGGGGGATTTCAATATGCAGATAGACTGGGAAAATCAGGTTGGTAGTGGATCCCAAGAAAAAGAATTTGTGGAATGTCTACGATGGCTTTTTGGAGCAGCTTGTGGTGGGCTCCTAGATTTAGTGATGTGTAATGAGGCTGATTTGATAAGGGAGCTTAAGGTGAAGGAACCCTTAGGAGGAAGTGACCATAATATGATAGAATTTCAGACGAAAAAGCTGGAATCAGATGTGACAGTATTACAGTTGAATAAAGGCAACTACAGAGGCATGAGGGAGGAACTGGCCAGAATTGACTGGGAGGTGAGCCTAGCAGGAAAGACAGTGGAACAGCAAAGGCAGGAGTTTCTGGGAGTAATTTGGGAGACACAGCAAAAATTCATCCCTAGGAAGAAGAAGCATACTAAAGGGAGGACGAGGCAACCATGGCTGACAAGGGAAGACAGGGATAGCATAAAAGCTAAAGAGAAAGCATACAATGCGGCGAAGAGCGATGGGAAACCAGGGGATTGGGAAGCCTACAAAAACCAACAGAGGACAACTAAAAAAGAAATAAGGAGGGAGAAGATTAAATATGAGGGTAAACTAGCCAGTAATATAAAAGAAAATTGCAAGAGTTTTTTAGATATACAAAGGGTAAGAGAGAGGCAAAAGTGAACATTGGGCCACTAGAGAAGTAGTAGTGATGGTGGAGGAACTGAATAGGTACTGTGCATCAGTCTTCACAGTGGAAGACACGAGTGACATCCCCAAAGTTCAAGAGAGTTCAAGGCAGAGGTGAGTATGGTGGCCATTACCAAGGAGAAGGTGCTAGGAAAACTTAAAGATCTGAAGGTGGATAAATCACCTGGACCAGATGGATTATACCCCAGAGTTCTGAAGGAGATAGCTGAAGAGATAGTGGAGGCATTAATGGTGATCTTTCAGGAATCACTGGAGTCAGGGAGGGTCCCAGAGGACTGGAAAATCGCTAATATAACCCCCCTGTTTAAGAAGGGAGGGAGGCAAAAGACGGGAAATTACAGGTCGATTAGCCTGACCTCAGTCATTGGTAAGATTTTAGAGTCCATTATTAAGGATGAGATTTCAGAATACTTGGAAGTGCGTGGTAAAATCGGGCAAAGTCAGCATGGTTTCATCAAGGGGAGGTCATGCCTGACAAATCTGTTAGAATTCTTTGAGGAGGTGATGAGTAGGTTAGACAAAGGAGAGCCAATGGATTTTATCTACTTGGACTTCCAAAACGCCTTTGACAAGGTGCCGCACAGGAGGCTGCTCAGTAAGATAAGAGCCCATGGTGTTAGAGGCAAGGTACTAGCATGGATAAAAGATTGGCTGTCTGGCAGGAGGCAGAGAGTGGGAAAAGGGGGTCCTTCTCAGGATGGTGGTTGGTGACTTGTGGAGATCCGCAGGCGTCAGTGTTGGGGCCACAACTTTTGACTTTATACATTAATGATCTAGATGAAGGAACTGAGGGCAAGCTGGCTAAGTTTGCACATGATACAAAGATAGGTGGAGGGACAGGTAGTATTGAGGGTGAGGGGAGGCTGCAGAAGGATTTGGACAGGTTAGGAGAATGGGCAAAGAAGTGGCAGATGGAATACAACTTGGGGAAGTGTGAGGGCATGCACTTTGGTAGAAAGAATAGAGGCATAGACTATTTTCTAAATGGGGAGAGAATTCAGAAGTCTGGAGTGCAAAGGGACTTGGGAGTCCTAGTCCAGGATTCTCTTAAGGTTAACCTGTAGGTTGGGTCGTTAGTTAGGAAGGCAAAAGCAATTTTGGCATTTATTTCAAGAGGACTAGAATATAAAAGCAGGGGTGTGCTGCTGAGGCTTTATAAGGCTGGTCAGACCACATTTAGAATATTGTGAGCAATTTTGGGCCACGTATCTCAGGAAAAAATTGCTGGACCTGGAGAGGGTCCAGAGGAGGTTCACGAGAATGATCCTAGGAATGAAAGGCTTAACATATGAGGAACGTTTGAGGACTCTGGGTCTATACTCGATGGAGTTTAGAAGGATGAGGGGGGATCTGATTGCAACTTACAGAATACTGAAAGGCCTAGATAGAGTGGACATGGGGAAGATGGTTCCATTAGTAGGAGAGACTAGGACCCAAGGGCACAGCCTCAGAGTAAAGGGAAGACCTTTTAGAACAGAGATGAGGAGAAACTTCTTTAGCCAGTGAGTGGTGAATCTATGGAATTCATTGCCCCAAAAGGCTGTGGAGGCTAGGTCATTGAGTATATTTAAGACCGAGATAGATAGGTTCTTGATTGGTAAGGGGATCACAGGTTACGGGGAGAAGGCGGGAAAAATGGAGTGGAGCAACTCATCAGCCATGATTGAATGGCGGAGCAGACACAATGGGCCGAATGGCCTATTTTCTGCTCCTATGTCTTATGGTCTTATCCTACTAGGCCGCAGGCGGCACACTCAGTCAGGGGAGGCATCTGCAGCCTACAGATGGGGAAAAGGTATTGTGGGGGCAATCAAAAGTGTGGGGAGTGGGCACTGTGCAAGAGGCCTCCTGATAGGGAAGAGTGGGGCATAGGCATATCACCTCAACATGTTCAGGAGCTAACAAATGGATATCCACCATAATCATGATGGGATCAAAAAATACAGGGGGAGGAGTGAGAGGTCTTGGAGGGAAGGAAATCTGAACATAAAGCTTCTCTGGAATGGTGGGAGGGGTTTCCATACTCATGCAGGGAGGGTCCAAACTGGCCTGGCATTGAGAGCTCAGCACCACCATCTTCCAATTAAAGGGGCACCCAAGTGAACTGTGCATTCCCAAATGAGGAGAGATGCACAGCTGAGGCATGTTAGGAGCCTTTCAATGACAATGCAGGGCATCAGGAAAGTGAAGCAATGATGCACATTCATGCAAGACTAATCCAGATAAGTGACACTAACTGATCTCCACGTTTGTTCGCAGTGTGGAAATTCCCCAGAGTGATAACGAACTCCAGAGCAATTAGGCGACTGGACAAGCTCCAGAAGTATGTCAGAGTCATGGCGTTGGACAAAGAGAAGCCTCAGCCCCCCCTCAAATAATCTCACTTCCTGACTAAACACTTACTTTCATGTTTATTTCAAAGAGTATTAGAGCGCAATGAATGAGGATCCCAGCACAACCAGGTGCATGGCCAAAGCAATGACATTGCAATCGGTCATGTGAAGGTTGGGGGTTGTGGTGGGTGAAGGAGCACTTTGAAACACATCCAGCGCTGGTCAGGATTTTAGGGCAAATAGTTTCAGACACTTGAACAAATCCCTTGAGCCCACATTCACTGACGAGTCATTGACAGAAAGAAGATCTTTGGAGACTAATGCTGACTGTTGTCTGTTTCTCATTGATACTGCAGAGATAGAGCCTCGATTTATTGCTGCCTGCTTAATCACAGACAAGCAGGAGACAGGGAGAAGATTGCGTTGGAGACATCTGGAAGGCCAAAAGGAGGAGCAAAACCCTCAAGACCAAGAGGCAGCAGGACCTCATCTGGACTTGAATGAGGCTTACAGAGACGTTGTGTACAGGCAGCTCGCAAGACCAAGGGTGTATAGCACTCACATGTCCTATCTGAGATGAGCGAGAGACAATGTCACTGACGCCCCTGCATGACTAGGGATCTGGTGTCTCAATTTTGCCACATTCTCCAGGAATTGGTGCCACGGGGACTGGGAGGACATCCATTGCTAGTTGCTCTGAAAATAACCACCACTCTGAACTTCTACACCAATGATTCCTTCCAGGGCTGCACTGGGGACCTCTGCGGGATCTCTCAAGCATCCACGCACAAATGCATACATGAGCTAACAGACAGCCTTTTTGCCCAGGCTTACAATTACGTTAATTTTGACAGAGATCAAGCAAGCCAGGATGCCAGAGCATTGGGCTTTGCTGAGATTTCCGGATTCCCACAGGTGCAGGACGCCATCAACTGCACTCACAAGGCTATAAAAGCTCCCTGGCAACAGGCACTGCAATGCATAAACCGAAAAGGCTACTACTCACTTAATGTACCGCTGGTCTGCGACCATAAGAAACTTATCATGCAGGTTTGTGCAGATACCCAAGAAGCATCTATGAATGATACATCTTGAGTGGATTACAGATTCCAGACATCTTTGAGGGGCCACACAGGATCCAGTGCTAGCTCCTTGGTGACAAAGGGTACCTGGCTGGTGACGTCTGTGTGGCAGTCTCAAACTCCTGCACAGAGAAGGTACTGAAAAGATCATGGCACTAGCTGAGCGTTGGTGGAGTACACCATAAGGAACCTAAATATGTGATTCCAATAACTGGACAGATCTAGCGGAGCACTCCAGTACAGGTCCCAGAGGGTCTCACGGTTAATCATGGCTTGCTACACACTGCACAACCTGGCGCTGTAAAGGGGGGAGGGGGAGGGCTTGCCAGATGCCTACATGGAGGAGCTGCATGTCTCGTCTGATGGGATGACATCAAAGCGGGTGAGGGCGTTTAGTGGAGGAAGCCAAGACTGCAGGGGAAGAGGCCTTAGCACAGCCTGATGAGGCAGGCATGTACATGAGGCCCTCATTGCCACCAGATTCCATGAGGTGGATGACAAGCTGTAGCGAGTACCCTTTTAGACAAGTGTGCTCCATTATGGGCCAGCATTGCTATTCCTCTCGTTTCAACCATGCACTTCAATATGAGAGTGATTAGTTACACATGAAGCTCATATTGTCCTGAGACTTTGAAGGATGATGAAGACTTGGGAGCATGTGTCCTTACTGTGATGAGGTGATAACTGGAGGAGGGCGTCTCGGCATCAGTTGTCGGAAGGTGCTGCCTCTTCAAACGTCACTCCAGCATCTCAAACACAACAGCAACCTGCAAGAGCTGTTCCACTAACATCAGTGGACTTGTAGCTGTATGCCTTCAATCTGACAAATCTCCTCAAGGAGATCCATCTCCAGTAACAGGAGCATTCTGTGTAATGTCGATGGTGAAACTGATAGGTGACACTTGGGCCAAGGCAGCTGAAGACGTTCCACAGGTGTGCATTGATTCTGAGATGACTCAGCCCTCTGTGTCACCTTCTTCTCATTCACATTAACATCTGGCACTCTTATTTAGGGATGCTGGCCTGCTTTTATCCACACCTTACTATGCGTATGGACCACCTGAGAATGTTGACGTTCAACCACTTGAGTACCAAACATTAAAATGCATCCTCTTTAAGACACATATTGTGCTCTCAGGGCCCTTATTAACTCCAAAATGCTCAGACACCATGAAGCCCTGAAGGTGACAAGTTGTTGCTAATAAAGAGCAGACTTCAGCTTCAGTACATCTTCACTCCTATCCCATTGCTCCCCTCAACATTTTCTAAAGCTACGATGTGCACTTTCAGAG
Source organism: Carcharodon carcharias (assembly GCF_017639515.1). Taxonomy (NCBI): domain Eukaryota; kingdom Metazoa; phylum Chordata; class Chondrichthyes; order Lamniformes; family Lamnidae; genus Carcharodon; species Carcharodon carcharias. The sequence continues at coordinate 120,117,724 of NC_054478.1, read as the reverse complement.
CATGCTCAATGGTTCTGTTGACCACCAAATGTCACCATTTGCACTTAGCATCACTTGTCTCGGTGAGTGTTTAGGTGAGGGGATGCACAACGCTACATCCCAACGTTGTGACGAGAGCCTTGTGGCCACAATCCAGACAATTACAGGTTGAGAAATGCTCAAGGTTGTAGGTTCAAGTGCCAGGGCAAGAATGTGGCTGAGATGGGCAGAGCTTCAGCACCTTGAGGTGGCCAGGTCCTCCCCCTTATAGGTGAGCTTAGCAGATGTCCATTCAGAAAGTCAGAAATGCAGTTGGCTGACAGCAATGCATGCACGAGCTCGGAGTATGGGCTCATTGCATGAGAGTGCTGCCAAAAGACAGAGAGCACATGGAGTAGCATGATATATTACCCTTCTCCATGCATTAACATAGCTATCCTTGTACACTACACCTTCACCTTTCAGAAATGCAGACAAGATAGGAGACCACCTCTGCCTCAATTTTACACAGCTGAGAATAAACATTGACATGACCCTGCAAAGCATGTGAACAAGGCTCCTTCCACAAGCTCACTTAGCATTAAGGTCGCGCATCACTGATGTCGAGAAAGATCTGAAAAAGGGCCACACACTCTAGTGACATGGAAGCACACTACATAGACAAGGAGCCCATGATAATGACACCTGTGATGAGTGGGGGGGAGCAGACCATGGTATCACACCTGATTGACAGCAACACAGCCCATCCTATAAAGGAGGCATACACAAGAGGAGATGTGAAATGGGTGTGATTCTATTTACATTTGTAAACACGATATACATATTGTGAACACCCATGCCACTGTTGTACTCCTAAATTTTTTAAACTTTTCCTAACCCTACCACTACGTCCAGGTGCTTCCCCAACATCCACAGCAGAGGTGGAGGCAGCCTTTTCTGTGATGACTTTGGCTGGCATCCTCTGGAGGGCCCTGGCCTACACCTTGGGTTTCCTGCTGTAGGGCAGGTGCACCCTCCTCAGCCTGTGGTGCTGGAGGTGATGGGGGTCACAAAAAAAGGCTGGACAGTTGCAGAGTCACCTGGATGGATGACTCCAGGGTTTCCAGCTGCTGCTGCTTCTCCCTATCGGTACCTGAAGACCCCTGGCTGATGCCTTGAGGAGAAGGGGCAGCTGGAGTGAGATCGAGGTTTCCCACGCTACTCTCACTTGGCCAATGATGGATGCCACCAATGGCTACAGCAATGGAGTGCAGCACTGATGTCTTGGACCAAGGTCTCTCTGGCGGCCACCAGCCTGCCAGGGCTGACATTGGTGCGTTGGCAGGCTGGCGCGATCAGACTGAAGGTGGATGGACTCCTTCATCATCCGTTGCAATCTGATGAATGCAGCTAACATCCCTTCCTTATGTTCCCATGATTGTCGCTTTAGCTCCACCGGCAGACTGGAGACTCGTCATCCGACTCAGGCTCAGCAGGTTCCTTGCCTCCAATAGCCCTCCAAGTACCAGTGACCTCGGATGTCCCTGCCTCCGCCTGCCCTGGACCAGATTCTGTGCTGCACTCACCAGATTGTGACCCTGAGGCTGCTCTAGAACTAGATCCCACAATGGTGTGTGTCTCTTCAGTAGTAAGGAGTGTAGGTGAATGCTGTGACAGGTCTTCAATGGTGCTGTCCTCAGCTTCCTCACCTGAGGTATCACTGGGGCTTGAGCCAAGGGCCTGGCTTGTGGATGCCCCTGGGCATTTTCCAGAGGTGCCTATGAAAGAAAGCACTGGCCACCGCTGCCACTACTTGCCAATCCAGAGTGTTGAGGTTGGTGGACCTCCTCCAGCCATCATGGGGGTGCAGGACATCGTGGTGGGCCTGGATTGCATCCAGCAGGCATTCCAATGAGGCAGCATTGAATTTTTGGAGCAGCATGCTTCTTCCCTTTGGGAGCCATGTCTTCCATGGGGCAGTCCTGGGTTGCAGATGTTGAGAAAGCTGTGCACAGGTGCCGTTTAAACATGGTAGTGAGGAAGTGGTAGTTTATGGCAGGGCGGGCAAATCAGAGGGCACCTGCCCGCAATTCAGCGTGTTTCCGGTGCATGCATAATTAATGAGGCGGGAAGCAGGCGATACCAGTGTGAAAACCTGCCATTGCGACCAGCGGGTAAAACATCAATTTTCACGCCCACCGCCACACATAGCGTATGGAGGAGACAATCCTGCCCTATGTTAAGTTAGCAAATTTCTTCTTTAGCTTGCAGAATAGTTAGTCCAAGGGAAATGGCACTCGATGGTCTGAATTTTCATTATGGAGGTGGGTTTGTGATTAAAGTTAAGATTTTCAAGTGGGTGACTCCTTTATTGGAATGGAGACTGGTTCCCTGTCCAAGTAAGGATAGCAGGTGGGCTCTCGAAGTTGGTGGGCCTATCAGAGGCCTCCCAACTTCAGAGAAGAACCTGGCTGTGGAAACATGCAGCAACATGCAGCTAAGTAACTGGGAGAGTGCCTCAACAATAAGGTGCCCATCTCAGCTACTCTTTAGGCTTTAATAAAAAACACAAGAGTTAGCCAGGCCAACACCCCCACTCATGCAGGCAGAAGTGCTGGAAGCCTGACCTGTCACTGGGTACTTACCTTCCAGGCTGTTTATCTTGCCCTCCGCAACCTCAGTGTTTCCCTGCAGCTGGGAAACTGGAGGCCAATTGGAGAATTTCAGTTGACCTCCGAAACTTGTCTTTCTCAAGGCTCTAAAGAGCCTAATTGCCAGTACATCACATTGGGTTGGGTGACTTCCTGGTCCTGAACTCAACTTTTTTTAATTCATTCACAGGATGTGGGCTTCGCTGGCTGGGCCTGTATTTATTGCCCTTGAGAAGTTGGTGGTGAGCTGCCATCTTGAACCACTGCAGTCAATGTGGTGTGGGTGCATCCACAGTGCTGTTAGGAAGGGAGTTCCAGGATTTTGACCCAGCGACAGTGAAGGAACAGCAATATATTTCCAAGTCAGGATGGTGAGTGACTTGGAAGGGAACTTTCAGGTGGTGATGTTCCATCTATCTGCTGCCCTTGTCCTTCTAGGTGGTAGTGGTTGTGGGTTTGGAAGGTGCTGTCAAAAGAACCTCGGTGAATTCCTCCGAGAACATCTGGCACATGGAATGGCATCCTTCAACTGACATGCCTCCCGGTGCCAATATTTTTGAGCCTCTGTTTGTGGCTTGGGACCCCTGAAGATTCAACCCTATATGCCTGGGATTGATTGATGTTCAAACCCCTCTTCGTGGGACCCACCCACAGTGTAAGATTTTTGAGGCCAGGTGGCCAGCGCCTCAATTTTTGAGGCAGACCTGGAATGGTTTTTCCCAAACAGTCATCATGCTGGGGCGGGGGGTGCGGGGGATGTTGGACAGGTGAAATCACTCCCTTCCCCATAAGTCAAATTCATTGTTTCAGCTCTCAAGTGGTGGGAAATCTGTGAAAGACGAGTTCCAGTCCCTCCATTGCCATTACACCCATGTGAAAGTTGGGGGGGTCTTTGGAGGAGCAGGGCTCATTAAAAGAAACTCCACTTTTCACATCCTCAGGACATCCCAAAGTGGCATAGCAGTATATCTTTTACAGAGGGAGATTTCACCAGCATCAGAGATAAATGACCAGTTAAATCTGTTTTTAATGATATTAATTGAGGGAATAAAAATTGGGCTGGAGAACTCCCTGCTCTCCTTCAGATAGTGCCATGGAATCTTAAACTTCCACCTGGGGAGGCAAGATGGAGCTTCAGTTTAACAGTTCTATCCCCATTTTAAATTTATTTTTCTATCCTTTTTCCCCAACCACCACCCGACCCCCAAAAGGGCCATTTGTTACTTGTTCCATATTGTTCTTTCAGAACGCTGACCCTTGTTTTGCTATTCACACATTCTGCTTCCCTATCTTTATGCCACTCTCAGCACCTTCTTTAGCCCTTACCACTACCTTTGTCTTGTGTCACGTTTGTCAATCTTTCCTTAGCCCCCACCTATTGCTGACCCTCTAACCAGCTTCACCTGCTCCACCCCCCCTTAAACGGTATAAATTTAATCACATTTCTACTTCTGTTTAGTTCTGAAGAAGGGTCAGACAGACTCGAAATATTAACTCTCAGATGTTTACAGCACAGAAGGAGGCCATTCAGCCCATCATGTCTGCACTAGTCAACAAAGATCTGACAACACTAATCCCATTTTCCAGCGCTTGGCCCATAGCCCTGGAGGCTATGGCAACACAAGTGAACATCTAAATGCTTCTTAAATGTTACATGAGTTTTTGATTCAAACAACCTTTCAGGCAGTGATTCCAGACTCCCATCACCTTCTGGGTGAAAACATTTCTCCTCAATTCCCCTCTTATGCTTCTACCTCTTACCTTAAATCTATGTACCCTGGTTATTGCCCCCTCTACTAATGGAAAAAAAGCCTTCCTCTCCACCCTATCTATGCCCTCTCATAATTTTATACACCTCTATCATGACCCTGCTCAAGTTTTGCTGCTCCAAGGAAAGCAACCCCAGCCTATCCAATCTTTCCTCATAGCTCAGACCCTCCAGTCCAGGCAGCATCCTGGTAAATCCCCTCTGCACCCTCTCCCGTGCAATCACATCCTTCCTATAATGTGGTGACCAGAACTGCATGCAGTACTCCAGTTGTGGCCTAACCAGAGTTTTATACAGTTTCAGCATAACGTCCCTCCTCTTGTATTCTATGTCTCAGCCAATAAAGGCAAGTATCCCATATGCCTTCTTAATCACCTTATCTACTTGCCCTGCTACATTCAGAGGTCTGTGGATATGCACACCAAGTTCCCTCTGATCTTCAGAACTTTCTAGGGTCCTATCATTCATAGTGTAATCCCTTACCTTGATAGCTCTCCCCAAGTGCATGACCTCACACTTTTCTGGGTTGAATTCCATTTGCCACTGCTCTGCCCACCTGACCAGTCCATTGATATCCTCCTCACTATTTACTACCCTCCCAATTTTCATGTCAACTTCTTGACCATACCCCCTACATTTAAGTCCAAATCATTTATGTACAACACAAACATCAAGGGCCCCCACTGGAAACCGACTTTTATTCACAGTGACATCCTCCACCACCACACTCTGCTTCCTGCCTCTTAGTCAATTTTGGATCCAATGTGCCACTTTTCCTTGGATCCCATGGGCTCTTAATTTCTTGACCAGTCTTCCATGTGGGACCTTATCAAAAGCCTTGCTACAGTCCACATAGACCACATCAAATGCATTACCCTCATCAACACGCCTGGCTACCTCCTCAAAAAATTCGATCAAATTTGTCAAACATGACCTTCCCTTAACAAATCCATGCTGACTATCTCTGATTGACCCATGTCTCTCCAAATGCTGATATATTTTGTCCCTTGGAATTCTTTCCAGTAACTTTCCCACCCACTAAGGTTAGATTGAGTGGCCTATAATTTCCCGGTCTTTCCTTTCCTCCCTTTTTTAATAATGGGACAATGTTAGAAGTCCTCCGGCACCTCACCTGTGGCCAGAGAGGATTTGAAAACTCCTGCCAGGGCTCTTGATAGCTCTTCCCTTGCTTCCCTCAACAGCCTGGGATATATATCATCCGGGCCTGCAGATTAATCCACTTTTAAGGCCGCTAAACCTGCTAAACCTCCTCTCTCTCTATGTTACTTTCCTCTAATATTTCACAGTCCTCCACCCTGATGTCAATACCTGTGTCATCGTTTTCCATTGTGAAGATGGCACAAAGTATTCATTGAGGACTGTACCCATGTCTTCCGGGTCCACACGCAGATTACCTCTATAGTCTCCAATTGGCCCCTACTCTTTTTCTAGTTATTCTTTTGCTCTTTATATATTTTTTAGAAACCCTTTGGGTTTTCCTTTATTCTACCTGCCAATGTTTTCTCATGCACAATCTCTTAGCTTTCCTAATTTCCATTTTAAGTTCCCCTCTGCACTTTTTAGACAACTCTAAGGATTCTGCCGTATTGAGCCCTTGGTATCTGCCATAAGATTCCCTTTTTTCCTTAATCCTAACCTTTATGTCCCTTGACATCCAGGGTTCTCCAAGCTTGGTCCCCTCCTTTGTCTTTACGGGAATATATTTGTCCTGTACTCTTGGTATTACCTCCTTGAATGCCTCCTACTGGAGTTTTCCAGAGCTTTACAAACATGATTTCATGTTTACTTTTGCTGTGTTCAGTGAATAGTCAACATGGCTACAATCAATGCTCAGACGTTTCTGGACCGGGGTGGCCTGACTGTTAATGCCTTGCAACAGTTAACAAAGGAGAATTTTTGAAAGCTGTGACAGAGAGATTAGGCGTTCTTGAAAGTAGGGATTAAAAAGGCAGAGATGGTTGAAGTATTGCCTCTGCACTTGAGCCTTGAGGAGGAAAAGGGTTCAGGTTGAGTTTGCTAGAATTCAGTTGAAATGAAACAACTGGAATTGGAGTCAGAAATGAAAAAAAAACTTGAGTTTGAGAAAGAAAGAGGAATGTGAAAACTTGAATTAGAATTTCAAAGAACAAAAGAAAAGGAAAACCTTGAATTTCAAAAAGGAAAGTGAGGGAATTTGAACTCGATAGAAAAAGGCTTCAATTACACGAACAGAGCGTGGCAAGAAAACATGTTTAAAAGTGAAGTGCCATCATTCTTGCCCGGTGAGCTAAGAAAACAAATTGTTATTCTTAGAGAAACTGGATCAGCCTAGTCACTGATGTTGGCAAGTGATGGGACTCTCCCGCCAGAAAGTTTGCTAAATAAAAATGCATTGAAACTGGGTATTGATAGGTATTGTTAACCCATTCCTTTGCATAGAATTAATTTAAAATATGGTTTAATTTCCAATGCTATAATTGTAGAGGCTTGTGCCTAATTTGCCTATTAATGGTGCAGATCTTTTATTATGAAATGACCTGGCTGGGGTTAAAGCATTGTTTTCTCAAGTGGTTGCAGAGAAACTCATTGGCGCTGCAGAAATTGGAGTTGTGCCCGCAAAATCAAGTGATGTACAAAAATCCATGACTTTCTGTAAATCTGCCATGAAAATTACTGTTTCAGCTAAAGATGTGTCCAAAGAGTCAGGATAAAGTGAAATTTTCCCTTCCAGGATTAAGTGGGAATAGGGAGTGTTTACTGCCACAGAATCCGTTGGGAATTCACATGATATCATGCAACCCCAGCCTCGTTAATTATACGGTCAGGGGTTTCTCAACGTTTTGCATGGTGGGACAGGCTGAAAGACAGGCACCCTGCCATCATATCTGGGCACCATACTTAAAAGATGCCCAGAAAGCAACCTACACAACGTTAAGGGAGGAGATGGATCAAAGAGGACAAGGACATCCTGCGCTCAAATTCAGCGACACCTGCCTGGGCATCCTGCTTGACCAAGTGGAGGCCAGGAGGGATGTCCTCTATCCACAGGATGGGGAGAGGAGGCCGAGCAGAGAGATGAATTCGGCATGAGAGGGAATCTCCAGGGCATTCAATGCCCAGGGTACTGTAGAGGAGTAGAGGACAATGCCACAAAAGGATGAATGATCTCATCTACTCCTCCAGGGTAAGTGAACCCTCAACTGCTCATACTCACCCACTTAATGATACAGGGGACACGGGCCTCAGTCGTACTCTGATAAGGTGATGCCTCATAGTCCCATTGCAGTCCGTCTACTCTGCAGATGGAAATGCCACTGTGGATCCCTCACCCTTTCACACACAGAGCTTAAATGCTGCCTGGGAGGAAGGGGGAAGAGTCTCAGGTCTTGAGGGTGCCAGCAAGCATCATTAATGACATGCCTCTGTAAGCCTAATCCTTCTATCTTCACGGGCTCACCTCTCTGAAGGGTGCTGGACCAGAACCCTTCTGGGCAACCTGCAGTGCATCAATTTCATGGCCCACAATCCAATGGGTTATTTGTAAGACTGGAAGCATGAGAAAGAAACTTGATAACCAATTGCTCTCAACCCCATCTTCTCTCATTGTGCAGGAGAAGTTAAACCATAATCTGAGAGAGGAGAAGGCAGGAGGGGGCTGGCCACACTTGAAAAGAACTGACTGTCTTTGAGGAACAGGCAGCCCAGCTGGCAGGAGTGGAGTGGGACGGATCCTTTGGAGGTGCAGAAATTGGCTTGTAGCCTCCATCCAGTAAAAACCCATGCATGTTATAGAGACCTAAGGCTTAAGCGTTCCTCTATGTTGGAGTCAGCTCATGCAGTCATTTGCTCTTTCCTTTCTCACTTACAGGTGCCAACAAGAAGAAGGTAAGGCCCAAATGTGATGAAGCCCTGTCCAGCATACAGACAAGCCTGGAAGGAGCAAGGATATCGCTGAGGAAGAAAGTGCACCCGTAGAGGCATCATAGCAGATGCTGCACTCTCCACCAGCCCAAACACAAACACCTCAGTGGATATTAGCTCTAGTTTAGGAAGGGTCTCACATTCTGGTGCACACTGCATGGACATGTGCCCGCAGCAGGAGGGGGCAGGGTCAGCCAAGTTCCAGGCACTTGGAAGAGTTCTGGGGAGGAGGCCTCTGTGAATTTCGCACCAATGGTGGGCCTCTGGAATCAGCCTTCCAAGAGATGCTGGAAGTGCAGCAAGAGACAGGGGGAAATCAGGCAGGGATGTTGGAAGGCCTCACCACAGTGACATGTGAGGTGGAGGAGGCATTCAGCTTGCTGGTTGATGAAGTGATGCTGACCTGTGCAAGCATGGACATCTCCATGGTGTGAGGAACATATCTTTTTATTTCTGTTGGACTGTTGTAACTTTACCAAGAAACTAAATGAATATCAGGGGAAGTACTGTACAGTAGAAAAGGAAACTCTACCATTGTTGCTGTCTCTTCAGCACTTTGAAGTTTATGCCCGATGCGATAACAAAGAAACACTAATCTACACTGACCATGATCCGCTGGCATTCATTGCAAAGTTTAAAACTCGAAATGCGACAAAGTTTAGATGGAGTCTATTGTTTTATCCATTCAATGTAAAGATAGTTCACATTGCTGGTAAAGATAATGTGATCGCAGATGCATTGTCCTGGGTATAAAATACTAAAATAAGTTAAAGGGGTTAGAATGCTAAAGATTGTATAAGATTGTATATTGGGGAGGAAGAATGAACGGAAGTAAGTCTCGTATTTTGTTGTCAATGTGTCACATACCTTGTGATGAAATGTATTTTTAAATGGTGTTTAATATCTTTTAAGGTTGGAGGCATGTAAGGAACATATCATTTTATTTCTGTTGGACTGTGGAAAAATTGCAGTGGCTACAGTTTGAAAGACATGCCCACTGGAGCAGGATGAGAGATATACACAATGTTGCAGTCCTGGAACAGAGTGTGCCATGAAACAGCATAGTGCTGGAAAGGAGTCCTGGAGCTGCCTGGCAACAGTGTTTTAATTGGCTCCTGACTAAGTGACCAGGGTTTTATGTGAGGGCAGTGCAGCAGAATAGCTCCCAACCTGAAGGGAAGAAGACCTAAAACTTCTTTCTCCTGTGTGTGGAAGATTCCAGTAATTCCAGAATAATAGCTAGCTGGCTTTTTCTCCTCATATCTCTATAGCCTGCTCTCTGTCTAAAAACCCCGTCAAGAGGCAAAGTGGAAAATTACTGTTAGAGACATTGAAAGGCAAGTGCTCAACCAGTGAACTAAATACTACAAATGCTGAGAGACCTTGTGTCATCAACAAGAATTGAAAAGAATTTGGAAGACATCGATCAAAATCAATCCATCGAATCCTGTACTCTGGTATTGGTGCTACTGAATTGTTCTATTTCACCCTTAAAATCCATGTTTTGTGTGTCTTATGTGTCTTGCATGTGTGTGTATAGGGATTTAAGAGGGGGTAGAGTTTAGTTTATAGAGTTAGAAATTAGTAGTTCATATTCTTTTGCCACTGGTTAATGGCAGTTTGTTCAACAGTTATTTACTTATTAAGTTTACAAACCTGGTGCTCGTATCCTGTTAACCTAAATTGAACTGTTGGGTAGAATTGGGGCAATCTGGTGGTTTGATCAAACTTTTCACATTTGTCATGCCTCAGGTAACAGTGAAGCTGATCTTACAGCGCACTATCCCCTGTGAGTCGTGACAAAGTTTGGGGGCTCAGGTCTGGGATATTTTGGAACAAAAGACAACAACAGTTTGGGTGTTGATTTAGTAAGTAATAAAAGCTAAAGGGAAATACCAGGTTTGTACTGTCAAAAATAAGATGGCACTGGAAACTTCCAAAGCTTTCCTGCAAGTGGAAAAGACTGACGATTTTCCAAGGGATCCCAAAAGCCAGGTTAATTGAATTGGCAAGCAAATCAAGAGTAAGATTGCCTGCCGAAGCTAGGAAGGCAGAGATAATTGAAGACCTGGCACAGCATTTTAAATTAGAAGGAATACCTGAGAGATCGAGTTCTCCAAGGGATGGTTCATTGGAATCGGCTCAAATTCAGTTGCAAATAAAAAAATTGGAACTAGAGGCAGCAGAAAAGGAAAGAGAAAGGGCATTTCAAAGGGAGTTAGAAATGGCAAATAGTAAAGGAGGAAAGAGAGAGAGAGAAAGAGAATTACAGCTTAAAATGCTGACAGTTAAAAAAGAGACACCAGTAGGTGAGGCAGGTCTTATTTCCAGATCAGAACCCAGTGGGGAGATGTTTAACTTCGTACAAACTCTTCCAAAATTTGAGGAAATGGATGTTGAAGCACTCTTTATTTCATTTGAGAAGAAAGCTGAACAGATGAATTGGCCAATGGAAAACTGAACTTTGCTCATTCAAAGCAAATTGACAGGTAGAGCACATGAAATTTATGCTTCACTGTCAGAAGATGCTTCTAGGGATTATGATGTGGTGAAAAAGGCTATTTTGAATGCATATGAGTTGGTCCCTGAAGCATACAGGCAAAAAGTTTCAAAATTTAAGGGAACAGCCTGGGCAAACTTACATTGAATTTGAAAGGATTAAGTAAGGTAGTTTTGACAGGTTAGGAGAGCAATTAGGAGAGCAAAGAGGGGATATGAGAAAGCTCTGGCTGGTAAAAGTAGGGAAAATCCCAAGATATTCTATAAGTATATCAATGGGAAGAGGATAACCAGGGAAAGAGAAGGGCTCATTAGGGACCAAGGGGGTAATCTATGGGCAGAGCCAGAGGACATCAGTAGAGTGTTGAATGAATACTTCACATCCGTCTTCACCCAAGAGAATGAGGATGAAGGTATCGGACTCAGGGAGAGAGACTGAGAGGTTCTTGAGCAAATTGATATAGGGAATGGCAAGGTATCGGAGGTGTTGGCAGGCTTAAAAGTGGGCAAATATCCAGTTCCAGATGATTTATGTCCAAGGCTGTTGAGGGAGGCAAGGGAAGAGATCACAGGGGCTCTGACCCAAATTTTTAATTCCTCTCTGGCCACGGGGGAGGTGCCAGAGGACTGGAGAATAGCTAATGTTGTTCCGCTATTTAAGAAGGTTGTACAGGCCAGTGAGTCTCACATCAGTGGTAGGGAAACTATTGGAGAAAATTCTGAAGGAGAGAATCTATCTCCACTTGGACAGGCAAGGTTTGATCAGGGATAGTCAACATGGCTTTATCAAAGGGAGGTCATGCCTAACAAATTTGATTAAATTTTTTGAGGAGGTGACCAGGTATGTAGATGAGGGTAGTGCAGTTGATGCAGTTTATGTGGATTTCAGCAAAGCCTTTGACAAGGTCCCACATGGGAGACTTATAAAGAAGGCAAATGCACATGGGATACAGGGTAATTTGATAAGGTGGATTCAAAATTGGCTTAGTTGTAGGAGGCAGAGGATGATAACAGAAGGATGCTTTAATGACTGGAAGCCAATGTCCAGTGGCGTACCACAGGGATCTGTGCTGGGTCCCCTATTATTCATCATTTATATAAACAACATAGATGACTATGTGGGGGGTAGGATTAGTAAGTTTGCGGATGACACAAAGATTGGGCGGGTGGTTAACAGTGAGGTTGAGTGTCTTGGGCTTCAGGAAGATATAGACGGGATGGTCAAATGGGCAGACAAGTGGCAGATGGAATTTAATCTTGAAAAGTGTGAGGTGATACACTTTGGAAGGAGTAATTTAACAAGGAAGTATTCAATGAACGGCATGGCACTAGGAAGTTCTGAGGAACAAAGGGACCTTGGCGTGTGTGTCCATAGATATCTGAAGGCGGAGGGGCATGTTAGTGGGGTGGTGAAAAAGGCACATGGGACACCTGCCTTTATCAATTGAGGCATAGATTACAAAAGTAGGGGGGGTCATGTTGGAGTTGTATAGAATCTTGGTGAGGCCACAGCTGGAGTACTGTACGCAGTTCTGGTCACCACATTATAGGAAGGATGTGATTGCACTGGTGGGGTTGCAGAGGAGACTCACCAGGATGTTTCCTGGGATGAAACATTTAAGTTATGAAGAGAGGTTGGATAGACTTGGGTTGTTTTCGTTGGAGCAGAGAAGACTGTGGAGGGGTGGGGGGTGGTGCACCTGATCGAGGTGTACAAGATTATGAGGGGCATGGACAGGGTAGATAGGGAGCAGCTGTTCCCCTTAGTTGAAGGGTCAGTCAGGAAGGGACATAAGTTCAAGGTGAGGGACAGGAAGTTTAGGGGGATGTGAGGAAAAACTTTTTTACCCAGAGGGTGGTGACGGTTTGGGATGCACTGCCTGAGAGGGTGGTGGAAGCAGGTTGCCTCACATCCTTTAAAAAGTACCTGGATGAGCACTTGGCACATCATAACATTCAATGCTATGGGACAAGTGCTGGTAAATGGGATTAGGTAGGTAGGTCAGGTGTTTCTCACGTGTCAGTGCAGACTTGATGGGCCAAAGAGCCTTTTCTACACGGTAAGATTCTGTGATTAGGAGTTGAAACTACCCATGAAGCTCTCAGAGAGACCATTCTCTTGGAAGAATTCAAAAACTTCCCGCCTTCTGTAATAAGAATGCATTTTGAAGACCAAAGGGTTGCAACTGCTAGACAGGCAGCAGTAATGGCTGATGATTATAAGCTGATCCATAAAACCATCACCTCTATGAATTTGAAAAGGATAGAAAGTGGGACAGTGAAAGGAAGGCAAGTAGCTAGGGTAAAGAATGGATAGCTGAGAATACCTCGAGATCTCCTCCCTAGATCATCAAAGTACTGAGGGTTGAGGTGAAACTCGAAGGCCTAAGTGTTTGCATTGTAATAAAATGGGACTCATTCGTTTAGAATGCTGGAAGTTGCGAGGAAAGCACATGGGGCATATTGGAGTTCATAAGAGTGAGTCCGAAAAGGGAACTCTAAAGGAAATGTCACGGATCAAATTGTAGCTTTAACTCTACAAATAAGGTCTGAAGGTAAACACTGCTATGAATGCAAGTGAAGTGAATAAGATAGATGAGAGATATAAAAGGGTTTTGTCTAAAGGAAAGATAACCTCTTTTTCATCAAATGATACAGCTAAACCCATAACTATATTAAGGGACACAGGAGCTCCTCAAACTCTTCTGCTGGAGAAGGGCCTAGTTTCCCTCCAGATTGTTCAATGAAAGCTAAAGTATCGGTAAACGGGAGAAGTGGAGAGTATATCCTGCTTCCATTGTACAAACTGCAATTTGAGTGTAAGGTAGAATTGGGGCAATCTAGTGGTTTGGTCAAACTTTTCACATTTGTCATGGCTTGGTTAACAGTGGGGCTTGACATTACAGCGCACTGTCCCCAGTGAGCAGTAGCAATGGGGAGGGTGGCAGACTGCGTGGAGATCCTGGTCCAGCAGGTTCTGCTGGTTATGTGCTAAGACATTTACTGCATCACTGTAGCTATGGCCGAGCTTCTGCAGTGGCTACTTGAGAGCAGAATGGGTTACCTCAACCTACCTCCAGGTGCCCCTCCGCCTCAAAGAGTCAGGCAAGGGCCCTCGGGTACCCAAAGGGAAGAAGAATGAAAGTTGAAAGCCCTTGGACCTCCACTCATAGGAACATAAGAAATAGGAGCAAGAGTTGGTCATTTGGTTCCCTCAAGCCTCCCCCCGCCTTTCAAAAGATCATGGCTGATCTGCCCCAGTTCTCAACCCTTCTTTCATGCCAGCTCCTCATAGCCCTCAACTCCCCGACATTTCAAGAACCTACCTACCTGCTATTTAAATACTTGCAGTGATCTAGCATCCACAAATCCCTGGGGTAGAGAATTCCAGGCATTCACTATCCTGAGAGAAGAAATTCCTTCGCATCTCAGTGTTAAATGAGTGTCCTCTTATTCTGTAACTATGTCCCCTAGTTCGAGATTCCCCCATTAGTGGAAACATCTGCTCAACATCTACCCAGTCAAGCTCCCTCAGAATCGTGTACATTTCAATAAGATCACCCCTCAGTCTTTTAAACTCTAATGAATAAAGGCCTAACCTGTTTAGCCGTTCTTGATAAGTCAATCCCTTCATCCCAGGAATCAGCCTAGTGAATCTCTTTTGAACTGCCTCCAATGCCAGTATATCCTTGCTTAAATATGGGGCCCAAAACTGTACACAGTACTCCGGAGACGGCCTCCCAAACTTCCCTATTTTTAAACTCCAACCCCCTAGCAATAAAGGCCAAAATTCCATTTGCCTTCTTAATTACTTGCTGCACCTGCATGCTAACTTTTTGTGTTTCATGAACAAGAACACCCAGGTCCCTCTGTGCTGCACTTCTTTGGAGTGTCTCTATATTTAAATAATAGACTGGCCTCACACTTTCCTACTTCAAACTCCATCTGCCTAATTTTTGCCCACTCACTCAACCTATATTCTCTTGTAGATTCCTTATGTCCACATCACACATATCTATTTTTTTTGTATCGTCAGCAAATTTGGATATATTACAGTCTCCACCTCCTCCAAGTCATTAATATAGACAGTAAATAATTAAGACCCTAGGGCTGATCCTTGTGGCACTCCACTAGTTTTGTCTTTCCAACCTGAAAAAGACCCATTAATCCCGACTCTCTGTCTTCTGAACCAATCTTCAATCCTTGCTAATACATTACCTCCAATACCGTGAGCTCCTCTCTTGTGCAATAGCCTTTTATGTGGCACCTTATTGAATGCCTTCTGGTATTCCAAATGCACAACATCTACTAGTTCCACTTTATCAACTCTGCTTGTATCCTCAAAGAACTCTAGCAAATTTGTCAAACATGATTTCCCTTTCACAAAACTATGTTGACTCTGTTTAATTGTGTTAGGCTTTTCTAAATGTCCTGCTATTTCTTACTTAATAACGGACTGTAGCATTTTCCCAATGACAGATGTTCGGCTGACTGGCCTATAGTTTCCTGCTTTTTGTCTCTCTTCCTTCTTGAACAGGGGTGTCACATTAGTGGTTTTCCAATCCTCTGGGACCCTCCTGGAATCCGGTGAGTTCTGGAATGTTTCGACCAATCCCTCCACTATCTCTGCAGCCACTTCCTTTACCCTTGTATGCAGGCCATCAGGTCCTGGCGACTTATCTGCCTTTAGTCCCATTAGTTTCTCAAATATTTTGTCCTTTGTGATAGAGCCTGTTACAAGAGTTTTCCCCCCAATAGCTCCTTGCTTATATATCTTTGGGATGTTTATAGTGTCCTCCACCATGAAGACCGATGCAAAATATTGGTTCAAATTATCTGCCATTTGCCTGTTCCCCATTTTCAATTCTCCAGTCGCATCCTCCAAGAGTCCCACACTCACTTTAGCCACTGTCTTTCTTTTATATACCCGCAGAACCTCTTGCTTTTTGTTTTAATATTCCTTGCCAATTTACTTTTATAAATGATTTTTTCCCTCTTTATTAGCTTTTTAGGCATCCACTGCTGGTTCCTAAAATATTCCCAATCCTCTGGCCTACCACTAGTTTTCATTGCTTTGTACGCCTTAGTTTTTGATTGGGTATTCTTCTTGACTTCCTTTGTTAACCACGAGTGGTTCATCCTTCTTATCGAGTCCTTCTTTTTGACCGGGATAAATTTTTGCTCAATGTTATGAAATATCTTTTTAAATGTCTGCTGAGGACACTGGTTTGAGACCCGAGGTGCTTGCCCTCAAACTGAATTTGAAATTCTACCATATTGTGATCGCTACCCGCAAAAGGATCCTTAACTACGATATCCCTTATTAACCCCACCTCATTACACATTAATAGATCTAAAATAGCCTGTTCCTGTGTAGGTTCTGCAATGTGTTGCTCTAGGAAACAATCCCTGATGCACTCTACAAATTCATCTTACATGTTACTCAGGACGCTCTTAGGGAGTCTG
Source organism: Carcharodon carcharias (assembly GCF_017639515.1). Taxonomy (NCBI): domain Eukaryota; kingdom Metazoa; phylum Chordata; class Chondrichthyes; order Lamniformes; family Lamnidae; genus Carcharodon; species Carcharodon carcharias. The sequence continues at coordinate 120,101,461 of NC_054478.1, read as the reverse complement.
GCCCTCTTGAGTCCCCCTTGCTTGTGGCCCCTTCAGCCTCAACCCCTGTCACCACAGAGGGAGCAGCTGCCCCACAACAGGACAGTCCAAAGTAAGCTGGGGTCCTCCAAGTCTCAGGTCTCTAGAAGGACAGCTGCCAATATCATTCAAGGCAACAGGGCCATCTGGTCAGCAGGCTGCCTCCACCCCTGCTGCAGATGTCCGGGAAGCGCTTAGAAGAAGTGGTAGGGAAAGAAAAGTTAATAAGTTCTGATTTCACAAGTGGTTTCACGGGTGAACCATGATTGTTTCACTTTTCACAATTTTGTAAATATAGTTCACTTGCACTTTAGTCATGTTTTATGTAGTTTATTAGCGATAGTCCTTAATCCTATGCGTGTACCTCCTCCCCAACCACCAGCTTCTGAGGGACACCCCATGTCCCCCGGAATCAGGCACGTGCAAGGAGGCAGGGGTCTTTGCCAGGGTCCTTGCAAACCCTGTGCAAAAACTCTCCTGCACACGCTGAGCCTTTGCCGTTCACAGTCTCATCTGTCCCAAGGCTCTGGCATTGTAAATACTACGTAGTATTCCTGTTGTCCAGTTGAACTGACCTGCATCTCTGCCCACCACCAATGGCCCAATCCCTATTCAGCATCTCGGGATCTCCAACATGAGGCTCTACATATTTGCTTGCAACCATGGTTGTCGTCACCTTCGAGGTTGAGTCTAATAACATTTCCCCTCCCCCGTCACACCCATCCTCCTCTCCCATTACCATTGACCCCCCCCACCCCACAAAGGAATCACATTTGACCTCCCCACCGTCACCTTTCAATCCTCCCCCATTACCTTCAATCCCGTTCAGGTCAATATTGAACGCCCCTATCTTCCCGTGCAGTCCGCCCCATTACTATAGACATGCCATCCGCCACATCCTGCTGACCCCCAGAATCTGCATCACATTCCACATCCCCTCTAACAACCTTCACTTGACATTGCTGTACCCTTACCCTCCAACCCTATCGGCTCCCATTGCCTCCTTCAATCCATAGAACCATTGAAAAGTTACATTCAGCCCCGACATCAGCTAAATTGTAGGACAAAGTATAAGCAAGAAATAATGGGACTCGTAAGAGAGATAATGCTATAATTGTGAGTGATTTTAATCTTCATATAGACTGGATGAATCAAATTGGCAAAGCTAGCCTGGAGAATGAGTACATAGAGTGTATATGGGACAGGGTTTTAGAACAATACATTCTGGAGCCAACCAGGGAGTATGTTATATTGGACCTGTTAATGTGTAATGAGACAGAATGGGCAATAAATGCTGACCAAGCCAATGACGTCCCCATCTCGTAAATGAATTTTTAAAAACTAATGAATGATGAATGAACTCACAGTAAAAGCTCTTCTAGTCAAGAAAGATGATAACATGATAGAATTTTACATTCAGTTTGAGGGTGAGAAATGTGTGTGCATAACTAGTGTCTTAAACCTAAAGGATCTGAAGATTGAGCTGACAGAAATTAAATGGGAAAATCCGTTAAAAGATTAGATGGCAGAGAAATAGTGACAGATATTTAAGTAGATATTTCATGGGCAGAATTTTCCCCCTATTGGGGGGGATGTTTAGGAGCGGGCGTGCCTCCAATCGGTGCCCCCAAATGGGGGCACGCTGCCATTTTACGTGGGTGTGCCAATTAAGGTCCGCCCAGCGTGACATCCGCAAGGAAGCTGTCACGAGTTGAGACACGTCCATCACTTTTAAATACATTTTTATTAAATATTTAAAAACCTACATGAAACCTCATCCCACCCATGCTTTTTCCAATGCCCGCCAGGACTCCCAGCCTGCCCGCCAAACTTAAGGTTGGACGGGCAGGTCCACTAATTACTTCAATTACTTTGTCAATGGCCTCAATAGACTGATTCGGCTGAGCCCTCGCCGACCTTAAAGTTGAAATGAGGTGGGGTGACGTCACGAGTTCCGCCCGACATCATGCCGCGTCATTTTACGCATCAGCGAGTGGGCCCCATCCCCTGGTCGCTGACCGTGAAATCCTGGCCCATAACTCTCAACAAAGATTCAGTAAAGTCCCGCCATTCTCGGGGGTTACACTCCCATGAAATCTCGCAAACGGGGAACATGGTTTTGAATAAGACTCAATTAGAGGTTCCAGCTATGGAAGGGCAGCATTAGTTTGAGCATTATTGTGGTGCAGTACTTGTATACAACAGATGGGGGAGCCTCTGAGCAATACATCAATGAAGATTTCAAATTGAATTAGATATTAGTTTTGATGAAAGATCTTATAGTAATTGATATTTTTGGCTGAAGGGAAAGCAGAAGGCCCAAAGGGTTTGAGTGTTATTTCATCAAAGTAATGCCATCACAAATGACAATGGGTATTTTGTCTGGACATATATATAAAAAAAACTCCAAGCCACTATCCCCACCCTTGCACCACTACCCTGGTTTCTGCTGTCCCCGGCTCGATATAGCAGCCAAACGAATTCACTCCTTTCCTGGCTGCTGGGCTGCCTCAGAACCTTTTAGGCACTTGCAGCCTCTTGTTAATGTGGCCGATGTTAATGCAGCCCAACCACCAAGTTGGTTTTAGCTCCTCGCCTGCCCAATCACTGCAGAAACTAAAAACTGGTCCCATTTGTTTAAATATGCTGAGAGTATAGCCGGGTTTTCAATTGTGGGTCTGGAAGCTGTCCGCAGTTCAGGTCAAGGTCCCAGCCCAGTCCCAGTTCCTGACATGCCCACCCCAGATTTTCAAAGGGCCATGCCAATTAGTGGCAGGAAGGGACTCGGGGCTCACCATCTGATTAAAGATGATGGGAAGGCTTCCCGAGGGCTGGAGGGCCAAAGCGAGGTCCTCCAGCCCTGACATACCGGCAGGCCCTCTGGTTGAGGTGTGAACTGCCCGTTGTTGATGCAGAAAGAGATGGTTCCTCAACATGAAGAAATCACGAATAACCAAACATTGCGCACACAATGGGCGAAGCAGTGTACAGAGTACAAAGCGCGGGTAAGTGAAAACGCAAACCAGGAAAGCGTGAACGGCGTGACTTTACTGTATATTCCATTGAGAAAGAAAACTCTATGAGAGAGATGCACCATTTGTGACTAAGGAAGTTAAGGATGATATCAAAATGAAAGAAAAGGCAGAAAATGCTGCAAAGATTAGTTGTAGGCCAGAAGATTGGGAAAGAATCAGCAAATAACTTTAAAAAAAGAGAAATTAGAGTATGAGAGAAAACTAGTAAGAAATATAAAAAGCTAAAGCTTTGACAAGTATATAAAAGGAAAAGAATAGCTAAAGTAAGCACTGGTCCTTAGAGGATAAGACTAGGGAATTAGTCAAGTCAGGAGTGTGATGGAATACTCCCACTTGCCTGGATGAGTGCAGTTCCAACAACACTTAAGAAACTTGACACCATCCAGGACAAAGCAGCCCACTTGACTGGCATCGCTTCCACAAACATTCACTCCCTCCACCACCAAGGAACAGTGGCAGCAGTGTGTACCATCTACAGGATGCATTTCAGAAACTCACTAAAGCTTCCAAACCCACGACCACTACTATCTAGAAAGACAAGGGTAGCAGATACTTGGGAACACCGCCACCTGGGAGTGCCCCTCCAAGCCACTTGCCATCCTAACTTGGAAATATATCGCTTCATTGTCGCTGGGTCAAAATCCTGGAACTCCCTCCCTAACAACACTGGGTGTATGTACTCCACTGCAGTGGTTCAAGTAGGCAGCTCACCACCACCTTTTCAAGGGCAATTAGGGATGGGCAATAAATGCTGGCCTAGCCAGCGATGCCCACATCCTGTAAAAATCAATTAAAAAATGATTCTAAGAGCATGAAATTCTCCTGGCTCCTGGAGCCAACATTTATCTCTTAACCAACTCCAACAAACCAAACAGATTTACTGGTCTTATTGTTAACTGTTGGTTTCTGCATGTGGCTGCATAATAGTCGGGTTGAAAAGTAATTCACTGAACATGAAGCAGTTTGGGATGTCTTGAGTGTTTTGATAAGTGCTTTGAATGTCTGTAATATATATATTATATATATGTGTGTGTGTATGTTTTATTTTTATAAATAATTGTATGTACAGTATAGATATTTATATACATTTAAGTACACTCCAGATTTATAGTCATAGTCTCACAGTCCAGATATAACTTCTGGTTTTACTGAAAAAAATTGGGAGAACCCTTGTGAAAATACTTTGCCCTGTTAAACAAAAGTAGTGATTGAGTGAAAGTGATAATTGCTTACAACCTAAAACAGATGAGATGAAAATGAATCACTCAACTCACTGGGGCAAAGATTCGTCAACTGCATTAGTGTTGGGACCTGCATCTCTGTCCTGGGAGCCGTCTTTTGGAGCAGTTTTCATTTTAGACAACCTGGAAAAGAGAGCCATTGTCAACAACCTCACATTGATTGGACATTGCTGTGTCATGCAAAGGAGAATCACAGAATTTTAACAGCACAGAAGGAGGCCATTTGGCCTGTCGTGTCTGCACCGGCTCTCCAAATGAGCATTATGACCTTGTGCCATTGCCCTGCCTTTCCCCTGTACCCCTGCACAATGTTTCTATTCAAATAATCATCTAATGCCTTCTTGAATGCCTCGATTGAAACCGTCTTCACCACATTTCCAGGCAGTGAATTCCATACCCGAACCACTCATTGTGTGAAAAAGCCTTTCTCACACCACATTTGCTTCTTGTGCAAATCTCTTTAAATCTGTGCCCTCTCATTCTTGATCCTTTTATGATTGGGAACAGCTTCTCCCTATCTAATCTGTCCAGGCCCCTCATGGTTTTGAACATCTCTATCTAATCTCCTCTTAGCCTTCTTCTCTCCAAGGAGAACAATCCCATCCTCTCCAATCTATCTTCGTAATTGAAGTTTGACATCCTTGGAACCATTCTTGTAAACCTCTTCTGCACTCTCTCCAATGTGTTCACATCCTTCCTAAAGTGTGGTGCCCAGAACTGTACACAATACTCCAGCTGAGGTCAAACAAGTGTCTTATATAAATTCAGCATAACCTTCTTGCTCTTGTACTCTATGCCCCTATTAATAAAGCCCAGGGCATCAAATGCTTTATTAACTCCTCTCTTCACCTGCCTTGCCACCTTCAATGATCTATGCACATATACACCCAGGTCTTTCTGCTCCTGCACCCCCTTCAAAATTTCAGCTCTTATTTTATATTGTCTGTCCATGTTCTTCCTACCAAATGCATCACCTCACACTTCTCTGCATTGAACTTCATCTGACACCTATCTGCCCACTTCCCCAACTTGTCTATGTCCTTCTGATGTTCTACGCTGTCCTCCTCACACTGTACAACACCCCCAAGCTTCATGCCATCCGCAAACTTTGAAATTGTCCCCTGCACACCAAGATCTAAGTCATTAATATATATCAGAAAAAGCAAGGGTCCCAATATTGACTCCTGGAGAACTCTTTCCTCCAGTCCAAAAAAATATCTATTGACCATTACTCCCTGCTTCCTATTTTGTATCCAACTTTGCTACTGCCCCTTTTATTCCATGAGCAATAACTTTTCCCAAGTCTATTGTGTGGCACTGTGTCAAATGCCTTTTGAAAGTCCCATGTACACCACATCAACAGCATTACCCTCATTGACCTTTTCTGTTACCTCTTCAAAAAACTCCAAGTTAGTTAAACATGATTTCCCCTTTAGAAATCCATGCTGGCTTGTCCTTATCAACCCATATTTTTCCATGTGGCTACTAATTCTATCCCTTTTTTCTAGAATCTTGCACACCACTGAAATTAAACTGACTAGTCTGTAATTGCTAGGTTTATCCTTACAACCTTTTTTGAACAAGGGCGTAACATTTGCAATTCTCCTGTCATCTGGCACCACCCCCGAGTCTAGGGAACAATGAAAAATTATGGCCAGTGCCCCTGCAATTTCAACTCTCACTTCTTTCAATATCCTTGGATGCATCTCATACGGTACTGGTACCTTGTCAACTTTAAGTACCGACAGTCTATTCAACACTTTCCCCCTTATCAATTTTGAGCCCTTCTAGTGACAGAGTTTCCTCGTCTGTCACCATGGCCTGGGCAGCTTCAAAGTATTCATTTAATACCTCAGCCCTTCATCCATGTGCAAGGTGGATGAGACTAGGCTTGATCTCAGGCTTGGAGCTCATGTTCCTGGCACAACGAATTGCAACCAAAATGCTTTTTTGGGTTTCAGATTGCTCATCAGAGAGTGATATTTGTAAACTATTTTCTGCCCTTGTCCCTGAAGCTGCTGACTCTAGTTCATCTGATAATCCCAGCAAAGATTTCTGCCTATAGGTATTCTTCATATGTCAATCTGGAGAATGAGTGCAGACTGTTTAGTGATGGGGAGTGGCAGAGCCTAGCCCTCGGCAAGGCACAAGCCCAGTCCAGCACTGGATGCTGTGCAGTGATAGAAGAAGCAAAGGCTTCTGATCATTACCCTTCAAATGCAAGGGCAAATATGATGTGACTCAGATTCGCTGGCTTAGCACATATCAGGAATCGGACATGGGGCTTTCTGCTTTATAAGACTCTTAAAAATCTTTAGAAGCAGAGAGATCTGAATCTTTATTGTCCCAAATTAACACTTCCTGACAAACCTATATTGCTTTGATAAAATACTTTCAAAGCAACCTTGGGAGATATTACATATCATGCTGTACGAAATGGATTTATCCAAAACTTCTCCAATGTTTTTAGCAAGTTTGATTCATTAAGCACATGCTAACTTAGTCCCTCATCTGTACTTTACACTTAGTACGGTGAGAGACACTTGTTCATTTGGGACTCCCTGGGTAGGTTTAGCAAAGTTGTCTGAGTAAAGCTCCCACTCCACTGTCCCATCAAACCCTTCCAGGGCATGTACAGCACAGGTTAAATATAGAATAAAATACAGCCAGGGTAGATACAGGTTAAACACAGAGTAAAAATCTGTTTTATCTACCTCTACAATCCCAGAAGTGCTGGACCATTGACTTTTCGTATTGTTTATCCCATCATCCTATGACCTTTTGCAGTGAAATTATTAGTTTAGTGCTGAATTAGCATCAGGTTTATTTTGTGACCCCTGCTGTTTGGAAACTGCCCAGCTGAGAGAATAGAGACAATATACCTCTGTAAATTTATACAGAGTCCAGGACTCTTAATCCCAAAGAGAAATAAAATACAATCCAACTTTACCCAGTAGAGTGATCATCTCCTGCTGTTTCAGCTGTGTAAGTAGGAGGGGTGTAACCATCAAATTTAACCTACAAAAATAAATCATTAAAAGATTAGGAAATATTCAAAATAATAGCAGTAGCAGATAGATTGGTGCAATCATTATTATTTGGGGGAAGAGATTCTATTGTGCTCTCCCTTGTTTCGTCATGGCACTGAATCCCATCAAGTTGTGCATAGGCGTTGCTTCCACTCATCATTTCCCACTGCATTTGCCAAGTCAATGGGTTTCAGCAAGCTATTCAGGTATGAGGCTGACCTATATATACATATATATGCACTTCCAGTAGGAGTCCCCAAATGGTGCAGAAACTGAGACTCTGGCTGGTGTTTACCCCTTTTTTACATCAGGGACAGAGGCCAATTGTGTCAACCCTCCTGTATGAGAAGAACACAGACGAGAGATTGGGCCATCACAGTCTGGGTTGAAGGGCCCCATCAGATTCCCTTGCGTTTAGTTATTGTATCCATTCTGTCAAGGAGTTCTTGCTTCCTCTGCAACCTCAAGCCCTACAACTTTCGAGATCTTGGTACTCTTCCAATTCTGGCCTCTTGTGCATTCTGATTTCAATCATTTCAGTGTTGGCATTGTACCTTTAGGACTTTGCCTAGGTCCTAAACTCTGGAATTCTCTCCCTAACCTCTCTGCCTCTGTTTCCTTCTTTAAGGTATTCTGTAAAATCTATTTCTTTGACTATAAGTGTCCTAATTCCTCTTTATGTGGCCCTGTGTCAAATTTTGTTTGATAACCCTCCTGTCAAGTGCCTTGGAATGTTTTATTACATTAAAGATGCTATACAAATGTAAGTAGCTGTTTGGTAGTACAGAACTTGAGGATTGCCCATTGTTTGAATTTAAACCAGGTAGCTTGATCCTGATTGGTCGAAACATTGCCCTGAGGAATGAGTCAACAAATGGCTGTCACTTGTCTTGTTTGGCTGAAACAGGCGCATTGTGTGTACATGTTCTTTCTGTCAGCAAAGAACAGGGCCCTGTGTATTAATATTAGCTTGGCAGTCAACTGTCAGTTACCATCAGCAGTGCATTCTTCATGACAATGCCACTTGCCAATGAATCAGCACTTTCTTCACATACAGTATGAGCCGTTGTCTTCCCTTAAATTGGTATTCTTGCAGGAGCCCTGATGAATGCAAGACAAAAAGCTTGCACATGTCTCTTTTTTCAGCTTTACAAATGTAAGTTGTTGTTCTTATTGATCACAGAATGTTACAGTGCAGAAGGAGGCCATTTGGCCTATCATGTCTGCATCAGCTCTCTGAATTAGCATAATGACTTAGTGCCATTCACCTGCCTTTTCCTGCCACTTTCAGTGACTTATGCACATATACACCCAGGTTGCTCTGCTCCTGCACCCCCTTAAGAATTGTGCCCCTTATTTTATATTGTCTCTCCATGTTCTTCCTCCCTAAAAGCATCACCTCACACTTCTCTGCATTGACCTTCATCTGCCACCCATCTGCCCACTGCACCAACTTGTCTATGTTCTTTTGAAGTTCTGTATTGTTCTCCTCACAGTTTACAATGCTTTCGAGTTTTGTATCATCCGTAAACTTTGAAATTGCCTCCTGCACATCAAGATCTAGATCATTAACATATATCAGGAAAAGTAAGGGTCCCAGTAATGACTCCTGGGGATCTCCACTACAAACCTTCCTCCAGCCCGAAAAATATCCATAGAACCATAGAACACTACAGCACCGAAAACAGGCCATTCGGCCCTTCTGGTCTGTGCCAAAATATTATTCCACTAGTCCCATTGACCTGCACCTAGTCCATAACCCTCCAGACCTCTCCCATCCATGTATCCATTGACCATTCCCCTCTGTTTCCTAATACTCAGCCAATTTTGTATCCACGTTGCTACTTTCCCTTTTATTCCATGAGCTATAACTTTTCTCACAGGTCTGTTGTGTGGCATTGTATTGAATGCCTTTTGAAAGTCCATGTACACCACATCAACAGCAATACCCTCATCAACCCTCTCCCTTACCTCTTCAAAAAACTCCAGCAAGTAAGTTAAACATGATTTTCCCTTTAGGATTCTATTCTGGCTCTTCCTAATCAACTCACATTTTTCCATGTGACCATTAATTCTATCCTGAATAATTGTTCGATGATATAGAAATTAGTTATGGTGAAGGAGAAAGGGCTGTGGAGGTAAGACTATATTCCATACAGAATGAACTGATTCTGACTTACCATGACTAGGCCAGTGAGTTAAGTGGTGAGAGGCTGCAGACAGACTGAAATCATTTATAAAAGTTATGTCTCATAAAGTTCATAGAATTTTTGCATGTTTTGGATGGTTTGACAATGATATTCTCAGGAAGGAGTGTTAAAACAATTCCACTTTTTAGTTTATGAAATGACCTGCACTTGGATACCTGGGCATAACAAGGGAGACGATGGCATAGTGTGATGTCACAGGGCTTGTAATCCAGAGGCCCAGGGTAGTGGAATTTAAATTCAGTTAATAAAAAACCTGGAATTAAAAGCTAGTCTCAGTAATGATGACTGTGAAACTATCATTGAATGTGATAAAAACTAATCTGGTTCACTAATCCCCTTTAGGGAAGGAAATCTGCTGTTCTTACCTGGTTTGGCCTACATGTGACTCCAGATCTGTTGTGGTTGACTCTTAATTGCCCTCTGAAATGGCCTAGCAAGAAATGCTGGCTTGGCCTGCGACCCCAAATCCCACAGAAGAATTTAAAAAACTGATTGATAAGACCAACAACTGAGTCGTTAACAATGAGAGGACTGCACAGAGTTCAGGAAGATTTGGCTGATGAACATCAGAGAAACCTGAGGTTGTATACATTAGGAAGGAGAAAAAAGACTCAGAGGTTCAGATATACTAACATTCACAAGTGGAAGGACAAATGGTTAAAACTGTGTTTAAAAGGTCCAGCAAGAACATGGCAGACACCATGGAAAAAGAAAATTCAAATCCACTCCAGGAATGGACAGAAGTGCACATTCCCTTCAGAAGTAATGGGACAAACCCACAGTGTCAGGAGAAAGCAGATGAGTTGTTAATAAAGAGAAATGCAACCTGAAGGAGCACAAAAAGTGAATCAAATGGAGATAACCAAGTACCGGAAACATAGATTACTGGGTTAAACTTGCAAAGAAAAGCAGACTATAAAAGCTTCTTTAAGTATGTGAAAAGAAAAAGGTTAGTGAAGACAAATGTAGGTTCGTTACAGTCCACAACAGGAGAATTTACAATGGAGAACAAGCAAACGGCAGAGCAATTAAACAACTACTTTAGTCCTGTCTTCATGGAAGAAGACAGAAGTAACTTCCCAGAAATACTAGAGGACCAAAGATCTGTTGCGAAGGAGGAATTGAAGGAAATTAGTATTAATGAAAAAATAGTGCTGGAGAAATTAATGGGACGGAAAGACAATAAACCTCCAGGGCCTGATAATCTACATCCCAGGGTACTGGAGGAGGTGGCCATGGAAATAGTGGATGAGTTAGTTGTCATCTTCCAAAATTCTATAGATTCTGGAATAGTCCCAGCAGATTGCAGGGTGACAAATATAACCCCACTATTTAAAAAAGGGAGGGAGAAAAAAGGGACCGGTTAGCTTAACATCAGTAGTAGGGAAAATGTTACAGTCTGTTATAAAGGATGTAATAACAGGGCACTTGGAAAACATCAATGGGATTTGACAAAGTCAACATGAATATATGAAAGGGAAATCATGGTTGACAAACCTACTGGAGTTTTTTGAGGATGTAACTAGAAGGATAGATAAGGGAGAACCAGTGGATGTGATGTATTTTGATTAACTCCAACATAAGAGGTTTATGTCAAAAATTAAAGCACATGGGATTGTAGGCAATATATTGGCATGGATTGAGAATTGGCTAGCTGACAGGAAACAGAGAGTAGGAATAAATGGGGCTTTTTTGAATGGCAGGCAGTAACGAGTAGGGTCAGTGCTTGGCTTATTGAGAGAGCCAAATTTATTATTTCCAAGTTTGCTGATAACAGAAAACTAGGTGAGGGGGATGTTAAGAGACTTCAAGGCGATTTAGACAAGTTGAGTGAGCTTTTCTTTTTTATTCATTCACTGGATGTAGGCTTCGCTGGCTGGACCAGCATTTATTGCCATCCCTAGTTGCCCTTGTGGTGGTGGTGAGCTGCCTTCTTGAACTGCTGCAGTCCATGTGCTGTCGTACACCCACAGTGCTGTTAAGAAGGGAGTTCCAGGATTTTGACCCAGTTACAGTGAAGGAACGGCGATATATTTCCAAGTCAGGGTGGTGAGTGACTTGGAGAACTTCCAAGTGGTGGTGTTTCCATCTATCTGCTGCCCTTGTCCTTCTAGGAGGTGGTGGTCATGGGTTTGGAAAGTGCTGTCTAAGGAGCCTTGGTGAATTCCTGCACTGCATCTTGTAGATGGTACGCACTGCTGCTCCTGTGCATCAGCGGTGAGGGAGTGAATGTTTGTGGACGTGGTGCCAATCAAACGGACTGCTTTGTCCTGGGCGATGTCCAGCTTCTTCAGTGTTGTATGAACTGCACTGATCCAGGCAAGTGGGGAGTATTCCATCACAAATACATGGCAGCTGCAGTAAAATGTTATCTACTTTGGTAGGAAAGGCAGAATGACAGAGCATTATTTCAATGGTGATAGACAAATTGCATGCTGACTTTCATTGCGAGGGGACTTGAACAAGGGTGTCTAACTGCAGCTGTACAGGGCCTTGGTGAGACCACACCTGGAGTACTGTGTGCAGTTTTGGTCTACTTACTTAAGAAAGGATATACCTGCCATAGAGGAAGTGCAGCAAAGGTTCACCAGGCTGATTCCACTCCTGGAGTGGCACGATTGTCATACAAGGAGAGATTGGGTCGACTAAGCCTGTATTCACTGGAGTTTAGAAGAATAAGAGGGGATCGCATTAAAATGTATAAAATTCTGACAGGGCTGGACAGACTGGATACAAGGATGAAGTTTCCCAGGCTGTTGGTGGGGTTGGGGGGAGGTCTAGAACAAGGGGTCACAGTCTCAGGATACAAGATAGGCCATTTAGGGCTGAGATGAGGATAAACTTCTTCACTTAGAGAGTGGTGAATCTTTGGAATTCTCTATCACAGAGGGCTCTGGAGGCCAAGTCACTAAATATATTTAAGAAGGAAATAGATTTCTGGACTCCAAAGGAGTCAAGGGGTATGGGGAGAAAGCGGGAGTATGGCATTGAGATAGATCATATTGAATGGCAGAACAGGCTCGAAAGGACCAAAGGCCTATTCCTGCTCCTATTTTCTATGTTTCTATGTGAATGCAATTTGCATTCATTAGCATCTCATGAATGTTCATTAAATGTGCTGCAGGGAGGCATTCAAAGTAGTTGGGGGTAAGTGGGAGCATCTGGGCAGCAAAGGTGCAGGAAGGCATTCAAAGGATTGAGGGGAGGGGGAACAATGGAAGGCAGAGGGGCAGAAAGGTTTTGCAAGGGGTTAGAGGAAGAAGGGAAATGATGGCAGGCAGAGGGGAGACCAAGGGTGGGAAGCTGGAGCCCAGCAAGGGGAACTGAGATACTGACAAACAATGGGGTGGGTGAGATGCTAGAAGTTTAAATGGGAGGCGATGCATACAGACTCTGGAATAGGAAAGCAGGTGGGATGTGTTAGTGGAATACACGAGGGGTGGGTCACAGTGAGGCTCATGAAGGGGATGCGAGGGGTGGGAAAGGAGCCAATGTAGTGTTCAGGTATGAGGGCAATGGTCAACTCATTGAAAGACAAAGTCCTTGGTCTGGGGCCAGCAGGTCAGGTTCAGAGAGTTGAGATACTCCTTGGGCTCACAGTTAGGAGTGAGAGTACAGTCTGTCTTTGGGCTCACACAGTCAGGAGTGAGAGAGTAGAGATACTGCTTATGCTCACAGTCAGGAGTGAGAGAGTAAAGACTGTCCTTGGGCTCTGTGGACCTCACAGTCAAGAGTGAAAGAGAAGAGGCAGTCCTGGGGTACAGGGTCATGCATGGCACGCACATTGTACTCCCACTCTAGGGAGGGGAAAGGGCTGTGTGCTCAATTGGGATAATGCTGTGCAGGGCATTTTCAGAGTTCATGTCCATTGGCCTGTCTGGCTCTGTATTGGTCTGCAAATCGGATGGTAATGGTTATGGGAGGCATCTGCAGCCTGCACATGGAGGAAACACAATAAAGGGAGGGGGAGGAATGTGAAGCTTTCTTTGGGGGGTGGGAGGGAAGAATCATGCACACAAACCATAAGACATAGGAGCAGAAATTAGGCCATTCGGCCCATCGAGTCTGCTCCACCATTCGATCATGGCTGATAAGTTTCTCAACCCCATTCTCCCACCTTCTCCCCGTAACCTTTGATCCCCTTACCAATCAAGAGCCTATCTATCTCGGTCTTAAATACACTCAATGACCTGGCCTCCACAGCCTTCTGTGTCAATGAATTCCATAGATTTACCACTCTCTGGCTAAAGAATTTTCTCCTCATCTCTGTTCTAAAAGGTCTTTACTTTACTCTGAGGCTGTGCCCTCCGCTCCTAGTCTCTCCTACTAATGGAAACATCTTCCCCATGTCCACTCTATCCAGGCCTTTCAGTATTCTGTAAGTTTCAATCAGATCCCTCCTCATCCTTCTAAACTCCATCGAGTATAGACCCAGAGTCCTCAAACGTTCCTCATATGTTAAGCCTTTCATTCCTGGGATCATTCTCGTGAACTTCCTCTGGACCCTCTCCTCACACAGCCTCTCGATGGGGAGGGTAGAGGTCCACATGGGGCATGGACACATCGCAAATGATGGGCTCATGAGGGATGATGATAATGTCGAAACAATGGGATCCAGTATTTCTTGGGGGAGGCTGCAGAATAACAGGAGGGAGCTCTACTGCACATTGCGAGGTTCCAGGTAAAAAGCTGGGATGCAGATAGAGAGAGCAGAAGCATCGAAACTGGTCTCGAAGTAATAGTGGAGAACCACCATCTTGCACTGTCAAAGTAATGGTGCCAGTTCTAAATCGAAAGTTTCTGTGCAAATCTGCACGAGAGGAGTCTGAGACAGTTGGGAGGAGCGCACTGCTGGACTAAGGAACCCTTTCTGGGGGCGCCCTCTAACTTGTCGGTGCCAGAAGAGTAAGCTGGCGTCTGACCTGAGAGAAAGCAGGTAAACCTCCTTGAGAAGAGAGCCTTTGAAATCCATGCCTTTTCCAGTGCAGTGACAGGGAAATGTAGGAGTTTGTGGCTTAACATCACAGTCACTGCGTTTCAACGTTAACACAAAGGAATGTGAAATTTGGGGAAGCAGGCAACCGTTAAGGAGGCATTGGTGGAGCATATATAACATTCCATCAATGGAGGACTGTCACGTGCATTCCAGAATTGGCATGCATAACAGCCCAATGGGCATCCAGTCATTAATCGCGAGCAACTTATTGTTAATTAGTATGCCGGATCTGAGATAGGAGCGCTGAGCTCTGTCAGGTCACACATGTTATTCTAACCTTCTCCAACCACTGAGATGTTAAGTCTCAGGGATGGCATCTTGGTCACTCTCATGTGTCTGTTAGCATCTCATATACAAGACTGCATTACCGACAAGGCTAGTGGGGCAGGAAGCATATAGACCATTACAGCTGCTATTGGTTGCAGATTGTGAACTTCACTATGTTGACAAGCTAATCATTCATCTCTTCAAATGTTTCATTTCAGAGAGAAGGATAAAATAATTATGGATCCAGGCCTCAATGCTGCCTTTTTGAGGGCTCTAATTCAATGGAGAAGAAGGGAGAGATGATCCTGAGCGCAGCTTCAGGAGGAGGCCCTGGCTGATGTCTGGGGTCAGGAGGAGCCACAGCAAGAATAGGAGGGTAAAGAGAATAGACCCAGACAATGGAGGCGACTCATGAGACCTAGGGTATACTAAAGAAGACTCTCATTTTTACAGGTGAGTGATAGACAATGCCGCGCATGTCTGAGCTAGTCCCGAGCTCTGGTAGATCACATCTACCACATTCTTCATGAAGACCTAATGCCCCGTGGAATGGGAGGCCACCCCCTGCCAGTGGCTTTAAAGGTGACCGCCACACCTGCAGATTGTTCCAGGGATTCACAGGTGATCTGTGCGGCATCTTGCAGTCCACAACACATAGATGCATCAAGGAGGTCACAAATGCCCTCTGCAGCAAGGCACATCACTATGTGAGGTTTGCTCTCAACGAAGATAGCCAGGCTGCAAGATTCAATGGCTTTGCAGCTATCTCAGGCTTCTCAAGGGTGCAATTGATTGCACCAATGGCTTGAAGGGCTCCATAGCAGCAGCCCCTAATGTTTGTAAATTGCAAAAGCTATCATTACATCACTGTTCAATTGGTGTGTGATCATCAGAAGCACATAATGCACACTTGTGCCAGATGCCCTGGGAGTTGCCATGACTCATACATCTCACTCCCAGGTGCCTCAGATTTTCGAAGGGCCTGAACGTTTGAAGGGATGGCTGCTTGGGGATAAGGGGTACCCACTGAAACACTGGCTCATGACACCGGTGCATTGGCCTCAGAGTGGTTCAGAAGAGAGGTACAACGCAGCTCACAGCTCCACACGGTCCCTAATCAAACAAACCGTTGGCATTCTGAAGATGTGCTTCAGATGTTTGAACTGCTCAGGTGGCCTACTACAGTACACATCATCGTCGTGCGTTGTGACCTTCACAACCTGGCACTATAAAGAGGTGATCCCTTGCCAGAGGGTGAAATACAAGAGGAGGAGAGCTCCTTGAAGGAAGAAAATCAAGAAGACCAGGAACCTGAAGAGGTTGATGAGGGTCAGCTTCAATGGGATGACACCACAGAGGAAGCATGATGTGGAAGACATGCCTATGCCACTTTGATTGCTACCAGATTCCAGGAGAAGTAAAGTGAAGGCAAGAGGAGATGGCCACATTTCCCCTTGCCCTGAATGGCATGCCATTTCAATGGAAGGGATGTCCAACCTGTCACATCGAGAGTTATTTCAGCATTCAGATTTGCATTTTCCAGCTTCATGATTCCCCAGGCCATGATCTCTAAGATGGTTGAGTGTTGGGGGTATGTGCTCGCTCTGGAAAATGAGTTCACTCATAATGAGAACACTGCAAAAACTTACTTGAAGCAGTCTTCACCACATTAATGAGAAACTACAGCAGCCAGTGAGATAAGAGCATGGTTGGGGATGTCCTCCACCTGTCCACATCTTGTCCTTTGTCACTATCACTCAGGAGACACAACTGCTGTGAATCCATCAAGCTGCCCTCACACAATGATGATCCGTGAGAAGGGAGGGTTATAAGCACTTTAATGAGACACATCCAGTGAAGATCCCAGTAGTGTCACTGGTTTGCACCTAAGTGGGTTCTGGGGGCGTGCCTACCCTTCTTGCCCAACAGCAGCCTGCAGCGTCAAAGCTGCCGAGCTAGTCACCTTGTATCTGCGAACTGAAAAATTGCAGTTGAGATGGAACGAGGCCCTGAAGTGGCAGTTAATTGTCCACTTAAGGGCTTCAATAGGCTTAACGGCGGATGGGCTGCCTGACCCCTCACCTGCCCCCAGATTATAGGGGACAGGTGAGGGAGTGGGTGAGAAGGCCAGCCACTTTATTTTACATGCCTTTCCCCCCACCACTCCCCCAACCTTCAAACTGTCTGTAAAATTCACCCCATAGTCCTGAATCTTCCTGGGTTGGTCATAATCCCAACAGCCTCAAATCCGGATCAGGAGCCCAGAAATGGCAGTACCAGGATATCAGATGAGATCTACCTGGAGGCAGTCAATTAAAAGCCATCTCTGGGAGCCCCATCCGCTTAGGGACATTGAGTGGGTTCCAAAGTCAGGAGGTTCTTTCAGCACAACCTATGAGTACAGCTGCTGGCTGCCCTCCCAGAGTAGGGGCCACTGAGCAGCAAGCAGCAGGAGAGTGTCAGCTGCGCCATGAAGCAGCCTTCTGTAGCAGAGCAATAGAAGTTCTCACTGAAGCAAGAGCTCCATTAGCAGAGACATCAGTCTCCTTGAAGTGGCTGAAATGGTAAGCTGGCTGTTTGGTGAGATCTGAACACTGCAAAGTAAGCCTGAAGATTGGGAGAATTTTAGAAACCAGCCAAAAGCAATCCTGAGGGGCAGAAGTCCCACTCTAGACTAAATATGCTCCCGCCACACCCCCAGCAGAGTATCATTGCTGTGGGGTAGCCAGGTTTTATGTTGGTAAGATGCGGATTTACTAAATCCACCCTCGTAAAATCCACCCATGTCTCTGTAACTGCGATTAAATCTAAACCATTTGTCTCTATTTGTACCACAATTTTGTCTAACTTATTACAAATGCTTTTTGCATTCAGGTCAAGAGCCTTTAATTTTTTAACCTATTATTTACATGAAACTTATTCCCTGATGAATTATTACCATTAAACTTTCTGTCTCTTCCTGTCCCTCCCTGCTTGTCTTTACCCGAATTACTAACTGCTTTATTGCCTCAAGAGGGAGAGACAGTAGCTGACTGAAATGCAACATTTGAATTGTACTTGTAAACATGGGGTGACAACACAATCAGGTTCTGAGAATAGAAATTAAAACAGGCACAAGTCTGAATCTGAAATGTGTCACAGATCCCAAGCAACATTCCATACCTCCCAGGGGACCTTCTCATCAGGTACAGGGTAGCGTTCGATGTTGGTATCTGGGTACATCATGCTTCGGGCATTAACATGGTGCAGAGGCTTGAGATCCTTCTCTTCATCTTCAATTTCTTCCTCTTTATTTTTACTGTCAGAAATTACTGAATGGAACAAAGCAAGTGACATTGACCCACACTATTGATCAACCTTCTCTCTTAGTGTTCATCAACACAGGTCCACCGGTGCTGGAGTGTAGAACATTTCAAGCACTCAGTGTCAATTACAAACCCCTCCAGAACAGGTACAGTGTAATTAGATACAGAGTAAAGCTCCCTCTACACTGGCCCATCATATACCACCAAGGCAGGCACAGCTCAGGAAAAATACAGAGCAAAGCTCTGGGTTTTTCTGAAAGATCAGTAACCTGAAATATTAAATCTGTTTCTCTCTCCAAAAGTGTTTCCAGCCTTTCCTGTTCTCATCTCTATTTCCAACAAGCATTTTACATTTAATTTAATAATTTGGAGACTCTGCCAGGAGTAACTAACAAATGGAGAGACAATTTTTGAGCATTTTTGTCATGAGACCATATCACTCAATTTAATTTTTCTTGCCTTTCCAAAACTAAAAACCAATGATAGAAAGGAGGAAAATCCAGTAAGTCAGCTGCTTAGTCCTGTTTAACTATCAGGGGCTGCAGTTTTGAAATGGGCTCATTTAATCAGTTGTCTTGTTGGTGGATAAATCCTAAATCAGATAAATCTATTAGTATCAGCAGCTTGGGATCTCTGGAGGCTAATTTGCCTTCTGGGTCTCCAGTATTCATTCAATGTTGACCATGATGGCACTCCTGAATTAGACTTGATACACCACCCAGAACAGTAACCACGGACCCCATGAGATTAATCCTTTGAGGCTCCAACTCTACTGCGGTACTTAAACCCAAGCCCTTACAGTAAGGGAATGTAGGGAACACAGCTCAAATCATCAGTAATTGACTGCTTGGTGTTCAACCGCACCATTAGTTTCCATTCAGGACACGCTGTCATCTGACCAACAAGTGGGGTGTTGGCACCTGCGAGATTTCCTTTATCCCATTATTGGTGAATACTACAAGGATCACAGAGTGGGAATTGAACAGAACGTACTGAGCAGAGAACTTACCCAGGGCAGGCGCACTCTCCCGGGAGCCAAAATCCTTTTCTATAAGTGTATTCATGATCCAATTTAAGGCCCGCATGCTCTGCATCATCTAAAAGACCAAATTATAGCCAAGTCTTAGCAAAGCGATATTTACGGATTGACAGAAAATAATATCAACTGCCTGGGGGAGGATAGGTCAGGAGTTGATTGGATTGAGAATCACCGACATGAAGTCAAATAGATTGTAGCATATTGAATGGCAGGTGAATCCATGTCAGCAAGGGTACTGGAAAGGAAACAAGGCCACCGAATGTTGTAAATTGAGCAGGATCATGATGTGAATTTTGGAAGAGGCCATGGAATCGTTTTGAATATATTGCCAATGTCACCCCCTTGGAAAGGGGAAGCCTTCCAGACTTTTCCAGAGAAAGATGGGATTGAGCAGCATGGGTGGGATGGGGTGTGGGGAAAATGGAGGAACCTAGATAGACAACACTACAGCCATAATTTCTAGCCTTAATAGTCACAGTGGTACAGACACCTGATGTTACCAGTGAAAGCACGGCTCCAGTGACACAGACACCTGTTATTTCCAAGGAAAGCAGGGTCTCCATAGATGTTCAAGGCCATTCTGAGTCTGAAATGCTAAGATTAGGAAATATAGGTCGATAACTTAGGATCTCAGGAGGGGGATGCCTACGCAGGAGGCACCCAAAGATGCACCAGAGGACCCCCAAAACACCCCTCCCCTCACCCTGGAAATCTCCACTTGAGATTGCATGGCAATTGCCTCAGAAGTTCAAACACTGTGAATCATCCGATTTAAATCGCAATCTTATAAGGATAGATACCCAGGAAAAGTTAGAATATTTAAAACCACTTCTAACTCCTGGGTAACTACAGTGCTGACCTCCCCCACACCTGCAACTACCCTCCTAACGCATCATGGGAACCCTGGCTGCCCACCCCACCACCAACTAATCCCAACTCCCCTGACTAATCCCCGATCAACTCCCCATCCCCCAACTACACTCCTGACGTCCCCAAGGAACTCCATGGCTACCTCCACAATCCCCCGACCACGCCCACCCACCACTGACTCCTCACCCAGCCCTTGGATTACCCTTCCAACCCCCACAATGGGCCACCTCGACTACACCCACCCCCCACCCTCCATCCCCAAACACTCCCCCACTCCCAGACTTTCATCCCCATCCCTGACACCGGCCAACCCCGACTATACCCCCACCCCCCCGAGACTACCATCCCAGTCCTTGACCACACCCCAACTATCCTCCCCACCACCCAAGTACCCTCCTCATCCCCAACTATCCTCCACACATCCCAAATGCCTCCAACCCCCAATTGCCCCCAATAGTCAATCCACCACTGACAATCTGACCCCACCCTCCCATGGCCTATCCGACACCCCCTGACCACCTGACCCCCCCCCACTGTCCACCTGACCCCTCCACTGACCACCCATCCACCCTCCTGACCATCCGAACCTCCTCCAGTGACCACGTGACTTCCCCACTGACCTCCTCACTGACCATCTGACCCTCGCTCACTGAACATCCAACTCTCCTGACTTCCCTGCTGACCATCCGACCCCCCGACTAACCATCTCACCCTTCCACTGACCACTCAACACCCACACTGACCATGTGACCTCCCCACTGACCATCTGACTCCCCCTCGCTGACCACCAACACCCATACTACCCACTTACCTTACTCACTTGCCTTCTCCCTGGTTTTTCAAAGTGGTTGGATCTTTAAAATGATCTGCTTTATGGCAGCTAGTGCTGTAAAAAAGAGAGGGTGCCTTACTTTCCTTTGACTCCCCTGCACTTGGCAGAAGACCACTTTCCTCACCT
This sequence comes from Carcharodon carcharias, assembly GCF_017639515.1. Lineage (NCBI taxonomy): Eukaryota > Metazoa > Chordata > Chondrichthyes > Lamniformes > Lamnidae > Carcharodon > Carcharodon carcharias. The sequence continues at coordinate 120,080,493 of NC_054478.1, read as the reverse complement.
GGCCTGAGTTGGAAGGTTGGGAGAGAAATGTGTGCTGGCATTTCAGGATAAGTGACTAGCAGTGGAGTGGCAGTCTGACTCCATGGAAGTTACGGCCCATGATCACCATGTCCCAGGCCTCTTTTTGACACTATGAGTAGTACCCACGCTCAGTCCTCCCTTTGCCTAGCCATCCCTCCCTGATATAGAGAACCTGTTCCTCCAGGCGGCAGATTCTTTGTTCCACTTTGTTGCCTTCTCTGTTCACATCAAGAGCCTCCACCACCGTATCCACTCTGGAAAACATGATCAAATGAAGGTTGTAAAAGAAAAGATCAAAACTGCTTAAAGTTTGGAAGAATGCAATGTGAGGATCTTCCCACATGAAAGCATATGGTTCAATTAAGAGCCACAGCAGGAATGAGGGTGGAAGGAGAAAGCAAGAGAGAGGCAAAAAAAGGTTTCAGTTAAGCGGAGACTCTCCCCTTTGACAGTTGGGTTTTGTTGAACTTCTCTGGAAAATGTAAACATCAAAAGACAGGGACAGAGATTTCAAATCAGTAGAATATGCTTCTGACACAGAGTGTTAGGCACGCATGTGATGCAATGATCAAGGCACCGGTGCTAGGACATCTGCGCGATGGTGGCCTACCCAATCAGGAGAGGAGGAAGGGAGAACAGAGAGCAATCAGAAGCAGGCTGGCAGGGATGGTGTGTATTTAGAGCATGAGCACTCACTCACTTTTCCATGGTACAGCTGATTTGTTGGTTCAGACTCTGGCTCTGATTGCGTTTCAGTTTGATCAGGTAATTCTCCTTAATTATGGCCTCCCAGGTCAAAAGTTCAGCTTCCTCTTTGTCATCCAGCTGCTTCTCTGTAAAAGGCATTTGTAGAAGTCAACCAACTAATTAAACATCTCTGTGCTGCATTTGTTTGGTGGGTGGGGTGAGGGAAGGAAGCGGGTGTCAGATGGCAGGATGAGGGTGGCTAGGAGGTAGATGTCTATAATTTCATTGTAAAAGCTGAGGAGGTGGTGAAACTTCTCTGCCCTTTGTGGGATACCTACCTTTCACCATGCTGCCTTTGTGCCAACATGACAAGATCTGATGAAAGCTGGCCCTCCAGTATACACATATGAACATTTGCTACAGGGGCTGGAAAGTCCTCTTCACCCTACTCTTGTTTCTGTTAACCGTAGGAAGAAATGATCATGGTGAATCAAGGAGCTGAACTTTATCCTGATGGCATGGGTCACAGCGGCGACATTGGAAGTGGGTGTCAATTCCATTTGTGAGTTATGCGGCCAGTCGCATATGATCTTGTGGCAGCTGGCCAATTAAGGAACGGTTGATGTCCCCTTTAAGAATAAGGCGAATTGGGGAGTATTCTGAAAGAGGGTTAATTGGTTTCCTGCTTATGGCATCATTAGTTCCAAAAAATGCCCATGTAACCTGAGGTTGACATGGAATGAACAGCTAAGGAGCAAAGGGTAAATAGAAAGCTAATTGCAATGGTGTTTAGTTTCAGCCTGTTTTTCTGTTTGGCAGTTCAGAACACACAGAGAATCCATGTGAGAAGAAACAAGCAAGGTTCTCTCTGAATGGAAGCGTTTTCTATTTGGCAGTTTTCAAACAGATCCTTTTGGTGAAGCAGGTCTTTGAAAATAGAACACAGACTGTTACAGTGTGTTATACAATTGGAAAAGACAGAGAGCTGAAGACATGAAGGGCAAGAGGTTATGGATTAGACAAGGCTCATTGCTGCTGTTTTAGAGTTACGTCACGTTGTTTAAAGGGGTTGGAGAAAGGAGTCTCCAGGGGTTTTGTGCCATCAGGACTATTGTGACCTGAGTGAGAGAGAGTTCATAGACTTGTGCCTTGTCAGCTGGAACTGTGCCCGAGGACATCGGATGGAATGCAGCTGCTGGTGAATGCAATTCATGGACTGCAATATTTGAATAGGAAGTGAGAGATTCTACATAGTGGAGGCTGAGTTTGAAAGACTAAGATTGCACATGGTGCCAATGTAAGTGCTTGTAACTAATTGAGGCATATCTTTGTTGTATCAACTATTTAAAATGAAATTTACATTTTTATTTGAAATATACTTGGCCTTTTAATTAATGTTTGAATTATGTTGATTTAAGTTTGCTTGTTACAGTAAATGTTTTCAGAAGTGAAACCTTGCCCATCAGTTTTCTTTCCATTGGCTTCATGGGGGTTCTTTTCTTCTCAAAGTGACTAACAAGACTGAGGGGTATGCCTGGCCATGAGGTTGCAGATTGTGGTTATGTACAATTCTGTTGCTGCTGATGGCCAGCAGTGCCTCATGGCTATCCATTTTTGTGCTAGTACATCTGTTCTGAATCAATCCCATTTAGCACGGTGGTTGTGCCACACAATATGATGGAGGGCATGCTCAGTGTGAGATGGGACTTTGTTTCCACATGAATGTGCGGTGGTAACTCCTACCGATACTGTCATGGACAGATGCAGCTGTGACAGATGGATTAGTGAGATGAGATCATGTAGGTTTTTCCCTCTTGTTGATTTTCTCAGCACCTGGTGCAGACCCAGTCTGGCAGCTATGTTCTTTATGTTCTTTCGGTTGGTGGTGGTGCTACCAAGTCATCCTTGGGGATGGGTAATGAAGTCCTAAGTCCCTCACCCAGAGTACATTATATGACCTTTCCACCCTTAATGCTTCTTCCAAGTGGTGTTCAACATGGAGGAGTACTGATTCATCAGCTGAGGGATGGTGGTAATAAGCAGGAGGTTTTCTTGGCCATGTTTGACCTGATGAATGAGGCTTCATGGGTTCCAGAGTCAATGTTGAGTTGAGGACTCCCAGAGCAATTCCCTCCATTGTATACACTGTGCCACCACCTCTAGAGGGTCTGCTCTGCCAATGGAAAAGCACTGACCTAGGGATGGTGATGGTGGTGTCTGGGTCATTGGTTGTAAGGTGAGTATGGCTATGTCAGGCTGTTGGGCTAGCTCTCCCAATTTTGTCACAAGTACCCAGATGTTGGTAAGGAGAACTTTGCAGGGTTGACAAGGATACATGTGCCTTTGTAGTTTCTGGTGCCGAGGTTGACGCTGGGTGATCCATTCAGTTAATTTCATTATGACTTCTCTATAGTGGTTTGGTACAATTGAATGTCTCCTAGGTCATTTCAGAAGGCAGCTAAGAGTCAACTACATCATTGTGGATCTGGGCTCTCATGTAGGCCTGACCAGGTAAATATGGCAGATTTTTTTCCCTAGAGAACACTGGTGAAACAGATGGGTTTTTAATGATAATCTGATAGATTCAGGGTCGTCACCATTACTGAAACCAGCCAAAGTAGCAGTTGGATGACGTCAGAGGCTAGGGCAATGCTGAACCCCTAGCTGATGGTATGCTTCTGGAATCTATGACATGAGAACTCCTGCAGCTGCACAGAGGCAAAGGAACATTTGACAGAGTTGCCACAGGTTATATGCAGCCGTGTGTGGGCAATGGGGGAGTCCATCCAAGTCATGCCGTGATTCTAATGGGTGGGTGCTTGGCTTCCCCCATCAGGAGATTGGTGACTCTGATGGACAGCCAGAACATCAGGCCACCTAGCACAAACCAAGATGGTTGTAGTTGTTGGACATTAGTCAGCGCAGTTCCAGGACAGCACTGCAGGAGTTCCTCATGGGAGTGTCCTCGGCCCAATCATCTTCAGCTGCTTCATCAATGACCTTCCTTCCACCATAAGGTCAGAAATATGGATGTTCGCTGATGATTGCAAAATGTTCAGCATCATGCATGACTCCTCAGATACTGAAGCAGTCCATGTCCATATGCAGCAAGACCTGGACAATATCCAGGCTTGGGCTGACAAGTGGCAAGTAACATTCGCACCACATAAGTGCCAGGCAATGACCATCTCCAACAAGAGAGAATCCAACTATCACCCCTTGATATTCAATGGCATTACCATCACTGAATCCCCCACTATCAGCATCCTGGGGGTTACCGTTGACCAGAAATGGAACTGGACTAGCCATATAAATACTGTGGCTACAAGAGGCTAAGAATCTTGCAATGGGTAGCTCACCTCCTGACTCCACAAAGTTGTCTACCATCTACAAGGCATAAGTCAGGAGTGTGATGGAATACCCCCCACTTGTGTGGATGTGTGCAGTTCATCTGGAGTACTGTGTCCAGTTCTGGACACCATACTTGAGGAAGGATGTGAAGGCATTTGAGAAAGTACAAAGGACATTCACAAGAGAGATAAAGAACTATAGCTATGAGGATAGATTGGGACTGTTTTCCTTGGAGAAGGGAAGGCTGAGAGGAGACTTAATATAGTTATTCAAGATCCTTAGGGGTATGGGCAGGGTAAACCGTGAGAAACTGTTACTATTCAAGAGAGCATCAAGAACTAGAGGGCACAGGTTCAAAACAATTGGTAAAAGGAGCAAAAGTGATGTGGGGAAATATTTTGCATCCAGAGGGCTGTTGGAGTGTGGAACAAACTTCCTGAGAGGATGATGGAGATATTGATGTATTCAAAAGAGAATTGGATTGCTATTTGCATAGAAACAATGTGCAACGTTATGGGGATAAGGCAGGGGAGTGGGACTAGGTAGAATGCTCTTTCAGAGAGCAAGTGCAGACTCGATGGACTGAATGGCCTCCTTCTAAACTGTAAAGATTCTGTGATTCTATGAAGGATAGCACTTAGTTGCACTTGGAGCTGATGGGTGATTTAAGTGTCTAGACATTAAGTTTTGTTTCTTGTGTGCATCTCAATAAATCTTTTACTTAAACTTCCAGCCCCTCATTCTAATTCTTCATGCCCCATAAGTTCACATCTACATCCTTCCCCGTTCAAGGGACTGAAAGTGGGGTACTTAGCTCCAGTTCAGCTCCTCATCTTTGCGACTGTTCACTGGGTACTTTGCACCGGAATTATAAAGAAAAGAGGCAATAGCAGGGCTAAATACAGGTAAAGCTTTATTGGAATGCTTCTACAAGGGTACATGGAGCACAGGAATGTTACCATTGGAGGAAGGATCCAGGATCAGATGACACCAATTTAAGGTTGTCAAAAGAAACAATGAGAATATGAGGAAAATGTTCTACGCTGTGAGTTAGGATCTGGAATGCACTGCCTGAGATTGTGGTGGAGGCAGATTCAATCAAGGCATTCAGAGCCGAGTTCGATAATTATCTGAAAAGAAAAAATTGCAGGTGTTCGAAGAAAAGGTGGGTGAGTGGGTCCTGGTGAGTTGCTTTTGCCGAGAGTCTCCATTGACATGATGGGTTGAATGGCCTCCTTCTGTGCTGTGACTGTTCTATGATTCTATGTATTAGGGTATTTTGAGCCTCGCTTGTGTGGATCTCATTGTGCCTTACCCGTGGTCCAAGGGATCCTTCATCTTGCATCACCTGGTCAGCACATCCTCATTGTCAGAGGAAGAATCATGATCAACAATGTCCTCATCATTCAACGCTTCTCCCCTCTGTTGGGTTAGGTTGAACAGTGCACAGCAGGCCACCACAATATGTAAGACCCTTGCTGGGGCACACTGAAGAGTTCCACTGGATTGATCAAGGCACCTAAATTGCATCGTCAAAAGGTCAATGCCCTGCTTGACGGTCACGCTATTTGACCTGTGGCACATGTTGCATCTCTCCTCTGCATCTGTACTCACAGGCATTCATTCCTCACAGGCCTTCATCGCCATGCCTTTTGTGGGTAGCGCTTGTCTCCGAGTATCCATCCCTGAAGGTGAGTGGGGTGCCGGCAAAGCTGTGGGACCTGGGGCTGTCAGAGTATCTGTGCATAATGGCTGCCTCCTGGGAACCATGCACACGTGTGACAAATCTGTTTTCGGTCACAGACCAGTTGTATAGAGAGTACATGGAAACCTGGGGGGATCAAGGGATAGCCCTGAACCTAATGGATCCCTCCAGCTAACTTTCTAGATTGGTGCGGTATTGCACACATTGCTAAGCCTCTTGAACACACCATTGGTCATGTTCTTGACACACTGATGGGCTGCAGACTGGCAGATCTCTCAAGTTCTCAGTGGATTTATCAAAAGAGCCAGAGATGTAGAAGTTGAGATCTTCAGGACCCCTAGAATTCGTTGTCAGTTTGTCCTATAGCACAGAGATCAGTGACAGCCTCCCTGGAGAGTTGCAGCCTCATCGACATTGCCACTTGGACACTTGGAGAACGTTCAGCCTCGGCTGATCGACTCCCTCCTGGCGACAGTCTCTTCCATGTGCAGTGGCTGATGCCATGTCCCTCTACTGCGCCTTGCCCACCCTGAGGCTGCCTCTCTTGCTGGTTGTGAAGCTGTTGCTGTGCACCCATGGTACCCAGACCTCCCTCCCCCTGAGCTGCCTCTCCTCCTCAACAGGGGCCACAGGGCCTGGGTGGATGAGATCCATGGCAGGTGCCCTTTGCCTTATTCCTATCTGGATGCCACCCCGATACCCCAAACCTGCTTGTCAGTCCTCTCCTCAGGATAAGTGGCACTGCCTCAGTGTGACACTGGCCACATGCCCCAAACTTCTGGCATCTTCTCCCCACTTCAACTGGCATATGTCAGTTACTTTTGCACACCACCCTTCCTGCCTCTGCACACTGGCTCTCCCAGTGGCTTTGTTGGAGAGCCAACACTTATCCTTCACTTCCTTGCTGTCCTGTGTTTTGTGGGCACTGAAGACCCCTGGTTCCTGTGCACCAGTAGTAAAATTCAGATTGCTCCATAAAATTTTAGTTAATTGGCCTTTTGAATCCCTCATTTGATGTCCCACTGCCTCAATGTCCAAGTCCAATCTCCATGGTTCTTGCCACTGGTTATATCCAGAGGGCTGTCATGACATTGGCCTTCTGGCTAAATGTGATCCATTCCTATTTTACTTTCCCATTACCTCCCACCCCCACCATTGCCCCAGCATCTGATCTGGCATTTAGGAACCCAGTAGATTTCAAGGTTTCCCTGAAGATGTAGGTTCATATGTTTAAACTGATGGACAGCCCTTCATTACTGATGGCCCTTTTCTAGTCTTTGAGGCAGATCTCTGGAGGACTAAGGTTAAAGACACTAATCATGAAGAAACCTGTGAAAAGGACAATGGTCTGTGTTGCAGGCTGAGAATAATTTTTAAAAAACTCCACTTTCCCATTCTATCCCCATATGCCTTGATTCACTTAGTGTCCAAAAATCTTTTGACTTGAATATATTCATTGATAGATCATTCTGAGCACCCTGGGGTAGAGAACTCCAAAGGTACAAAACGCATTTATTGAAGAAATTTCTCCTCCTCTCAGTTACAAATGACTGACTCCTTATCCTGAGACTCTGAACCCTAGTCCTAGATTCTCCAACCAGGGGAAATAGCCTCTTAGCATGTCAAGCCCTCTAAGAGTTTTATACATTTCAATGAGGTCACCTCTCATTCTTCAAAATACCTGAACGTATAGGTCCATTCTAATCAATTTATTTCCATAGGGCATCCCAGAAATCAATCCAGTGAATTTTTATTGCCCCTCCTCCAAGGCAACTATGACCTTCCTTAGGAATCAAAGCTGTACACAGTACTTCAGGCGTGGTCTCATCAAAACCCTACATAATTGCAGCAAAACTTCTTCACTCTTATACTCCAACCTCATTAGAACAAAGGTTAACATACCATTTGCCTTCCTAATTGCTTTCTGTACCAATGTTGACTTTTCTGTTATTCCTTCATGGGATATGGGCGTTGTTGGCAAGGCTTGCATTTGTTGTCCATTGCTAATTGCCCTTGGTGAGCTGCCTTCTTGAACCTTCTTGAGAAGTTTCATACAATTGAGTGGCTCGCTAGACCATTTCAGAGGGCAGTTAAGGGTCGCCACGTTGCTGAGGGTCTGGAGTCACATGTAGAGCAGACCAGTAGGGACAGCAGATTTCATTCCCCAAAGGTCATTAGCGAGCCAGATGGGCTTTACAACTATCAATGATAGCTATATGGTGATCATTTTTTAAATTTATTCATGGAATGTGGGCATCACTGGCTTGGCCAGCATTTATTGTCCATCCCATCATGATTTCTGTGATTTGTGTACAAGGGCTCCTAAATTCTAAAATCTGTCACCTTTTAAAAAATCATTCTACTTTTCCATTCTTCATGTTGAAGTGACTAATTGGCAGTGAGATATCTGATGGAGGAAGACACTTACTGAACTTGTTGTGCTTCTGTTTTGCTTTTCTCTTGGTCATTTGTTCGATTAAGAGGAAGACATGACTAAATATGATGAAGGGAGGGGGTGCGGGAGGACGGCAGTAATACTCCTCAATCAGGGGGTACCTCTGGAACTTCCAGATTTTGTCTGTATTTTCCTGGATCAATTGAAAGGTATAGCTAAGGAAAGAAAGACCAGAGACAGTGAAAATCAGTGGTATGTTTAACTGTAATATCTCTGTATTTCCTGAAGGATCAGGAACCCTCTTGGCTTCCATAGAATATCAGGGTATCTGAAAGCATAAATAACCATTTCATTTTTCTCCAAAGTTTCTCCCCTATCTTCCTATGGTCATTGAAATCCAATGTCCACAGAGTTATACAGAAACTGAGTCTTTGTTGGTTTTATTCCCACTTTAATCACTAAAACAATTCCCTGTTCACTCACCAAACCCTTTAATACCTCCCTCCAAGTCTAATCTCACCCTATTACTCACTATCCATATCCTTTAAAATCCCAAAATAAAAGCAAAATACTGATGCTGGAAATCTGAAATAAAAACAGAAAGTGTTGGAAAACCTCAGCAGGTCTAGCAGCATCTTTGGAGAGAGAAACAGTTCATGTTTCGAGTTGAATATGACTCTTTAATTTCCTACTCAGTATCATCCTGCTCATTCACCATATCCTTTAATATTTCACACAGTCTAATTCCAAACTACTAATTCCCATACCCTTTAATATCATATTTAGTCTAATCCTACTCACGCCTTGTCCACTTAGTATTCTACTCAGTCTAATCCCATGGTCCTGCTCACTCATTCTAATTCCACTCTCCTGCTCACTCCCTTTAATATCACACACAGTCTAACCTTACATTACTGCCCAGTCCTTGTGCAATTTAATAACTCCACCAGTCTAATCCCACTTTCATATTCACTCACAATATCTTTCATCATCTAAGCAACTCTAGCTCTGGATGCTCTTCATTTCCCCCTTGTGGGGGAGTATTTAGCCTGTACCCAAACTCTCCATCCTTTGAAGGGATACTGTTATACTCATATACTGTTTTCCCTGATAATCTTTCAATGCAATTCCCCCACAGGCCACTTCCACTTTCAACACAGTGAAACTAGTCCATCTCCAGTTAAGCATTTTAATGTTCAATTGGTCCTTGGCCTTTTTGAGTCTAAGCCTAATGATATTGTAATCACTTACTTGAACATTGCAATCAAAAGGTTGAGCAGCAGGATGTTGCTGAAAAGCAGAAAGAGACAGAGCAGGGTGATGGTTAACCACTCAGGGAAGATGGGAGCACTGTTGCTGTCATGCACAGGACACTTTGGCTTGTAGGGGTCAGTGCCATTCACAGTGCACTGACTTAAGTCAAAGCCTGAAACTTTAAGGAAAAGAGATGTTTATTAGTGATCATTTTAACCAGTACATCCACAGACAAACATGATGAAAGAAACAACAATTTTCTTGCACTCCTTTTGTTGTTTTTCCATTTACAAGAAAGATTCTTCAGTTGTGGGTATTGCTGGAAAGACCAGCATTTATTGCCTGTCCTCAGCGAGACCTGGGAAGGTGGTGGTGGGCCTTCTGATTTTCTGCAGTAGTGATACAGTGGCTTCCTAGACCATTTCAATGGGTAGTTAAAAGTCAACCACATTGACATGGGACTGGAGTGATATATATGCCAGATGAGGTAAGGAGACCAAGTTTCCTTCCCATAAACATGTCTTATGACATTCTGACTGCCTAATTTTACTGATATCAGTTTCTTATTTCCAGATTTTTAAAAAACCTAAATACAAATTCTCAAAAGTGCCACTTTTTTCTGGATTATTAGCCCAGTAACATAGCCACTGTATAATTAGGGTGCTCAGGACCGTAAGGGTTAATGTGGGATTGGGGAACAGTACCCCCCATATTATGACGTGGCAAATCTAATGAGTATAGAGTGTTGTGGTGAGTCTGGCAGAGGTTGGCATGAAGGTAGCACGTAATCAGGATTGTATCCTGTATATAAGTATATAGTTCTGTGTTATTAATGAACAGTTATTGTTCAACCATTAAACCTCTAGGCCTCATCATGAGACAACATATAACAATACTACAACCATCACACTATTGCATTCTATAATGGAACTGCTTGCCCCTCCTCTCCTGAGGACACTGATTTTCAACTGGGATATGTCACCACAGGCACCAGGCATTCTCCTGTACTTCACACATATGCCCATGTGATACTGGATGGTTAGTGTCAGGAGGCAATGGGCATTAGGGGTGGGAGTTTGAAAACTGGTGAGCCTTTAAAAGTCAACAAAACTGGTTAAATTGGGCCATGACTTCCTGGAGAGATGAAGCCATGGGTGGCTAATTGTGGGGCCTTGCTGTGCTCAATTTAGTTCCTGTGGTTGAGTTTTAACAGTGACTATACTTAAAAATTTGATTGGCTGTTAATCATAGAAACATAGAAAATAGGAGCAGGAGTTGGTCATTTAGCCCTTTGAGCCTGCTCCGCCATTCACTATGATCATGGTTGATCCTCTATCTCAATGCTGCACCCCATGCTCTCACCATACTCTTGACGCCTTTAGAGTCCAAAAATCTACTTCTTAAATATAATCAGTGGCTTGGTCTCCACAGTCTTCTGTGGTAGAGAATTCCATAGGTTCACCACCCTCAAGATGAAGTTTCTCCTCATCTCAATGGTCTACCCTGAATCCTGAGACTGTGATCCCTTGTTCTAGATACTCCAGCCAGAAGAAACATCATCCCTGTATCCAGTCTGTCCATCCTGGTCAGAATTTTATACATTTCAATGAGGTCCTGTTTCATTCTTCTAAACTCCAGTGAATACAGGCTTAGTCGGCGCAATCTCTACTCATAGGACAATCCTACTATCCCAGGAGTCAGTCTGGTGAACCTTCACTGAACTCCCTCTATGGAAAGTATATTGGTAAGGAGATCAAAACCGCACAAAATACTCCAGGTGTGGAATCACCAAGGCCCTGAACAGCTGCAGTAAGACATCCTTGCTCCTGTACTCAAGTCCTCTCGCAACATACTATTTGCCTTTTAAATAGCTTTCTGCACCTGCATGCTTATTTTCAGTGATTGGTGTACAAGAACACTTGTCCCTTTGGACATCAACATTTCCCAATCTATCACCATTTAAATTACACTCTTCCATTCTGTTTTTCCTACTGAAGTGGGTAACTTCACACTTATCCATGTTAAACTGCAGTTGCCATGTATTTTCCCACTCACTCAACCTGTCTAAATCACCTTGAAGTCTCTTAACGCCTTCCTCATCATTCCCACCAAGTTTTGTGTCATCAGCGAACAGTTGATTCCCTCATCCAAATCATTGATATACATTGTAGTAGCTAGGGCCCAACCACTGATCCCTGTGGTACTCCGCTATTCACCACCTGCCACTCCAAAGAATACCTGTTTATTCTTGCTCTCTGTTTCCCTGTCTACTAGCCAATTCTCAATCCATGCCAATATATTACCCCCAATCCCATGTGCTTTAACTTTGCACACTAACTTTTTACGTGGGACTTTATCAAAAGCTTTCTGAAAATCCAAATATACCACACCCACGGGTTCCATCATCTATTCTGCTAGTTGCGTCCTCGTAACACTCCAGTAGGTTTATCAAACATGGTTTCCCTTTCATAAATCCATGTTGATTTTGTCTAATCCCGTTCATACTTTCTAAGTGCCCTGTTATCACATCCTTTATACTAGACGCTAGCATTTCCCCTACTTCTGTTAGGCTACACAGTCTGTAATTCACTGTTTTTTCCCTTCCTGCTTTTTTAAATATTACATTCGCCACCCTCCAATCTGCCGGGACTGTTTCAGAATCTACAGAGTTTGGGAAGATGATAACCAAAGCATCCATTATTTCCATGGCCACCTGGGATGTAGATTATTAGGCCCTGGGAATTTACCAGCTTTCAGTCCCATTAATTTCTCCAGTGCTATTGTTTTAATAATACTAATTTCCTTCAATTCCTCCTTCCCACTAGAACCTTGGTTCCCTAGCATTTCTGGGAAGTTATCTGTGTCTTCCTCCATGAAGTACTTTGGAAAAATCTTTCAGGTGATTTCAGACATTCAATTAAAGAGTGAACTTACAACTGACATCAGCAGGGATCTCTCCAAATATCATTCGGTATGGTTGGTACACAACCCCTTGGAATATCCAGGCCAGGCGTTGCTCATTGTGGGTAAGGATGCCCTGTTTGGCTACACCATAAGCCACGATTGCCAATACCAACAAGAACAGAAAGAAGAAGATATCCTTCATCTATGTCAAAGAAAAAAACAGGAGAAGGTGATGCTTGGCAATGCATTTGGACATTAAAGAGCTTGTTAAGTGGCCAACATAGGATCTTAAGCTGAACACTGGTTTATGCCACATTTAGTGCGACACGCCATTTCGGCAAAGGAATTGAATCACACCTAGGAACAGCTGCCTGGAGGCTCATTAAGGGGCTGATTGACACTTAAAATGAATGCTAGCACTCACTGAGGAGGCAGCCTGGCTTTTAGTAGCTAGTGCTTGTCCTAACAGTGACCAGCTGTTCAGGAGTAAACAGGTTGTTGATGTGGATTTCAAGTGCTTCTTAAAGGGATACACACCATTTCATGTTCACATGCTTCTGGAGCTGTGAAGAGCGTCTCTGAAGTACATGGGAAGACTTTCAGAATCACAGTGCAGAAGAGGCCTTTTGGCCCATCGAGTCTGTACCGACAGATGAGCAACACCTGACTTACCTAATCCCATTTACCAGCATTTGGCCCATAGCCTTGAATGTTAAGACGTGCCAAGTGCTCATCCAGGTACTTTTTAAAAGATGTGAGGCAACCCGTCTCCACCACCCTCCCAGGCAGCGCATTCCAGACCCTCACCACCCTCTGGGTAAAAATGTTTTTCCTCACAACCCCCCTAAACCTCCTGCCCCTCACCTTGAACTTATGTCCCCTCATGACTGACCCTTCAAATAAGGGGAACCACTGCTCCCTATCCACCCTGTCAATGCCCCTCATAATCTTGTATATCTCGATCAGGTCGCCTCTCAGTCTTTTCTGCTTCAATGAAAACAACCCAAATCTATCCAACCTCTCTTCATAACTTAAATGTTTCATCCCAGGAAACATCCTGGTGAATCTCCTCTGTACCTCCTCCAGTGCAATCACATTCTTCCCATAATATGGCGACCAGAACTGCACACAGTACTCCAGCTGTGGCCTCACCAAGGTTCTATACAACTCCAACATGACCTCCCTACTTTTGTAATCTATGCCTTGATTGATAAAGGCAAGTGTTCCATATGCCTTTTTCGCCATCCCACTAACATGCCCCTCCACCTTCAGATATCTATGGACACACACGCCAAGGTCCCTTTGTTCCTCAGAACCTCCTAGTGTCATGCCATTCATTGAATACTTCCTTGTCAAATTACTCCTTCCAAACTGTATCACCTCACACTTTTCAGGGTTAAAATCCATCTGCCACTTATCTGCCCCTTTGACCATCCCGTCTATACCTTCCTGTAGCCCAAGACACTCATCCTCACTGTTAACCACCCGGCCAATCTTTGTGTCATCTGCAAACTTACTAATCCTCCCGCCCACATAGTCATCTATGTCATTTATATAAATGATGAATAATAGGGGACCCAGCACAGATCCCTTTGGTACGCCACTGGACACTGGCTTCCAGTCACTAAAGCATCCTTCTGTCATCACCTTCTGTCTCCTATGACTTTCTGGAACACTTTGTCAGGACTTCATCAATATTCGAGCAACATTCATTCTGCAAATTTCCTGAGGATCTCATGTAAAAGAGAATAAGTGATGTGTTACTCCACATTATAGGGATCACCAAGGGAAAGGTGTGCTTGATCATGGCATCTTGCTACGGGTCCACTTGGACTTGACATGGAATGGCAAGAGAACATGAGGTCAGTAGCACCTGCAGGAAAGGGGAATTGGAGGGCAAAGAAGTTGAGCTGGTGTGCATGACCCCTCCAGACACAGGACATTCTTCTTCTTCGGGGTTTCCTCCACCAGAACCTCCAGTGCCATGTCCGAGAATTTGTGCTTTCTCCATGTCTGACTGTGTGCCAGTCAGAGTACTCCATACCTTCAATGGAAATGGACGTGAGGAACCCACATATACAGTTCCATGAAAATTGCACCTAATCTGCGTAAGTCCTAAATCTGCAGGTGTCTCTGCTGTTCTCTTGAAGTTAACTCCTACTAAAGTACAGGTTCATGGGCAGTGGTTACCATCCTGAACCTCCACTAATGAATTATGCTTGATGCATGGGCAATGCATACAAAATATTCTGTAGTCAACAGTCAAAACAAGAGGTACAGTGACAAAGCCACACAGTTTAAATGTACCAACATACCATACAACAAACATTAGTTCTGTTGAAGGGTCATGAGGACTCGAAACGTCAACTCTTTTCTTCTCCGCCAATGCTGCCAGACCTGCTGAGTTTTTCCAGGTAATTCTGTTTTTGTATTAAATATAATTTGACTTCCACATATCTGAATATCTGAATCTCTCATTTCTCTTCTCCCTGCCTTAGGTCACTTTCACCTTCCATTCTCTCTTTCATTCCTCCTTTCTGCCCTTCACTGTCTGTTTCTCTTTCCTTTCGTCTGCCTTTAACGCCATCCCATTCCCTGTTTCTAATTTTCTCTCTCTAGATTTATCTCCTATGTTCCTTCCTTTCAATTTCCTCACCTCTTCTTTCTTCCAACTAATTCCACATTCTCTCTCTTTGTCCCTCCATTGTTTCCCCAGTTCTTTTTTCCACTTCTCTTGCTTTCTCTCATTCCCTCACTAGTTCATTCTCACTCTTTAATTTCTCCTTTCTCATTCCCTCTTTCCCTACCATTTTCTCCAACTTCACTCCTTCTTCCATTACCTTTTTCACATTCCCCCTCTTTCATTCCCTTCTCTCAATCTCTTTTCTTATTCCTCTCTGCTTCCCTCATTTCTGCCATTCTCTATTTTCCATTCTTTGTTGACTCATTCCCACTTTCTTCCCTTTTTCTCATTCCCTTTCTCCCCTTCCACGGTAGATAGAATGGATACAAACAACACACATATACACGTGCATACATGGAGTGCAAACATACGTAACACATACACATGCACAGCACACACTCTTGCACATCTGTAGCACATCCGGACAGTATGCACACATAGCACATGCATTCAACATGTGCACACAACACATGTGCTCATCATGTTCATGTACAGCATACAACACAACATGCATGCAAACATAATAAGAGCAAAAAATGCTGGAAACACTCAGCAGGTTGAGCAGCATCTGTGGAGGGAAACAAAGTAAACATTTCAGGTCAAGATGACCTTTCATCAGAGTTGCATGGAAACACACATCATAGAGCAACATCTTACCATCATTTGCACCATGATGATTTTTGGCCCAAGAGTTTTGCTAACAGTGAAAATATGCATCACTCTGACACAGTAAATGATGAAATCCAGGCACAAAATGATCCTTCCCTGGTAGAAGGTTGTAGGAAAATACCTAGAAGTACAAATATTTTTGAAATATTAGATGTAGAATGGACCTTTACCCATAAACTATCTCACAAAGTGAAAAGGTCACTTGGAGCTAAACACATCCCACCCTCCCATGACCCCTTACCCAAGTCACTCCATATAGTAACAGGGTCCCAGAATACCTCAGGTCCACCTAACCTACAACCCCTCCCCACTGGAATTTATTGAGCCAGTGCTCAATTTATAGCAATTAAACTGAGTGCAATACTAATGGAACTAGGTTTAGCCACCCATCACCTCCCTCCAACAAAAGTCCCTAAACAAATTTCAGGCTGCTGTCTGTCTTGTCACTCTCTCTGACCTTAGAAGTTTTGGAGCTAAGTGAAAAGCATAGAAGGGAAGGAGAGATTAAATGTTAGAAGGAAGATGGTCGAATGGCTAGGAAGGTGAGGAGAGATTTACATCTAGAACTGATTGTTAGAAGTGCAGAGGTAAAATGGCACCTTTGGGAATGTGTGACTGGCAATACATTGGCACTATCCCAGTGGTAAAGTGTAGCAGAGGAAGGCCCACTGAGGTGGGCAATGAAAGAGGTAACAGGAAGGAAGGTATAAATCTGCCAGACCAGGAATAGGGAAGGTTGTAGGAATTGGACAAAGGAGGCTCAGAAACCAGTGAATGGAAATGAATGTTAAGATTGCAGGCCTGATAATCTGGAAGGAATGTATTAATATATGTAAAGAATGGGAAACAGTAGTGTTTTGTTATGATAGGAGCTTTGACAGGGTTTTGGGGATTATCTCATCTTCCAAAAGTATGCTGCTTGAGTCTGTAGTTTCTTTAACCATAATTGTTTATTTATAGCAATTATTTACACATTTGGACCTTCACATAAGATTAGAGCTTCTCCTCTTCGTGACCTCCTTTATTTCTCAGTCATGTGATCTGATATCATTATTACATCAGCATCATGTGCTCTTTACTCTACACCTGTCCCCAAGTCTTTATCCCTATCATATTTACATCCTCCTACATCTTCTCCCAAAGTCTCAGGCTTCACAGGGTTAGCCCCTGAGGTGCCTTGACTAATCTCCCTGATCTGGTTCTTGATTTGAGGATATTCAGTACTTTCCCTTCTGCCGGTGTGAGTGATCCTCTCCTGGGTGGCCTTAGAGCTTATAATAAGCATTTCTATCTTCTTCAGGATCTTGAGTAGTAAGCCCAAGTTTTGACTGTATTTCGTTCCAAGGATATTAAGGCACTGCAGTTTCTCTTCATGATGATTGTACTTTCCCTCTGTTGGTCTCAGTCCCATACTCTCTCCCTGGGCTTCAGCACTGGGAACTCATGCCCTGTGCTTATTATTAAAGTTCCGAGCCTGCTTGTCTCCCTTTTGTTCCTCTTTCTGTTTTACCTTCTTGTGGTCAATCATGGTAATGTTGGGTTTGAATTTTTGCATCAGAGAGAGAGCTGTGTTCTCAATCTTTTATTAGTAATCAATTAGTAACTACATTCTGTAGTAGTGAGGATCGCTAATTCAGAGGAGCCAGATTTAGGTCTTTGATTTTCTTTAATAAATCCTTAATGGTTCGTATCCTTTTCTCAGCCTCTCCATTTACTTGAGGAGAGCGAGGTAAATTGGTTACATGAACGAAGCCATATTTGTTTGCAAAATTTTGAAATAGCTCATTAGCAAATTGTGGCCTATTGTTGGATGCGACATTATCTGGATTGCCCATGTGTTGAATAAATTCTCGAGGGATTCCTGCTGTGATACTATGCATTCGGTTTACTTCAATCACCGTGAGTGGTAATCAATGACAATAAGGAAAGTTTTCCTCTTAAATTCAAATAAGTCCATGTTCAGACACTCCCATGGAAAGGTAGATGGTAATATTGGTTCTTTTTGTTCATGGCTGTTTATGGTGCTAGTAAGATGGTTAGAAATCATTTCTCTATGGAGTAAGTGGTGCCTGACCACCAGACTGACCGTTACGCACATGTGTCCATTCTCATTCCTTTTGTAATTGTTGGATATTCTGTCTTGTTTGGACCTTCAGCCATGGTGCTGACAGATGTTCCCAGATTAGGATGTTCGGTTCCCCTTGCTGCTGCATCTTTTCAACTCAGTCCACCTTACAAATTAATTTCAGCTTTAGGCATGTTTTTCTGCTTAAAAAAGAGCACTCTTGATTTTAAAGAGAGATTTGAGGATCTCTTGAGCTTTATATTTCAGCTTCGTCATGAGTTGGCCTTTGATTTTTAATGTAGTCCCACCAGAACCCTGTAATTTAATAGATAAGGGTTGCAACGCAATCTGTTTGAGCCATTTTACTTCATCTGATAAAATAGAAACCCCTATTCCTGTGTCTAATTTAAATTCTGTGAGGTATCCATCAACTTTGAGTTTAACACTCCAATATTTGTTTTCAGTGTGATTTATCTCCCCGAAGGTTAATTCCTGTTCTTGTGGTTCTTCCACCTCTTGTATGTGATTCTGTTTTAAAATTTCCTCTTTTTACAGCTTGTCAGCATTTTATTTTTCCCTCAGTTGTGGAGCTCTGCCCCCACTGCCGCACATTTTTCTCGTTTGTGAGGTTTGTTCCTGCCACATCGGAGACATTTCAAAATGACAGTTGGTGCACTTTTCCCCACTTCGGTGGGTTTAAGCTTTGGCATGCTATCCCTTTTATAGCATACAAGCTGAATGGTCTCACTCAATCTTCTCCATGGGGCCTCTGCTGTTTTTGAACAAACGCCCACTTCTGTTTCCTAAGCTCTGTTTGTCTCGTGAGTTACACTGCTCTCACCAGTGTAAATCCTCTCTTGCCTGTAAGAGTCTGATAACGTTTCATCTAGGACCCCCACTATGATTTTGTCATTGAATCAGCCTGTTTTGTAAAATTCCATAAGTGCAGTTCCCTGCCAGTGTGTAGAGATCATTGATAAACAAATCCATGGCCTGGCCTTTGCTTTCTTCTATTAAATTTAGCTCTCTCGATTATTTCAGTGTTTGTTGGAATTTAATAAGAGTCAAAAGCTTGCAGGGTTCTTCATACGAAGCTGAAGTCTCATCAACTCCCTGCCTTGTTCTCACATCATCAGTGATAGATCCTACAGCATAAAGTACTGACCTCATCTTTCTGGTCTTTTTATGTAATCATGAAGCAGTTCTGTACCATGTGAACCTTTTCCTCCAGTTATTTCAGTTCTGGGAACGTTATGAGCCTTCTGCACTCTGAAATGGTCCTAAGCGTGGTAGGCTGGGTCCTATGATGCTGCTGAGCCCTGGAATTGTTCCTGCTTCTCTCATACTGCTTGCTGCTTTGTGCCTGTGCTCACAGCTGTCCGGTCTCCGGGTCTGTGAGATTTTGCATCTGCTGTTCCCACAATGTTCCAATTTCTCGGTGACAATACTCGCCCAGAAATTGGAACATTGTGGGAACAGCAGATGCCCACTGAACAGAATCTCATTTAAAATATTTGACAACTAGAAGCCCATATTCACTGCCTCCACAAGAGCCAGTGTTTCAGCAGCCAGAGCACTTTTAACAACCATTTTTAGTTTCTTAGCTTTCCAAGCTAAAGGGCAACATTTCCAATTTTTTACCTATAAGAAATATTATGAAGCCAAATGCACTAGAATATCCATCAGGAAAATCAGCATGTAAAGCATCTCTAAAAATGACTAGCTTCATGTTCTTGGGTCACTTCAGGATGCACTTATCAAGGTTTCAATTTCCTAATGTTTTACTTGCCTTTAAAACATTCTCAACTTTAGGCTGTTTCATCATAGTACTTAACTCCAACACATGAAAATTAGCAGCTGGTATAGTTTGAGTGCACAGCCAATTCAACTAACCAATCAATTACAATTGTTCTGTCTTTTCTTTAGATATAAAATCATCCTTAGGTTCAGTACAATTAACATTCTCTAAATAGATTTAAAGTTGTTCCAGATCTACTTTTCTTAATATTTAATGTAATATATTTAGAAGCCTTACAAGCCTGACTTCCGATCTTAAATTCCACTCCACTCTTATTTCTCAAATACAGTAGTACTACCTCATAACAACATTCCTGATGAAAATTCCTGCAAGCTTCCCTCTTGGGTTACCAATAAAACATTGTGGGATTTGCTTTTATTTGAACATTGCCTATTTTCAGCTAAGCAGATCTCACCAAAAAATACCGCAAACTGGAAGCAACATTCAGGCCATAGATGCATTTCTTAAGTTGCATTAGCTTTTCTTCTGCAACTGTTAATTAACCTATCGCCCATGAATATGTGGGCAAAAGACCAAAAAAAGATTTTCAAGATAGCTTTTCCAGCTGTGGGGGAGTTTGCCCTAACATAATCTTCCCACACTGGGGAGCTTTTCCTGGGCAGACTGGGAAGTTAATTAGCTGTCCACTCCACAAGATAGGCAGCCAATTAACATTGTTAAGGTCTCAATTTGGGGCAATTTTATGGCCTTGATGGTATTTTTCTGGCAATGAAATGGCACCCTCACCACATGCTCAGTGGAAACAGCCTCCCTATGGCAGGTTGGGGGGCATCGGGACAGGAGTCTCCATGTCCAATGACAGCAACGCAGGCTGAAAAGGCAGCACTCCCAGCTAAATCAATTCAATTGGAAGTGTCATTCCCTCCCCTCCAAGGGGCTTTTCCCATAAGAGTTTTTTACTTAAATCTATACCTCTGAGAATGCCTCCATGTGAGGCACCCTTGTGGTCTCTGACCTGCCTCAGGAGTGCCCACTTCTCCTGATGGGGCTGACAAGTTTCAGGAGCTGCCAGCCCTCTGATTAGGCAGAACTGAAAGGGGAATTTTATGCTGCTAAAGTGGGGGAAGAGGAGCAAGAACAGAAAGGAAGGCCTGGGATAGGGTTGAGACTGAGAGAGATTAAATGTCAAAGATGTCATGGAACAAATGGCAAAGGGAGTTGTAATTGTTGTAGTAAAGAAACACAACATTTGTCCAGAATAATTAACTGCTCTGTGCTAAAGCAAAAACATGAAAAGCCAAATACAAACAGGCATATGACAAAAAACACAATCAAAATGAGGGACAGAGTTCATGGTCTGAAATTGTTGAACTCAATATTGAGGCCAGAAGGCTGTAGTATGCCTAATCGGTAAGGTGCCTGGTATGATATGATAGCTATTACAGAGATATGGTTGCAAAGTAACTATGGCTAGGATCTGAATATTCAATTTGGCATTTCAGAAGGACAGGAAGGAAGGGAAGGAGGTGTGGTAGTTCTGTTAATCAAGGCTTAGATCAGTACAGAAGTGAGAAATGAACTTGTTCAGAAGATCAAAACGTAGAATCAGTTTGGTTGGGATAAGGAAAAACAAAGGAAAGAAGTCACAGGTGGGAGTCATTTATAGGTCCTGTAGCAGTAGATACACTGTAGGACAGAATATAAATCAAAAAAAAGAAAGAGGGTTGCAAGAAATCTACTGCAATAATCATGGGAGATTTTAATCTTCATAGGACTTGGGAGCAGGTGTGGACCATTTAGCCTTTTGAGCCTGTTCCACTATTCAATAAGATCATGGCTGGTCTGGTTGTTTCTCAACTCCACTTTGTCGTCTGACCCCCCCACAACCCTTGCCTCCCTTGTCTATCAAAAATATGTGTACTCTGCTTTGAATAAATTCAATGACCCATCCTCCACTGCTTTTTGGGGAAATTAATTCCACATACTAACAGCTCTTTGAGAGAAAATATCTCTCCTCATCTCTGTATTAAATGGTAGACCTTTTATTCTTAAACTGTGTCCCCTGGTTCTAGTCTCTCCCGCAAAAGGAAACATCCTCCTGGTATCCACCCCATCAAGGATCTTATATGTTTCCATAAGATCATTTCTCATTCTTCTAAACTCCAATAGGTTTAGGCCTTTTCTCATTACCTTTCTTCATAAGAAAAGCCCCTTATCCCAAGAATAAGTCAAGTAAACCTTCTCTGAACTGCTTCTAACACAATGATATCTTTTTTCAAATAAGGAAGCCAAAACTGTATACAGTATTCTAAATGCGGTCTCACCAAGCTGCAGTACAGCTCCAGTAAAACTTCCCTACTTTTATATTCCATTCCTTTTGCAATAAATGTCAACATTCCATTTGCCTTCCTAATCACTTGCTGTACCTGCATACTAATATATTTGAGATTCATATACCAGGACACCCAGATCCCTCTGTACCATCGAGTTCTGCAATCTCTCTCCATTTAAATAATATACTGCTTTTCTATTCTTGCCAGAGTGGACAAGTTCACATTTTCCCACATTTTACTCTATCTGCCAAATTTTTGCCGAATCACTTAACTTACCTATATCCCTTTGCAGACTCTCTACAATCTCTTGCCAACTTACTCTCCTACCTAAACAAAAACAGAATTACCTGGAAAAACTCAGCAGGTCTGGCAGCATCGGCGGAGAAGAAAAGAGTTGACGTTTCGAGTCCTCATGACCTGCTGAGTTTTTCCAGGTAATTCTGTTTTTGTTTTGGATTTCCAGCATCCGCAGTTTTTTTGTTTTTACTCTCCTACCTATATTGGTGTCATTGGTAAATTTAGCTAACATACATTCAGTCCCTTCATCCAAATCATTGATGTAGATTGGAAATAGTTGAAGTTGATCCCAGTGGCATTCCACTCGTCACAGCATGCCAACTCAAAGAAGACTGCTTCTTGTAAGCCAATCAGTCCTTTATTCATGCTATACTCTCACCGTGTAATCTTATTTTATATAGTAACCTTTGATGTGGCACACTTGCCTTCTGGAAGTCCAAGTACACCACATCTACAGCTTCCCCTTTATCCACCTTGCTTGTTACTTCCTCAAAAAACTCTAATAAGTTAGTTAAACATGGGGCAGGATTTTCCCGTCAGCAAGTTGGGGGGGGGGGCCCACTCGCTGACGCGTAAAATGACACGTGGTGACGTCGGGCGGAACTCCCAACATCACCACGCCCCATTTAAATTTTCAGATAGGCAGCAAAATCAGCTGTGCGCCTGCTGACCTGTCAGTGGCCAACTGAGGCCATTGACAGAGTCATTAAACTAATTAATGGACCTGCCTGCCCAACCTTAAGGTTGGCGGGCAGGCCAGGAGTCCTGGTGGGAATTAGAAAAAGCATGAACCCTCATCCACGAGCGAGATGAGGTTTTATGTAGGTTTTAAAAAATTTAATTAAAGTTCTTTCAAAAATTATGGACATGTCCCAACTCATGTGACAGTATCACATGAGAGGACATGTCAGGGAATTTTTTTTTCTATTTTTAATATTTTTGACAGTAGAGGTGATCTCCCTGGGGCAGCACTTAGCCTCAGGGAGATGACTGCGCTTTTTCATGCGCCTGCGCGAAACAGCACATTCTCAGGTTTAGGGATTCCCCCCCGCCCACACAGGGACCACATAGTGCTTCTGTGCGGACGTCATGCTGGGTGGGTTTTAATTGGCCCGCCCACATAAAATGGCACTGCTCCCCTGACTGGGGGCGCCGATCGGAGGCACACCTGTGTGTGCTTGCACTTCAATTTCGCCACCAACAGGGGAAAATCCTGCCCATGATTTCCATTTCACAATCCCATGTTCACTCTGCCTAATCAACTTACAATTTTCTAAGTATCTTGCTATGACCTTCTCAATAAAGGATTCTAGAAATTTCCCTATGACAGTAGTTTTCTACTGTCTCCCTCCCTCCTTTCTTGAATAAAGATGTTACATTAGCTATTTTCCAATCCACTGGGACCCTTCCAGAATCTAAGGGATTTTGGAAATGATTATAGAAATTATAGAAACTTGGAAAATAATATATAAAATATTTGCCAGAATGGTTCAGGGAATGAGGAACTTAAGTTACATAGATAGATTGGAGAAGTTGGGACCATTTTCCTTGGACAAGAGAAGGTTGAATGGAGATTTGATGGAGGTATTCAAAATCATGAGGATTCTGGACAGCGTAGATAGGTAAAAACTATTCTCACTGGTGGAAGGATCGAGAATGAAAGGGCAAAGATTCAAGGTAATTAGCAAAAGGAGCACGGGAGGCATGAAGAAAAATGTTATCATGCAGTGATTGGTTAGGATCTGGAATACACTGCCTGAATGTGTGGAGGCAGCAGGTTCAATCAAGGCCTTCAAGAGGGAATTGGACATCACAGTGGGATAAAAAGGAAGAATGCGCGAGTTTACAGGGGGAAGGCGGGAAAATGGCAATAGTTACATTGCCCTTTCAAAGACCAGTGCAGAGATGATGGGCCAAATGACCTCCTTCTGTGCTGTAACAATTCTGGGATTTGGGTAGATTGGATGCATCAAACTAGCAAAGGTAGCTTTGGGGGATAATTTTGAGTATATCTGGGACAATTCCTTAGAAAAATATATTCTGAAAACAACCACGGGACAGGCTATTTTAGACCTGGTAATGTGTAATGTGTTAATTACCTCATAGTAAAAAATCATCTAGGTAAGAGTGATTATAACATGCTGGAATTTCACATTCAATTTGAGGGTGAAAAATTTGGGTCTGACACTAATGTTTTAGTACAAATCTGGGACGATTCTGCCCGAAGTGCAGTAGACGGCAGGTAAAACAACATTTTACCCACCAGCCACAATGGCAGTTTCTCACGTTGTATTGTCCCAAACCCGCCGCATTAATTATGCATTTCTGGGAAACATACCATTCCAATGCAGGCAGACTCTCATTCACCCGCCATGCCATCACCTCGCTGCTTCATCGCGCAGGGTGCCATATTTAAATAGCCAAAACTGCTGCACAGGAGACATAGCCCCAAAAGGCAAGAAGACTGCAGCGCCCAGGTTCTATGAAGTGTCCCTCAAATGCCTTTTGGATGCAGTGGAGGCCCGCTATGTTGTCCTCTACCCCTGCCCTGGCTGCAGGATGGGCAGGAACATCATCACTCCGACTTGGGAGGTGGTGGCAGCAGTGGTCAGTGTCAATGCCTTGCAAAAGGGACAGCACAGTGTCACAAGAGGATGAATGATCTCCTTTGTTCCGCCAGGGTATGTCACTCTTCTCATCACTCGCAACTCACACACTCAAACACATCACACATCCACAGGGATCTCACTCACTGCCAGTTCAAGGGACATCACCATTCACTCACTCACTCATCCCTTCATTGTCCTCATCCCATCCATGGGACCACTCACCATCCACACTTGCCAGGCATACTTATCATCTGGCCTGACAGGCTTCTGGTTCTCCATCTCTATTCATGCAGGACAAGCTAGCAAGAGGGAGAGGTTGCAGACTGGCGGAGGAATGCCTGAAATCAAGGTCCTCATGCACTTTGAAAATAGAGTCATCCAGAGGCTGGTGAGGACCGTTCCTGTGTTGATGGTGAGGTCAGCAGTGCTCTACCAAGTGAGGATCCAGTAGTGCAACATCCATCAGACAACCATGCTGTGAGTGATGTGTCCTGTTTCACAGGCCACTGCCATGCACTAATTATCTCCCGTTGCTTTCGCAGGTACATCTTGGAAACTGCCAAGAGGGTCCACGACCCAGAGCCTCCAATCAAGCCCTGAGGGAAGCTCAGAAGAGGAATTCACTGAAACCCTCCCCAATGACCCATCAAAGCGCTCACCCACACCCTCTATCAGTACAGAGAGACACACCTCGGTGGGACCTAGCTTTAGAGTAGCCTTGGGAACACAATCTGGTGAGCACATTTACTTCCTGAACCACAACAGGCTGCAGTAGGGACTTCCCAGGTGTCTGGCACTTGAAGGACTGCTGGAGTGCAAGTCAGATGATGATTCTCTGGACTCAGTCATGTCACTGCTGCTGGAGATGCAAAGGCAAGCTCGGAACATCAGGAAGGGATGTCCGCTGCACTCCTCAGATCGCAAGGCACGATGGAGCAGTCTGTCCACCTTCAGGCTGAGGCGATAGCACTGGCATGCCAATGTACTGAGGTCAGCACTGGTAGGATAGCAGCCGCCATGGAGACCTTGGCCCAGGATGTCACTCCTGCATTGCTGCGTGGGCTGAACTCCATTGTCAACGCCATAGTTGGCCTCCAACAGTGAGTACATGAGAGAGGTGCTGGGCAGCCCTATCTCACTCCAGCTACCCCTTCTCATCAAGGAGTCAGCTATGGGCCCTTGGGAACACATAGGGAGGAGAATCAGCAGGTGTACCCCACGGAGCCATCCATCCAGGTGACTCCGGAAGTTTCTGGTCCATCCAAACCCATTCTTCCTGTGACCTCAACAGCTCCAGCTCCACAGGCCAAGGAGGGTGCCACTGTCACACAGCAGGACCCCAAACGCAGGCCGTGGCCCTCCAGGTCTAAGTCGTCCAGAGGAAACCCGCCAAGGTGATCACAGAGAGGGGGTCACAGTCAGCAGGCTGCCTCCATCTCCGCTGTAGATATCCGGGGAGCACCAAGGCAGGGTTGGGAAAATTAAGAAGATGTAGTTGCACAGCCAGGGCATGGGTGTTCATCACTTGTACATAATCTTCACCATTGTAAATAAACTCCCAGGAACATCTCCCTGCCTATAATACCTTGTTCTGATGAACAGTGTTCTTGTTACTCAGATTTGAAACTTTCCTGCACAAGATGAAGGCAGATGTCTCAGTCCAGGGCCTCTTCCCTGTCCTTTGTGCAGCCTTCAGACCAAAGTGATGATCTGGCTTCACACTCCCTGGACATATTAGTAATGCCTGCACTTCAACGGTGCTTGTCATTGATGCCACAATGTCATGGGCAGGCATCACAGAGTTCTGCCACTCTGTGTGCTCTCAGTACCTTTAAGCTGGGGTTGGTCCCATCTCTTCAGCATCTGTGACCAGTGAAGCTGTGCTCCTGAAGGGGTCAGGTGCTGAAGGCGGACAAAGGGTCAGGTGCTTTTAAAGCTTCATGGCCGCGTCTCTTTGATATAGCCCTGATCATAGAGTGCAAGGGAGCTGACCTCGGCTAGACAGGAGTCAGACATTCTCAGACACTATGTGAAGATCTATGGAGTGTCCTCACCGCTTGTCGTCATCATCCTCCTTCAGTTGACCGATTATTAGGGCCTCCACTGCATCTCCATGACAGGAGCATTATCACAGACGTAATGTGTGATGACTTAAGCCAGACTGTAGTTAAACATTCATAGATGTAATGTGAGGATTTATCAGTGTCTCCTCACTGCATGTCGTTATCATTCTCCACAAATCTAGCCGCTATGAGGGCCTCCCAAATGTACCTGCCTCCTCTGGCCAGTGCGAGGGCCTTATCGCAGTCATCTTCGCCTTCGAGGACCTCTTCACCCTCATGCCCGTCAACATCCTCATCATTGGAGGAGGTCTCCAGCTCCTGCATCTCCTCCTCAGCCAGCTCCTCTCCCCATTGCAGTGCCAGGTTGTAAAGGATGTAGCAGGTGTCAACGATGCGTGACACCACCTGTCGACTATATTACAGGGCTCCACCAAACCAGTCTAGGCACCAGAACCTCATTTTCAGCACTCCCAATGGTTTGCTCCAAGTTGCGTGTGGCAGCATGAGCCTCGTTATACCTTTGCTCTGCTGCAGTCTGAGGCTACCGCACAGGTATCATCAGCCACATCCTCTGTGGGTAGCCCTTGTCTCTGAGGAGCCAACCTTGCAGCCTCTGTGGGCTCTGGGAGACGTCAGTGATCTGTGACAAGCTGAGAATGTATGAGTGGACACTCCCTGGAAACCATGCACAGGTCTGCAGATGCATTTGTGGTGGTCACACACCAGCTGCACATTCAGCGAATGGAAGTAAGTGCAGTCAATCACACCCTGCACCTGTGGGAAGCATTACATCTGGGCAAATCCAGTCCTTTTTGCATCCTGGCTCTCTTGGTCCCAGGCAAAATGCACAAAGTTGTGTGCCCTCACATTTGTGGGTGGAGACTTGTAATAACCCACAGAGGTCAGCTGTTTAGCCCTGAAAGGATCCACTGGCGTAAAATTTGAGCGCTGCAGTCACTTTCAAGGCTGCTGACAGTGGATTCTCTCCATGACATCATGGCGCCAAATCCTGCAGCAACTGGCAGATGTGTCCGACCAGTTCCCTGGACATGCACTGTCTTTGGTGAGACTGGTCGTCAGTCATCTGCAGGAATGAAAGATGGCATCTAGAGACCCTAGGTCTAGCTATGCGCCGACCAATGATAGCTCTTCAGCTGCATGTGCTGGAGCCCCAGCCGCTCCTTCTTGCTGAGGATGTTGCTCCTCCATCTGTCCTGCCAGGTGCCTTTGTCACTCTCTTCTCCATCGTCTCCGCCCTCTATTTGCCCCGAAGCACGCAGCTAGTTCACTAAGCTCCATGCTTCTGATGTACTCCTCCTGCAGGATGAAAGACAGAGGCGCGTGGGTTAGCTTGGGTATACTAAGAACCTCTCTTGGTCAATGCATCCCGGAGAGTGCTGTCCATCACTTGGATGGCCAGAGTTTAGTGCACTGCATGGCTGCCTGAAACCCCAACCACCTCCATCCCACTCCACCTGACTGATTGGCAGAAGTTTTGCCCATTGAACTGCATGCTGTACCCTCAGCTCAGGTGCAGGCATTCTCCTAACCCACACTGCTTGACTACATGCTAGCTTGAACCATGGGGCAGACTGGTCCATACCAGGGTGATGACATTGCAAGGGGCTGTGAGTACCTCCACTAGTGAATGCTCCACGGCCAGCTTCAGCATGGAGATTGCACAATGTGCCCAGTCCTTCAACTGTTCTGCAGTCCACTAAAACATTCATTAGTTTGCAGTCTGTGCCCAAGAGGTGAAAAATTCTGCAGCACTTGGTGGCACTTGCATGCCCCTGCATTGCTTGAGTAGTCAGAAAAGCTAGAGGCCCGACTCCACCCATGTCATTCTGGTTGCGTCCAACAGTCTCGGCCGCAGAGGAAGTCACTTTATACAAGGTTCCTTAATTCATAGCCGCTTCCCTCTCCCTCACCTTGCACGTACTTGTGTGCTTCCTTCAGCCGAAGGGCAGCCTTTGCCCAACCCCCCCACCCCCAGCAATGTGCCTCAACTGCAGGGCAGCCCTTGCCCCCACATCTCTAATGTAACTCAACTTTGAAGTCCTATAGGCAACCTGGGAGAGTGCTGTACAACGTTACTGTATACTCACCTCTGAATTCCCCTCAAAGTGCAGCCCGCCAAGTGCAAGCCTTATATACTGTTGGTGAAATATGTGGGCGGATGATCCAGCAAGAGGGCAGGGGGAATGATTCTGGCAGTCTGACCTTATAATGATATGCAGATATATTTCAATGAGGTTCACGGCATCCGACGGTGAGAAGCATGGCCCGTCACCAATGGGCTGAGTGGATGATCACAAACTAGTTTCATGACCTCGTGAAACTGATGTCTGGCTTTCTTGCTATATTGTCTGCTCACGCCGCCAAGCATGCCCAACACCAACAGGCAACAGATGATTCCGTCCTTAAACTTAAATGAATGCAACTTCCAGGTATGAAGACAAAGTTGGCCAAAGTGGAATGGGTAAATGGGTTAAAAGGTAAGACGGTAGAGAAGCAGTGGCAGACATTTAAGGAGATATTTCGTTACTCTCAGTAAAAATATATTCCATTGAGAAAAAAAAGACGACCAGAAGAATGCACCATCCATGGTTAACTAAAGAAGTTAGAGGTGGTACTAAATTGAAAGAAAAGATGTACAATGTTTCAAAGATTAGCGATAGGCCAGAAGTTTGAGAAAGTTTTGGAAACCAGCAAAGGATGACTAAAAAAATAAAGAGGGAAAAATTGGGGTAATGAAAGAAAACTAGCAAGAAATACAAAAACAGACAGTAAAAGTTTTCTACAAGTATTCTAAAGTATATGCTTTAAGTATATAGCAAAAGCGGGAGTGTTGGTCTCTTAGAGAGAGAGAGACTGGGGAATTAATAATCACAGCAACACAGAATTATTACAGCACAGGAGGCCATTTGGCCCATCAAGTCTGACCAGAAACAAGGAAATGACAGAAATTTGAATTTTGTATCTGCCTTCAGAGTGGAAGTCGCAAACACCAACCCAAGAATAATAGGAAAGTGGTGGCAAAGGGAAGAGCTAAAAACAATCATGATCACTAGAGAAAATGTACATGGTTAGAGCTAACTAACCAGAAACAGAGAGCCGTGATAAATGGGTAATTTTCAGGTTCACAGGTTGTAGCTAGTAGAGTATTGCAGAGATCATTATTGGGGCCTCAACTATTTATGATCTATATTAATAATTTGGATGACTTGGCTGTATTGTAGCCAAATCAGCTGATGATCCAAAGATAGGTGTGAAAACAAATTATGAGGATATAAAGGATCTATAAAGGGAGGCAGGTAGGTAAGTGAGTGAGTAAAAACTTGGCAGATGGCGTTTAATGTTGGAAAATGTGAGGTTCTCCACTTTGGCAGGCAGAATAGAAAAACAATTAATTAAATTTTGGGAGACGACAGAATGCTGCAGTAGAGATGGTTCTGGATGTCATTATACATGAATCACAAGTTAGCATGCAGATCCAGCAAGTAATTAGGAAGGTAAATAGAATGTTGGTCTTTTATTGAAAGGTGGATGAGTATAAAAGTAGTGAACTCTTCCTACAACTGTACAGGGCATTGGTGAGATTGCACCTGGAGTACTGTGTATAGCTCTGTTCTCTTTACTTGAAGGATATACTTGCGTTGGAAGCAGTTCAGAGAAGGTTTACTAAGCTGATTCCTGGGATAAAGGGCTTGTCTTGAGGAAAGGTTGAGCCAGATGGGCCTATACTATTGGAGTTCAGAAGAATGAGCAGTGATCTTATTGAAACACAAAATTTGTGGGATCTTGACAGGATAGATGCTGAGATGATGTTTCCTCTTGCAGGGGAATTTAGAACTAGGGGACACAGTTTAAAAATAAGTGGTCTCATTTAAGATGGAGACGAGGATTTTTTTCTCTCAGAGGATCATTAGTTTTTGGAATTCTCTTCCACTGACAGCACTGGAGGCTAGATCATTGAATATATTCAAGGCTGAGTTAGACAAATTTTTGATCAACAGGGGTGTCAAGGGTTATGGGAGACAGGCAGAAAAGTGCAGGTAAGGCCACAATCAGATCAACCGTGATCTATTGAATGGTGGAGAAGGATCAAGGGGCCAAATGGCCCACCTCTGCTCCTATTTCTTATGATCTTATGAATGCACACCATCTAGAAAAAGGCTTGACATTGTCATGAGAATATAATAATTTTCATAATATTTTTCTGGTCTATTGTAAAGTAGGTTTATAGGGGGTTGTGTTCTCTCTGTGCATGTAATTTAATTAGATGTTGTCGCCAAGCAGGCTGCAAGTTGAAGTTATTAAAAGAAATAGGGTGTAGAAGTGTCTTTAATATGCTAATCAGTAAACATGGTTGGGGTCTTAGGATGTAAGGTGTAAAGGGAATTTGCATTTTTAGATAGATGGAAGGGGATTTGAATTTCAAAGAGGTTAATGAGAATAGTAGCAACATGAAAAGAATTATATTATGAGAAAGTTAAAAGCTCCAAAGACATAATGGTAACAATGGAATTTACATATTATATGTCGGAGAAGGCATTGTAAGGTCTAACAGAAGGGTGTGAAGCTTCCAGAATTTGTGCATTAAGCCTGTCTACAGAAACCGAAGCTGGAGGAAGCCACTCTGAATTCCACTGTCCAGGGTATTGTGTTAATTTGCTGGATCTGATTAAAGTCTAAAATATATATTTTTGGACCGTTGCCTTACTGGGAATCAGGTTAATTAGGGATTTTAGGAATCATTATAGTAATAATTTATAGACTTAAGTATGTGCTTGAAATCTTTTATTTTGTTAATAAATATTTTAATTTTAGTTTTTAAAAATTCTCAAGTCTTGGCAGACTTATTAATTCTGAATTCAGGGCATGCATCTCGAAATAAATACAAATTGCAAAACTGTTATGATACCGTAATCAAGTTTCCCTCATGGAATTGATCTGCCTGCTGCATCATAACAACATATAGGTGTCTCAGCAGGGTCTGAAGGCAGAAAGCCACCAAATGGGTATGAGAGGATACCGGAACCTGAACTCCCAGTGGAGACTCAGCACTGCAGCAGGAAGCCAGTACACTCTTTTTGTACCAGAAGAAGTCGACTTGTTTCTTCTATATCTTGGCAACAAATCATGGGCAAGAATGAAAGTGATCAACAAGTACCACAGTATAGCAACCACCAGTAACCATTGCTGAACCATAGGGACAGCATTTGGAACAGTCCTGTCCAGCTCCCTAGGAAAGTGGTGACCTTGACCTCCAAGAGCCAGTTCACCGACCAGGCTTCTTCAGCAGGGCTAAGATCGGTTCCCAAAGCCTGAATTCCTGCAGCAGGGAGTCACTGAATGATCAGAAGTCAAGAACATTTCTCCCAATTGATGCTGACAAAGGACATCACAGAGTAGATCTGCTAATATTTGTGCATCCAGGTCAATAGGATCCATGACCATGAGGAGCATGTCATTGGCATTGGTCAAGAGGATGGCCTTCACATCCATCCTGTGCAAAGCAAGATCATCCATGATCTTATTGAATGGTCAAGAAGGCTCAATGGGCTGAACGGCCTACTCCTGCAAAAGGCACAGGAAAGATCCAAGTAGATGGCATATTTATGAAGGTACAAGCAAATCCTCACAGTTAATGCCCACAACCTACATACAATTAAATACAATTAATAAACAATTTACAGCATTGGGTGAAAGGGTGGATGAAGTGGATTTAACATTAACTTTCAAAAGGGAATGGGGTTAATGTTTAAAGGAAAATTGCAGGGCAATAAGAAAAAAAAACAGGAGAATGAGAAAACTGGATAGATTTTTCATAGAACTAGCATAAGCATGATGGGCTGAATGGCCTGCATTATATATTGCTCTATCATTTCATTAGACAGCCCTTCATGTACATTTAGTGAGGGAGGGGTTAAGGAGGCCTCTCAGGTACAAGAGTTTGAGGAGAAGGGTTTGAGCTACCTCTCTTGATATAGGAATGCAAGAATGGAGTTACAAGGACTTCCTCAGATGTGGGAGTGAAAGAGAGGAACTTGAGGAGATTCCCCAGATAGGGGTGTGTGAGAGAGGGGTCGGAGGGGCCTCTCCAGGTAGAAACACATGAGCAATACAGAATTACCAGAGAGTTTGAGGGTGCTCTCCAACTAAGACATAGTATGTTTTCTCACCACTTGGAAGAAATCATCAATGTTTTCAGTATCCAATATAAAGCTGCGTTTTGATGTTTGTTAAAGGATTGTATTGTGTGTGTTATCTGGAATCAGTATTTTCCCATCAATGCTCTGTTGGAGAATCTGACAGAACCTGAAGTGGGACGTAAGTGATGGTTTGTCCTGAAGTTCCAGCATTGGGACACCAGCACCTGGAAGTTCCCCTCCAAGCCACTCACCAGCCTGACTTGGAAATATATTATCTTTCCTTCACTGTCACTGGGTCAAAATCCTGGAACTCCCTCCCTAACAGCACTGTGGGTGTATCTACACCACAGGGCCTGCAGCGATTCAAGAATGCAGCTCAGCACCACCTTAACAATGGCAATTCGGGATGGGCAATAAATGCTGGCCTAGCCAGCGAGGTCCACATCCCATAAATGATTTTTTAAAAATTGTATATATTGTGCAGTGTGGAACGCACAGCCAAGATTTCTGAGCTTAATTCTCAGTCTCTCTGTTGAGTTAGCTGTTTCAGCTGAAGAACTACATTGAGTTATGGGGAAGGGAAAGGGTAAAAAACAGCCAATGAATGGGTGTGTGTTTTTTTTATTTGTTCATTGGATTTAGGTATTGCTGGCTAGGCCAGCATTTATTGCCCATCTCTAATTGCCCTTGTTCAGGGGCATTTAAGAGGCAACCATATTGCTGTGCATCTGGAGCCACATGTAGGACAGATTTCCTTCCCTAAGGAACATTAGTGAATCAGACGGATTTTTGCGACAATCATTTCACTGTCATCATCAGACTTTTAATTCCAGGTTTTTATTGAATTCAAATTTCCCCATCTGCAGTGGTGGGATTCAAACCCAGGTCCCCAGAGCATTACCCTGGGTATCTGGATTGCTAGTCCACTGACAATACCATTGTGCCACCGCCTGTGTTTGTGTGTGTAGATCTCCGATCAGGATAGGGCCAGCAGTTTGCAAGCTTCCCATGGTCATTTGAAGCTCACAAAACTTGTAACCAGGGAGAGTCAGTGCCTTAGGAATGCTGGGAGGGAGAAAAAGTGCCGAACATCAAAACCAACACAAACCTGCAAATGAGTCCCACCACAAAAATCAAAATGGCAGCCACGTCCATCCGATTCCAGGTGCTGCTGATGTACAGGAGAGCTTTTCTACGGAACCCAAACCCACCTGGATCATAGAACAGCTGAAATCAGACCAGCATCTAGTTAGATAAAACCAAGAGAAAGCAGAACAGTAACAGGGCACAGCTAGTGCCCCCGGAACAGGAAAAAGAGATCATTCAACCCCTCAAACCTCTTCTGCTGTCCAATTAGATGACGACTGTTCTGTATCATAATTCTTTCTTTCCACCTTGGTTTCTTATCCTTAATAATCTTGTCTAACTAAAATCTATCAATCTTAGCTCTGGCATTTTGAATCGACCCCCACCCCCATCACCCAATTTCAACAGCTTTTTTGAGTAGACACGTTCAAATTATACACGTCTTGTCAATGCAAGTTGTCCTTTGACTTAACATTTTAACCCTAATATCATTTTGGTGAAATATTGTGCTGTTTCAGCATGCAAAGGGATGTCTGGGCTCTCACCTGAGCCTCAGGGAAAACATTGCTCAATTGACAACTCTGGGTCTTGATCTATTCTGTCAGTTTCACAATGTTATTTACACAAGATGTAGAGGTTTCAAGTGCTTGCAGTTTCTGATAAAGGGTCTCAGTGATTGACACTTTTATTGGGCTGTAGTGAAAGCAATTTTTATGAATGAATCACTGCTTTTATAAAGCTTTCTTAACACATCCTATTGTCACTATTGGGTTCATTGGTTCTATTCAGACTGTACAGTGGTTGAATAGGCCTGGAACTATCATAGCTTGACATGGATAGTATGAGAGGCCATGATGGGGGATGGGGGAGTTGGTGGGTGGAAAGGGATAGCTTGGCATGGAGGATGTGAGGGGTCCTGGGGGTGGAGGGCCCGAGGTGGCACGGATGGGGCATAGGGAGTGTGGGGGTGAAGGGGTGTGAGGGATGAGGTCTAGAGGGACTGTTTTTATAATAACTGGAACAAAGTCCCACAGCACTGAAATGAGTCTTTTAAACAGCCTACCTCAGCACCCAGCAGCCCCTGTGGCTACTCCTGAATGCTTTCCACTCCCAGGTCAGGTAAAGAGGGGTTACGTACGGAGTAAAGCTCCTTCTACACTCTCCCGTCAAATACTTCCAGACGAAGTACAATACGGGTTAGATCAGAGCAGAGCTCCCTCTACGCTGTGGTATGAATATATTACAGTTTCAATTCCAATATGTGCACCTTACCATCCATGGGGGCCATTTTTTAAATTTCCTACCTGGTTACCTCCCAATGAGACTTTGAATTAGTGGTTAATTTGTTGTCTAGGTCGTGCTTGTTTGAGATTGGATCGATTCAATGTCAAAAATCTTGTGCTTTGGATGGTGATCTGCAGTGATGGTAGGAAATGTCCATCCCTTTGTCTTGTGCTGGACTTCAGCTCCCCCAGGCTAACTGACAGTGCCTAACTCCAGGGAGCATGTTAGTTATTGTACTCAGTGCCCCCTTGCCCATGTATGCCAGAAGATTGAGCCTTACCTGTCTTATTTCCTCACACACCAGGGTAGAAAGCCAGAAATAGAGAAAATATTCCCTTCCTGAAGGTTGGCTCTGGAAATCAATGAGCAGAACATAGGAGAAAAGCCACAGGAAGCCGAAATAGGCCAACACGTTCCAGTAAAAGACCACCACGGGTGCCGTGTAGAAAGCTTTCAGCTGCTGCCAGTGCGACAGTGGCTTTGAATCCTGATCATCAGAATGAGGCAACAGGGCCGTCCTTAAAACAGAGCCAGCAGAAGAAACAGCAGCTCAACAAACTTGGACATGACAACACACACCAGGCAACTTATTTGTTTATGAAACTTTTATCTGATTCATGAAGATGATGGATATCAGTGCCTGGGAATGAAACTCTTTCCATTTCTGGCACCATGTGTTAGAATCCAACAATCTAGGTAGGTACAGCCTGGGTTAGATACAGGGCAAAGCTCCCTGTAAACTGAATCAGGCTACTCTTGGGCAAGTACAGGAAGAGTCTGAGTACAGCTATCCCATCAAACATATTCAGTGGAGGTAAATGCTCAGGTTAGATAGAGAACAATGCTTTATGAATGCTGTGCCATAAAGCACTCCAAGGGCAGCTAAAGCAGTTATCCTCATTTCTCCCCTCCTCTAACATCTCATCAATCCCTCCTTTCCTCTAATATTGGGCTCACTCCTCTCCAACACTGGGCTTGCACAGTGTTGTAGTCTACAGCTGTAGACGACAGCTCCTCACACCCCGCTTCGTGTAAGGACTCCATCCCATTCTCTTAGTTCCTTCGCTTCTGTCGCATCTGTTCTGATGATGCTACCTTTAAAAACAGTTCCTCTGACATGTCCTCCTTCTTCCTTAACCGAGCTTTTCCACCCACGGTCATTGACAGGGCCCTCAACCATGTCCAGCCCATCTCCCGCGCATCCACCCTCATGCCTTCTCCTCCCTCCCAGAAACATGATAGGGTCCCCCTTGTCCCCATTTATCACCCCACCAGCCTCCGCATTCAAAGGATCAACCTCCGCCATTTCCGCCAACTCCAGCATGACGACATCACCAAACACATCTTCCCTTCACCCCCCCCCCCCCCCCCCCCCCCCCCACCCCCCTCCGGCAGCATTCCGTAGGAATTGTTCCCTCCGGGACACCCTGGTCCACTCCTCCATCACCCCTTACTCCTCAACCCCCACCTATGGCACCTCCCCATGCCCACGCAAAAGATGCAACACCTGCCCCTTCACTTCCTCTCTCCTCACCGTCCAAGAGCCCAAACACTCCTTTCAAGTGAAGCAGCATTTCACTTGCATTTCCCCCAACTTAGTCTACTGTTTTCGTTGCTCCCAATGCGGTCTCCTCTACATTGGAGAGACCAAACATAAACTGGGCGACCGCTTTGCAGAACACCTGCGGTCTGTCCACAAGAATGACCCAAACCTCCCTGCCGCTTGCCATTTTAACACTCCACCCTGCTCTCTGGCCCACTTATCTGTCCTTGGCTTGTTGCATTGTTCTAGTGAAGCCCAGTGCAAACTGGAGGAACAGCACCTCATCTTATGACTAGGTACTTTACAGCCTTCCGGACTGAATATTGAATTCAACAACTTTAGATCTTGAACTCCCTTCTTCATCCCCATCCCCTTTCTGTTTCTTCCCCCTTCCTTTTGTTTTTTCCAATAATTTATATAGATGTCTCTTTTCCCACCTATTTCCATTATTTTTAAATCTTTTATGCCCCGCTAGTCTTTCCACCCCACCCCCACTCGAGCTGTACCTTGAGTGCCCAACCATCCATTCTTAATTAGCACATTCATTTAGATAATATCACTACCTTCAACACCTCTGTGTTCTTTTGTTCTTTTGTCTGTGACATCTTTTGATTATCTGCTCCTATCATTGCTTGCTTGTCCCTACAACCACACCACCGCCCCCCCCCACCTTAAACCAGCTTATATTTCTCCCCTCTCCTGATATTCTCTCAGTTCTGTGGAAGAGTCATGAGGACTTGAAACGTCAACTCCTTTCTTCTCCGCCGATGCTGCCAGACCTGCTTAGTTTTTCCGGGTAATCCAGGTAATTCTGTTTTTGTTTTGGATTTCCAGCATCCACAGTTTTTTGTTTTTATAAAAGGCAAAGGATGATGCTTTAAATTTGGAGGCTGGTGAGAAGGAAGGTGAGGATAAGGGGAACCTACAATGGTTCTGGAAGGGAAAGAGGGGACCATTTCTCTCAAGAATATCCTGGTCCACTTCTCTGTCACTTGCAACTCCTCTTCCAAAGGCACCTTGCTATGTAAGCGCAGAAGGTGCAACACGATACCTCTTCTTTTCTCACCCCAAACATTCCTTTCTGTCAAACTGTGATCTGACTATGACTTCTTTCAATTTAGTATACAGTATACTGCTCACGATGTGGTCTCCTCTACATTGAAGTGATTAACTGCAAATTGAGTTCAATTTGCAAGCATGATCATGGCTTTCAGTCACTGGACATTTTAATACATATCTCCACTCCTGCTGTGATTTTGTCCTCTGCCTTCTCCACTTTCCATTGAAACTCAATGTAAACTCAAAGAATAGCACCTCATCTTTGGAGTAGGCATTTTACTGCATTCCAGACTCAGTGGGCTGGATTTTACAGGTGAGGGGTGGGATTCCCACCTCCACCCTGCTGGTGTTTCTGATACTGATCTATCCCATTGCCCGTATCCGGTAAAATTGATCAATGATGGCAACAGGTTATAGAACCAGCACAATGAGGACCCATGCCATTTTACTGACAACCCCACCTCTATTCCCCCACAGGAGGGCCAGTAAAATTTTTCCTGTTAACATTCTTTGAATCTCCACAGATGCTGCCTGACCTGAGTATTTCCAAAATGTTTTATCTTTATTACCTCAAGGGTCAATGTTTTGACCTCTGCTATTTTCAGTCAATGACTTAGATGAGGGAACTAACTGTATTGTGTCCAAGCTTGCTGACAGGAAGGAAAGCAAGCTTTGAGGAGGGTGCAAAGAGACTGTAAAGGAATATAGACCAGTTAACTGATTGGACAGGAAAATGGCAGATGAATTAAAATGTGGGGAAGGGTAGAACTATCCATTTTGGCAAGAAGAAAGGAAAAGCAGGAATATTTTTCAACAAGTGAGACTGGTAAATGTTGGTATCACAGAGTTTTGGGAGTCCTTGTACAGGATAGATAATGTGAAGATACAGGTGCAACAAGGATTCGTTAGATTGATGCAAAAGCAAAATATTTCAGATGCTGGAAATCTGAAATAAAAACAGAAAATGCTGGAAATACTCAGAAGGTCAGGCAGCGTCTGTAGAGGGAGAAACAGAATTAACTTTTCAAGTCTGTGACCTTTTCCAGATTGATTCACTGGATTGATTCATGTGATAAGAGAGCTATTACATATGAGGAGAGTTTGAGTAGAATGAGCCTAAATTCTCTGGAGTTTAGAAGAATGAGGGGTGATCTCATTGAAACATGTAAAATTTATAGAGATCTTGATAGGGTAAATGCTGAAAGGCTGCTGTCCCTGGCTGGAGTGTCTGCAACCAGGGTTCATAGTCTCAGGATAAGGGGACAGCCATCTAAGGAAATTTCTTCACTCAAATCTTCACTGAATCTTTGAAATTCTCTATCTCAGGGAGTTTTGGATGATCGATCAATGAGTATATTCAAGACTGAGATCAATAGATTTTTGGACAATAAGGGAATTGAGGGCTTTGAGGTTAGGGCTGGAAAGCGAAGCAGATGTAAAAGTTTAGTCCTGATGGTGGACTAGGTTCATTGAGCTGTCTGTTGTATTCATTCTGCTATTTTTTGTGTTCTTAAGACTTATAAAAAAGCACAGGTGAGGAGAGACATAACAGAGGAGGCAGAGAGATATAGAGGGTGACAGAGAAAAAGAGAGAAAGGCAAAGAGGGACAGAAAAATAGGCAGATTGAAACAGATAGAGACAGAGAGAGAGAGAGACATACACACACACACGCACACACACACACACAAAGGGAAAGGCAGATAGAGGAGAGGGAATGAGGCATTGAATGAAGGAAAGAGAGACAGAGATGGTGAGAAAAAGAGAGACAGAGAGAAAACATCCAATCAGTCAGCGAGAGAGACAGGAATTTGAATTGCTGAGTTGCTGCCCTGTACTCACGGTGAGATGGAATGTTGTCCAATGTGTACTAAGTTGAGGTTCTCGTTGACAGGTGGATTATCGTTCAGTTCACTATTGCTCAATAGCTTTTTCTTTCTGTTTTCTTCATCCCTTCTGAAAAGAAGAAATTTGTTTTGTGAGAATCAGGAAGATTCTGACTGCTAAGAGTACTCTTTCTTTCACCAGGTAACTGATGCTAACACCTCGACTGAATTCTCCGTACATTATTGGGCACCAGCCACAGATATCGGAATAAGCTTTATTGTATCAAACACAAACTGCCTGCCTTAACCCATTCAGAGCTGGATTACTCTTCCCCACCTCCAACACCCTGTTACTCCCAAAAAGGCCGATCCTGAGATCAGCATCTAGTGGAGGACGCTATAAAAGTAGCTTCAGCCCACCCTGGATGCTCAATAAAAGTGCACAGAGAAAAATTGGGATGGCTCCCACTCTTAGAATCCTATAGACAGTTCTAGTTCATTTATGTCAGTGTGAAAAGAGTAAGGGGGAATTTTATGGAGCCCACAAGACTGGGAAACGTGGCGTGTGAGGTGAAATTCCAATTCCTGGCAGTGAGTTAAGTAGCATGTTTGCAGCGTGTTGAGCCTCACACCGTCCTGTGGCAGGTGCATATTTGTAATACATTTGCATGCCATGAATACTCTTTAGCGTAAAACCTTTTTTAAGTTACGTCCTATCCTCAAGATAAAGTCAGTGGTACACAAGACTCTCATGGCACCCGGTTCACAGTGGTTCAAAGGTGGTGGGCACCAATCGGCTTTGTGCAGTTGTGTTTGAGGTCAGTAGTTTTCCTTGTTCAACTTGCACAAGGGAGGGGAGCAGGGGAATGGCAGCTTGCATGGATGTTCAGGACCGACACTGAGTCAGTGGTGGGGGCAGGGAGATGTGGAGTGGGGTTGGGGTCAAGGAGTAGCAGAAAGACCCAGGGGGCACAGAGTGTGGTGTTGGGAGCATGCAGGAGTGAAGTGGGAAGAGCCTGGTGTCCTGGTTAGGGTGCTGGAGTGGGTTGGGGAGGGGGAAAGGTGGGAACAGTTAGTCAAGAAAATAAGGGGCCGAAACAGTCGTGTCAAGACGTCTCAAGTGTGTGTCCATCTCAGGGTGTTGGCTGGCAGAGTCCTTACAGGCCTTTGAGTTCACCCACAAAATTTCAATTATCCCCACTGAGAGTGATCTCAGACAATGTCCTTTACAATTCTGTGATTCTGTGACAATGCATAGATGGGAGGGCCAGCTGAGCCTGCAAGCTCAGCCATTTCCCACAGAGTGGCGAGAACAACAGTGGGCACTAACATGAACATTCAATAAAGAGTGAACAAAAAGCACAGCATTGTTTTTTCAACAATAAACAAAATGTCCCTAACTCCCCTATAACCATCAATACATGCCAATCATGAGGTGTGCCATTTAGCTCTCTGAGTAAGCTAGTCTCAACAAATAATCATGATACACACATGAATAAAGTGAAACCAATGTAATGTAAAATATTTACAGGTGAGATTTAATTTCAAAAAACACCCATGCCATCTTTGTGCTCTCAATATGTCTTTTTTAATGGCAATGGAGTTGGGGAGGAAAGTTTTGGAAAGTGATGCAGAGCCTCCCT
This sequence comes from Carcharodon carcharias, assembly GCF_017639515.1. Lineage (NCBI taxonomy): Eukaryota > Metazoa > Chordata > Chondrichthyes > Lamniformes > Lamnidae > Carcharodon > Carcharodon carcharias. The sequence continues at coordinate 120,039,101 of NC_054478.1, read as the reverse complement.
GTTTGACTCGGAGCTCTTTTATAATCCACCTGTACCTGCTGCATTGTCACCTGACGATGGGTTTCACCACTGAAATGCTACCCCACTGTATGATTGCATGTGTCTCCTGTGCATGTCACCAGCACTTTAATTTTTGATTGTAATCACATGGGAAACAGGAAAAAACAAGAGACCAGAATTGGCACCCACTTCAGTTATGATGTCAGGAATAGCACGCTGTTGAAAAAGTCCCCCCACCCATGTGTGTGTGTTTGGTCACAAAATTCAATAAGGCTCAAAAGCAGGCACAGGGATTGTGATGCATGATTAGCCACCTAAACCTAGTGCTACCTACTCATTTAAATGATTTCTGTATGCAGCCAGCAAATAGTGAGTTACGGAGAAGCAAATTTGCAGGAAAATCACAAAAACATGCAAGAATTATGGAGTGGTGATATTGAGAGATTTTAATTACCCAAAAATCTATTGGTATAACAGTAGACTAAGGAAGGAGAGGAATTTCCAAAATATGTTCAGGAGAACTTCCTTGACCAGAATGTTCTCAGGCAACTGGAAAGGAGGTATTAACAAAAAAACTGCGGATGCTGGAAATCCAAAACAAAAACAGAATTACCTGGAGAAACTCAGCAGGTCTGGCAGCATCGGCGGAGAAGAAAAGAGTTGACGTTTCGAGTCCTCATGACCCTTCAACAGAACTGATTTTTCTTTACAATGAGAGGGGTGAAATATAAGCTGGTTTAAGGTGGGGGGGGGGGGGGGGGAGAGAGAAGTGGAGGGGGGGGTGTTGTTGTAGGGACAAGTAAGCAGTGATAGGAGCAGATCATCCTTCCTCCAAATAAAAGGTATCCTTCCTCCAAATAAAAGGTGTGTCTATGGGTACCCGCATGGGCCCCAGCTATGCCTGTCTCTTTATGGGGTTTGTGGAACATTCCTTGTTCCAGTCCTACTCCGGCCCCCTTCCACAACTCTTTCTCCGGTACATCGATGATTACTTCGGTGCGGCTTCATGCTCTTGTCGGGACTTGGAAAAATGTATTAATTTTGCTTCCAATCTCCACCCCTCCATCATTTTCACATGGTCCATCTCTGACACTTCCCTTCCCTTCCTTGACCTCTCTGTCTCAATCTCTGGTGATAGACTGTCCACCAATATCCATTACAAGCCTACCGACTCCCACAGCTACCTCGACTACAGCTCCTCACACCCCGCTTCCTGTAAGACTCCATCCCATTCTCTCAGTTCCTTCGCCTCCATCGCATCTGTTCCGATGATGCTACCTTCAAAAACAGTTCCTCTGACATGTCCTCCTTCTTCCTTAACCGAGGTTTTCCACCCACGGTCGTTGACAGGGCCCTCAACCATGTCCGGCCCATCTCCCGTGCATCCGCCCTCACGCCTTCTCCTCCCTCCCAGAAACATGATAGGGTCCCCCTTGTCCTCACTTATCACCGCACCAGCCTCCGCATTCAAAGGATCATCCTCCGCCATTTCCGCCAACTCCAGCATGATGCCACCACCAAACACATTTTCCCTTCACCCCCCTGTCGGCATTCCATAGGGATCGTTCCCTCTGGGACACCCTGGTCCACTCCTCCATCACCCCCTACTCCTCAACCCCCACCTATGGCACCTCCCCATGCCCACGCAAAAGGTGCAACACCTGCCCCTTCACTTCCTTTCTCCTCACCGTCCAAGGGCCCAAACACTCCTTTCAAGTGAAGCAGCATTTCACTTGCATTTCCTCCAACTTAGTCTACTATACTCGTTGCTCCCAATGCGGTCTCCTCTACATTGGAGCGACCAAATGGAAACTGGGCGACCGCTTTGCAGAACACCTGCGGTCTGTCCGCAAGAATGACCCAAACCTCCCTGTCGCTTGCCATTTTAACACTCCACCCTGCTCTCTTGCCCACATGTCTGTCCTTGGCCTGCTGCATTGTTCCAGTGAAGCCCAACGCAAACTGGAGGAACAGCACCTCTTCTTCTGACTAAGCACTTTACAGCCTTCCGGAGTGAATATTGAATTCAACAACTTTAGATCTTGAGCTCCCTCCTCCATCCCCACCCCCTTTCTGTTTCTTCCCCCTTCCTTTTGTTTTTTGTTTTTTTTTCCAATAATTTATATAGATTTTTCTTTTCCCACCTATTTCCATTATTTTTAAATCTTTTATGCCCCCCACCCCCACTAGGGCTATACCTTGAGTGCCCTACCATCCATTCTTAATTAGCACATTCGTTTAGATAATATCACCAACTTCAACACCTCTGTGTTCTTTTGTTCTTTTGTCTGTGACATCTTTTGATGATCTGCTCCTATCATTGCTTGCTTGTCCCTACAACAACACCCCCCTTCCACTTCTCTCACCCCCACCCCCCACCCACCGCACCCCCACCCCCCACCTTAAACCAGCTTATATTTCACCCCTCTCATTGTAAAGAAAAATCAGTTCTGTTGAAGGGTCATGAGGACTCGAAACGTCAACTCTTTTCTTCTCTGCTGATGCTGCCAGACCTGCTGAGTTTTTCCAGGTAATTCTGGAAAGGAGGCATTGCTGGCTCTGTTCATGGGAATGAGGTGGGTCAAGTGGACCATGTGACAGTGGGGAACACTTGGTTAAAAGTGATCATTGTATCATAAAGTTTAGATAAATAATGGAAAAGAGCAAGGAAGTAGAACCCCTTAAATTGAAAGAGCATTAACTTCAATGGGAAGAGAGGGCATTTAGCTGGGGTAAAATGAAACCAAAGTTCAACAGGAAAAACTGTAACAGAATAATGGGTGATCTTTAATGATAAGAACACAGAATGATTACAGCACAGAAGGAGACCATTCGGCCCATCACCTCTGTGCCGGTTCTCCGAAGGGGCAATATACCTAGTGTCATCATCGGTCTTCTCCCTGTAACACTGCACTTTCTTCCTTTTCAGATAATAATCCAGTTCCCACTTGAATGCCTCACTTGAATCTACTTCCACCACATGCTCAGGCAGTGCAATCCAAATCCTAACCACTTACTGTGAAAACATGTTTTTCCTCAAGTCTCCTTTGCTTCTTTTGCTAATTACCTTAGAACTGCGCCCTCTTGCTCTCTTCCTTCCACCAATGAGAATAGCTTTTCCCGATCTACTCTAACCAGACTACTCATGATTTTAAATATCTCCATCAAATTGCCTCTCAGCCTTCTCTTCCCTGAGGAAAATAGTCCCAACCTCTCCAATCCATCTACATAATTGAAGTTCTGCATCCCTGGGTCAATTTTTGTGAATCTTTTCTGCACTCTCTCTAATGTCTTCACACCTATTCTAAAGTGTGGCACCCAGAACTGGACACAATGCTCCAGCTGAGGTCAAACCAGTGTTCTATACAAGTTTAACATAACCTCATTGCTCTTGTACTCTATGCCCCTATTAATAAAGTCTAGGATACTGTATTCTTTATTAACCATGCTCTCAGCTCATCCTGCCACCTTCAATGAGTTATGCACATAGACAACCTGGTCTATCTGCTCATGCACCTGTTTAGAATTGTATCCTTTATTTTATATTGTCTCTCCCATTCTTTCTATCAAAATGAATCACATCACACTTCTCTGTATTAAGCTTAATCTTTTAATTTTCATTAAATTTAACTAGGAAACGTTTCAGCTACAGGCTAGGTACATTCCAACAACGGGGAAAGATAAATGAACCAAAACCCTTGGATGATGAGGGGAACAGAGAATGTGATGAAGCAATAAATAGGGCATACGATGCACGTCAGGTGAATTCTTCAAGCCAGAATCAGACCAAATGCAATAAGTTAAGAGGAGAAGTGAAGAGGAAAATAAGATTAGCAAAGATCATGGCAGCTGGTGGAATTTGAATTCAATTAATAAATCTGGAATATAAAGCTAGTCTCAGTAATTGTGACCATGACAACTATCATTGATTATTGTAAAACCCACCTGGTTCACTAATGTCATTAAAGGAAGGAAATCTGCCATCTTCACCTGGTCTGGCCTGGCCTAATGTGACTCCAGATCCACAGCAATGTGGTTGACTCTTAACTGGCCTCTGAAATGGCTTAGCAAGCCACTCAGTTCAAGGGCAATTAGGGATGGGCAACAAATGCTGCCCTTGCCAGCGACACACACACATTTTTCTTTATTTTTTTATTGGATAAGAATATGAGAATAGAATGGCAGCTAACATAAAAGGAAACCCAAAACGTTTCTACAGCATATTAATGGGTATTAAGAGTAGTAGGGCCAGGTGGGAGGTGGGCTATTATGGACAAAAAGAGTTTACTAAGGAAGAGGATGTTGACAAAATATTGGTGGAAGTGGAGATGATAGAGCTAATGAATAGGGTGAAAATTGATAGACAGAATGTACTGGAACGGCTGGCTATGCTTAGAGTGCATAAGATGCATGAATGTCTTTTATCTCAGGTCACTAAGCAAAATAGGGTGGAGACAGCCGAAGGGTTTGCCTTAATTTTCCAAGATAGGGGAGAGTACCAAGGTATTGAAAAATGGCAGATGTGACAATTTTATTCAAGAAAAGGTGCAAGGACATTCCTGTTAACTACAGGCCAGTAAATTTAACATAGGTGTTGAGTAAGGTTTTGGAAATAGTAATCATGGAAAGGCTTAACAGACACTTGGAGATGTTTGAGTCAATTAATTTAGGTGAGCCTGCACAGATTTGTAAAAGTCTAATTGAAATTTCTGATGAAGTAACAGAGAAGGTTGATGAAGGAAATGCAGTAGATGTTGTCTATATGGATTTTAAGAATGTGTTTGGCAAAACATCTAACAAAAGTCCAGCCACTTTACAAAATTGAGGCTCATGGAATAGGAGGGTGAGTATCAACTTGGATATAAAAAAATTGGTTTAAAGACAGAAAACAGCGAGTAGGGGTAAAAGGTTGCTTTTCTGACTGGAGGATGGTAGACTGTGCTGTTCACTAAAGGTCAGTATTAGGACCACTGCATTTTTTGATATTAGAGTACAGAGTAAAATTTCAAAGTTTGCCACTCATTTCAGGGAGGATGATAACAATAAATGATACAGGTCATAAATGGGTTAGCAGAATGGGCAGAAAAGTGGGAAAAGGAAATTAATATAGTGAAGTGTGACTTGATGCCTTTTGGCACAATGGATAAGGGGAGACAATATAGACTCTGGCGCATTTCTAAAGACTGCATGGGGCAGAGGGACCTAGGGTTTATGTATATAGAACTTTGAAAGGAGTCTGATATATTGAGAGAGTAAAACAGAAAATGTAGGAGAAACTCAGCAAGTCTGGTAGCATCTGTGGAGATATAAACAGAGTTAATATTTTGAGTTAATAATATCACTCTTCTTCGGAACTGGAAAGAGGTAAAAATGCGATGGCTTTTATGCCATTGACAAAGGAGAGGGGCAGATAGTGCAAAATGGAAGGCCAGGGATGGGTTAGAGAGCAGGGAGATTAAATGACAAAGATGTCATGGAACACAAGACAAAGGGAGTGGTAATGATAGTATAAAGACTAAAGCATTCGTCCAGAGTAGATGTTAATAGCAGAATAAAGGTCAGAACTGTCTGAAAGCAAAATAGCAGAATGTGTTAACAGCAGAAAAAGGGTCAGTGCTGTTTGAAAACAAAAACATGAGAACAAGATATAAACTGGCATTTTGCGGGGGAAAATTCAAAATGGAGCACTAAAGTTCATGGTCTAAAGTTGTTGAGCTCAGTGCTGAGTCCAGAAGGCTGTAAAGTGCCTAATTGGAAGACGAGGTGCTGTTCCTCCTGCTTGTGTTGGGCTTCACTGGAACATTGTAGCAGGCTGAGGACAGAAATGTGAACATGAGAGCAAGATGGTGAATTCAGATGGCAAGTGACCGGAAGGTCGGGGTCATGCTTGCGGACTGAGTGAAGGTGTTCTGCAAAGTGGTCACCAAGTTTGTGTTTTATCTCAATGTAGAGGAGACCGCATTCTGAATTTGGATAATTCTGCGTGTTCCCAAGGCATCCAAGTTTTGGAGCATCTACAGCCTGCTTTGTCAGTGGGTGGCATCCACTGGTATTAAGTGCTGATGATCAAAATTAGATTTCTAAGCTGTTCATTTTATTGTCTGAAAGCCCTCCAACATTGTATGCCATTGGAAAGCCACACTGTAGTCCATTCTACACCCACTTCATGCAGCAGGGTGATCTGTTGGCCTAATACTGAGTGGAGTCAGAACATTTTGTTTCTGTATTTGAATTTATTCATTCATGGGATTTGGACATCACTGGCAAGCCAGCATTTATTCCCCATTCCTAAGTGCTTAAATGAGTGGTTTACTAGGCTATTTAGTGGGTAGTTAAGAGACGACCACATCGCTATAGGCCTGGTGTCACATATAGGCCAGGTGGAAAAGGACAGCAGGTTTCCTTCTCTAAAGGACATTATTGAGCCAGGTGAAATTTTATTACAATCCAGTAATTTTATGCTCGCCATTACCGATAGACCTTTTTAGACCAGATTTACTTAATTAAGTGAATTCAATTTCCCTAACTGCCATTGATTTGAATTTCCAGGTTATTAGTCCAGGCTTCCGGAATACTAGCCCAGTAACATAATCACTAGGTTACTGTAGCCAGTAGACGCTAGCATCCAACTATGATTTGTTTACTAAAACCCGCTTTCGCAGCCATATCTCCTTTCTAGGTGACTGTCTCCGTCTCCGACTTACCCCACGTGGATTTCAACTGAAATTCCATCCCTCTTGTTTCGAACCCACCCAGGATTACAGGTATCTCCGGGACATAAAACGTTTCTCGGACAGCTGTTCCCATCACATTCTGAGATCCACACTCAGTGCCATGCGCCGCCATATGAACACACTCGACCTCTCCCCCCAGCAGCACCGTCGCACCCTTTCTCAAAGCTGCGCGTGCCCCCAGTTTCATTTTATTCTTCGTCTCATCCGACGCCTCAACAAGAAACTTTTTCTTTCTCTCAAGTGCTAAGGAATGCAAGCTCCAGCAACTCATCGACACCAACACCCATCTAGGACCCTCCACCCCTGCCTGTCCCTCTGTCCCCACCCCATCTTCTAATCCCAGCCCCGGCCGTGTATTCACTATACCCCCTGACCTTCCCCTCTCCGACGCTGAACGTTCAGTGCTCAGCAAAGGACTTAGTTTCATACCCTTACGCCCTCATCTCAATGGATTTCGGGCTCGGCACGATGCTGAACTCTTCTTCCGCTGTCTTTGTCTCCGTGCTCACTTCTTTGGGCAGGAGTCCTCTCCCCATTCAATGGATCCTTTTACCCACCTCCAATATTCTCCCTCCACCTGGACCCCTCCCTCTGGATTCTTACCTTCTCTTGATCTTTTCATTGAGAACTGTTGGCACGACATTAGTCGTCTCAATTTCTCTGCTCCTCTCACCCATTCTAATCTGTCTTTCTCTGAACTTACTGCACTCCGTTCTCTCAGGTCCAACCCCAACATTGTCATCAAACCCGCTGACAAGGGTGGTGCTGTTGTTGTCTGGCGCACTGACCTCTACCTCGCGGAGGCTGAGTGTCAACTTGCAGACACTTCCTCCTACCTCTCCCTGGACCATGACCCCACCACTGAACATCAAGCCATTGTTTCCAGGACTGTCACTGACCTCATCTCCTCTGGAGATCTTCCTCCCACAGATTCCAACCTGATAGTCGCGCAACCTCGAACGGCCCGTTTCTACCTCCTACCCAAAATCCACAAACAGGACTGTCCCAGTAGACCGATCGTGTCAGCTTGCTCCTGCCCCACGGAACTCATTTCTCGTTATCTTGACTCCCTTCTCTCTCCCCTTGTCCAGTCCCTTCCCACCTACATCCGTGATTCCTCTGACACCTTACGTCACATCAACAATTTCCAGTTCCTTGGCCGCAACCGCTTCCTCTTCACCATAGATGTCCAATCCCTCTACACCTCCATCCCCCACCAGGATGGTCTGAGGGCCCTTAGCTTCTTCCTCGAACAGAGGCCCAAACAATCCCCATCCACCACTACTCTCCTCCGTCTGGCTGAACTTGTTCTCACACTGAACAATTTCTCCTTCAACTCCTCTCACTTCCTCCAAATAACAGGTGTGGCTATGGGTATCCGCATGGGCCCCAGCTGTGCCTGTCTCTTTATGGAGTATGTGGAACATTCCTTGTTCCAGTCCTACTCCGGCCCCCTTCCACAACTCTTTCTCCAGTACAACGATGATTACTTTGGTGCTGCTTCATGCTCTCGTCGGGACTTGGAAAAATGTATTAATTTTGCTTCCAATCTCCACCTCCCTATCATTTTCACATGGTCCATCTCTGACACTTCCCTTCCCTTCCTTGACCTCTCTGTCTCAATCTCTGGTGATAGACTGTCCACCAATATCCATTACAAGCCTACCGACTCCCACATATACCTCGACTACAGCTCCTCACACCCCGCTTCCTGTAAGGACTCCATTCCATTCTCTCAGTTCCTTCACCTCCGTCGCATCTGTTCTGATGATGCTACCTTCAAAAACAGTTCCTCTGACATGTCCTCCTTCTTCCTTAACCGAGGTTTTCCACCCATGGTCGTTGACAGGACCCTCAACCGTGTCCAGCCCATCTCCCGCGCATCCGCCCTCACGCCTTTTCCTCCCTCCCAGAAACATGATAGGATCCCCCTTGTCCTCACTTATCACCCCACCAGCCTCCGCATTCAAAGGACCATCCTCCGCCATTTCCGCCAACTCCAGCATGATGCCACCACCGAACACATCTTCCCTTCACCCCCCTCCGGTGACATTCCGTAGGAATCGTTCCCACCGGGACACCCTGGTCCACTCTTCCATCACCCCCTACTCCTCATCCCTCACCCATGGCACCTCCCCATGCCCACGCAAAAGATGCAACACCTGCCCCTTCATTTCCTTTCTCCTCACCATCCAAGGGCCCAAACAATCCTTTCAAGTGAAGCAGCATTTCAGTTGCATTTCCCCCAACTTAGTCTACTGCATTCGCTGCTCCCAATGCGGTCTCCTCTACATTGGAGAGACCAAACGTAAATTGGGCGACCGCTTTGCAGAACACCTGCGGTCTGTCCGCAAGAATGACCCAAACCTCCCTGTCGCTTGCCATTTTAACACTCCACCCTGCTCTCTTACCCACATGTCTGTCCTTGGCCTGCTGCATTGTTCTAGTGAAGCCCAACGCAAACTGGAGAAACAGCACTTTACAGCCTTCTGGACTGAATATTGAATGCAACAATTTTAGATCTCCCTCCTCCATCCCCACCCCTTTTCTGTTTCTTCCCCCTTCCTTTTATGTTTTCCAATAATTTGTATAGATTTTTCTTTTCCCACCTATTTCCATTATTTTAAAATCTTTTATGCCCTGCTAGCCTTTCCACCCCACCCCCACTAGAGCTGTACCTTGAGTGCCCTACCATCCATTCTAAATTAGCATATTTGTTCAGATAATATCACCACCATCAACGCCTCTGTGTTCTTTTGTTCTTTTGTCTGTGACATCTTTTGATTATCTGCTCTTATTACTGCTTGTTTGTCCCTACAACCACACCACCCCCCACCACTTCTCTCCCCCCCCCCCCACCACCACCTTAAACTAGCTTATATTTCACCCCTTTCCTAAGGTTCATTCAGTTTTGTGGAAGGGTCATGAGGACTCGAAACATTAACTCTTTTCTTCTCCGCCAATGCTGCCAGACCTGCTGAGTTTTTCCAGGTAATTCTGGTTTTGTTTTATGATTTCTTTCCTTTGTGATAATTTCAGGGAGCAGCATCAACCCAGAGATACAGGTTCTGTCTCCCATTCCTGCCCCCTCAATGAACCAAATTTCTGATCTCAGGGGCTCTGTTAGCACAAAGGCTCACATGGAGGTTGGAGGTTGGCTTTGGCAGAGACTGATGATGGGTATAGTGATTGGGTTCCTACCTGAAAGTAATGAGGTTTGAATAAATGATGGGCCAGAGAAGCAAGCAGAGCAGCACCTGCCATGTGTTTGTGTCAACAGAGAGCTCACCCCACCAGATCTTGGTCAGCAATGCCTGCAAGAAAAGGACGAGAAAATCACATGTGTCAGAGGTGAACAGGCAGGGTCCAAGAGTTCTCTGAAAAAAACAATGGCCTGAAATATCATCTCAAATGCTTTCCTGCAACAGCTGAGTGGGTAGAGGCCAGTTCACTCAAGCTGTACCAACAAGAGTCAACATCACACCCAGCAACCACCAGGCAGCAACTAGGGGGCCCCATCAACATTTGCTGAAGAATAAAGAAAGCAAAAAAGTGGGAGAAGAAGAAAGAAAAGAACTACAACTTGCATTTATATAGTGCCTTTAGCATAACTCTCTTGATTCAGGAACCATTCCTTTAGATTGGAAAATTACTCATGTCACTCCATTGTCTAAGAAACATGAGGGGGAAATCAGGGAATTATAAACCAGTTCACCTAATATCCGTTATTGGGAAATTTACTAACGTCTATAACTAAGGATAGGGTGATCTGCGAGAGCCAGCATTCTTTGTAAAGAATAGGTCATGCCTGATGAATCTGAATTTTTTTGAAGAGGTGCAAAGTGGACGTGGGGGTGGTCCATGGATGTTATTTATGTAGACTTCCAGAAGGTATCAGGTAAGAGACTCTGTTGATGTTCACAGAATTGAAGGCAAATTATTGACCTGGTTAGGAATTTGGTTGAGAGGCAGCAGACGGAGAATAGGGATCATGGGCAGATACACTAATTGGCTGAATATAGAACCATAGAACACTACAGCACTGAAAAATAGGCCATTCGGCCCTTCTAGTCTGTGCCGAAATATTATTCTGCTAGTCCCATTGACCTGCACCTAGTCCATAACCCTCCAGACCTTTCCCATCCATGTATCTATCTAATTTATTCTTAAAACTTAAGAGTGAGCCCACATTTACCACATCAGATGGTAGCTCGTTCCACACTCTCACCACTGTCTGAGTGAAGAAATTCCCCTTAATGTTCCCCCTAAACCTTTCCCCTTTCACCTATAGCCATGTCCTCTCCTGTTTATTTCTCCTAATCGAAGTGGAAAGAGCCTACTTGCATTTACTCTACCCCTCATAATTTTGTAAACTTCTATCATATCTCCCCTCATTCTTCTACGCTCCAAGGAATAAAGTCCTAACCTGTTTAATCTTTCCCTGTAACTCAACTCCTTAAGACCCAGCAACATCCTCGTAAATCTTCTCTGCACTCTCTCAATCTTACTGATATTCTTCCTGTAGTTAGGCGACCAGAACTGCACACAATACTCCAAAGTTGGCCTCACCAATGTCTTATACAACCTCACCATAACATCCCAACTCCTATACTCAATACTTTGATTTATGAAGGCCAGTCTGCCAAAAGCTTTCTTTACAACCTTGTCTACCTGTGACGCCACTTTCAGGGAACTATGTATCTGAACTCCCAGATCCCTTTGTTCCTCCGCTTCCTCAGTGCCCTACCATTTACTGTGTATGTCCTACCTTGGTTTGACCTTCCAAAATGTAACACCTCACACTTTTCCGCATTAAATTCCATCTGCCATTTTCTGGCCCATTTTTCCAGTTGGTCCAGATCTCTCTGCAAGCTTTGAAAGCCTTCCTTGCTGTCCACAATGCCTCCAATCTTAGTGTCATCAGCAAACTTGCTGATCCAATTCACCACATTATCATCCAAATCATTGATATAGACAACAAACAATGGTCCTAGCACAGATCCCTGAGGCACACCACTAGTCACAGACCTCCAGTCTGAGAAGCAATCATCCACTACCACTCTCTGTCTTCTCCCACACAGCCAATTTCGAATCCAGTTTACAACCTCTCCATGGATACCAAGTATCTGAACCTTCTGAACTAACCTCCCATGTGGGATCTTGTCAAAGGCCTTACTAAAGTCCATGTAGACAACATCCACAGCCTTTCCTTTAACTACTTTCTTGGTAACCTCCTTGAAAAACTCTACAAGGTTCGTTAAACACGACCACGCACAAAGCCATGCTGACTATCCTTAATCAGCCCTTGGCTATCCAAATAATTATATATTCGATCTCTCAGAACACCTTCCAATAATTTACCCACTACTGACGTCAGGCTCACTGGCCTTTAATTACCTGGTTTACTTTTGGAGCCTTTTTTAAACAACGGAACAACATGAGCTACCCTCCACTCCTCTGGCACCTCATCCGTGGCTAAGGACATTTTAAATATTTCTGCCAGGGCCCCTGCAATTTCTACACTAGTCTCCCTCAAGGTCCGAGGGAATATCATGTCAGGTCCGGGGGATTTATCTACCTTTATTCGCTGTAAGGCAGCAAGCACCTCCTCCTCTTTAATCTCTATATGTTCCATGAAACTACAGCTTGTTTCCCTTCCTTCCTTATACACTATGCCAGTTTCCTGAGTAAATACTGATGCAAAAAAACTGTTTAATATCTCCCCCATCTCGTGAAGCTCCACACATAGACGACCACTCTGATCTTCAGGGGGACAAATTGTGTCCCTTAATATCCTTTTACTCTTAATATACTTGTAGAAACCCTTTAGGTTTGCCATCACATTATCTTCCAAAGTAACTTCATGTCTTCTTTTTGCCTTCCTGATTTCCTTTTTTAGTATTTTCTTACATTTTCTATACTCTACAAGTACCGAATTTGCTTCTTATTGCCTATACCTGCTATACACCTCTCTCTTCTTCTTAACCAGATCGCCAATATCCCTTGAAAACCAAGGTTCCCTATGCCTGTTAACTTTGCCTTTAATCCTGACAGGAACGTGCAAACTCTGCACTCTCAAAATTTCGCCTTTGAATGCCTTCCACTTACTGAACACATCCTTGCCAGAAAACAACTTATGCCAATCCACTCTTCCTAGATCCTTTCTCATTTCCACAAAATTGGCCTTTCTCTAATTTAGAATCTCAACTCGAGGACCAGACCTATCCTTATCCATAATTAGCTTAAAACTAATGACATTGTGGTCACTGGACCCAAAATGTTCGCCTACACATACTTCTGTCACCTGACCTGTCTGCTTCCCTAATAGGAGATCAAGTATTGCATCCTCTCTCGTTGGTACCTCTATATATTGATTTAGAAAACTTTCCTGAACACATTTGACAAACTCCAAGCCATCCAGCCCTTTTACAGTTTGGGAATCCCAGTCAATATGTGGAAAGTTAAAATCTCCTACTATCACAACTTTCTGTTTCTTACATCGGTCTGCTATGTCTCTACAGACTTGCTCCTCCAATTCTCTCTGACTATTGGGTGTTCTATAATACAACCCTATTAGTGTGGTCACACCTTTCCCACTCCTCAGCTCCACCCATATGGCCTCTGTAGACGAGCCCTCCGGGCTGTCCTGCTTATGCACAGCTGTGATATTTTCCCTGACTAGTAATGCCACTCCTCCCCCTTTCATCCCTCCCCCTCTATCACGTCTGAAACAACGGAACCCCAGAACATTGAGCTGCCAGTCCTGCCCCACCTGCAACCAAGTTTCACTAATAGCAATAACGTCATTATCCCACATGCCAATCCATGCCCTAAGCTCATCTGCCTTTCCGACAATACTCCTTGCATTGAAATAGATGTACCTGAGAACATTTCTATCACATACGGACCCTTGATTTCTGTCTATACATGCATTCCTCGCTTGACCTTTATCCTCCTCCACCTCACTATCTGCTTTAACACTCTGGTTCCCCTCCCCCTGCAAATCTAGTTTAAACACCCTGGAGCAACACTAGCAAACCTACCCGCAAGGATGTTAATCCCCCTCCATTTCAGGTGCAAACCATCCCGTCGGAACAGGTCCTCCCTTCTCTGGAACAGAGCCCAATTGTCAAGAAACAAGAAGCCCTCCCTCCTGCTCTATCTCCTTAGCTACGTATTTAGCTGCATTATCCTCCTATTTCTAGCCTCACTAGCACGTGGCACGGGTAGCACTCCTGAGATCGTAACCCTGGAGGTCCTGTCCTTCAACTTATGATTAGTAAGGATCTGTGTTGGGTTTCACATATTCATTAATGATTCAGATGATAGGATAGATTATTTATCAACAACACACTTAGGCAACATTGTAAAGCAGCCTGGTTGAAGTGTAACATTAGGATTATTATACAAGCAATATTGATAGATTAAGTGAATAAAATGTAGGCAAATGCAGGGTTATTCAGTTTGGACTGAAAGAGGTTAGAATTTTAGAGTAAAGAGATAATTTTTCAATTGATTAACAAGCCATGGAGAGTGGCCATCCCAAAAGACTTGAGGATCTATGTGTACAAATCATTAAAACGTTATGAACACATACAGAAAATCATCCAAAAGGCTAATGGAATGCTGGCTTTTTAATCGAGGAGACAAGAATATAAGTGTGTAGAAGTCATGCTTCAGCTATATGTAGTTCTGTTAAACTACATCTGGAATATTGAGAGCTGTTCTGGATAGCACACTTTAGGAAGGATATTTTGGCCTGGGAGGGAGTACAGTGTAGATTTACCAGAATGATACATGGACTCCTTGGTTTAAAATATGGAGATTGCACAAACTGTGGAATTTAGAAGGCGAAGGGGCAATTTGATCAAAGTTTTAAAGGGCAACATATATGGTTCAATAGAGAGAAACCATATCTGTTGTTTTGAAAGTCTAACACTAGGGGTATAGTCTAAAAATTAGAACCAGGCTTTTCAGGAGTGCAATTAGTAAACACTTCTACATACAAAGGGTGGTAGAAAACAGCAATTGATTCTAGGTTCATTATTAATTTTAAAACTGAGATATGGAGTTACATCACAAATCAGCCATGATCTCAGTAAATGGCAGAAAAGTCTCGATGGGTTAAATAGCTTACTCCTGCCCCAATGCTGTCAGCTGTGGCTCAGTTGTTAGCAACTTGCAGTCTGAGTCAAAAGTCTTTGGGCTGAAGACTCACTTTGTAGTTTGAACACAAAAATCAAGGCTGACAATCCAGTGAAGCACTAAGGGAGTGCTGCATTGTTTGATATGCTGTCCTTTGGATGAAATATTATGCTCCATCTGCCCTTCACTGGTCGATGTAAAACATTCCATGGCACTATTCTGAAGAAGAACAAGGGAGCTGATCTCCACTGTACTGGCCAAAATTAATCCCTAATTAACATCACTGGTCATTATCACATTGCTCTTTCTGGGAGCTTGCTGCTGTGTTTCCTACATCGCAACAGTGACTGCACATCAAAATTATTTTGTAAAGTGCCTTGAGTTGTCTAGTGGTTGTAAAATGCTTTGTAAATGCAAGTTTTTCAGGCTTCTGTCCTAGCAAAATGTCTAAAGGCATTTCACAGGACTATTATCATACAATTTGCAATCGTGCTGCTTTAGGATAGCAGAGGTTTTCATGAGATTATGTTGGCTGGAACTTGAACATTCTTATAACATGTAAGGAAGTCATTTGGCAGATTATATTGAAGAGAGAGTTACTCAATTAGTCCCACTCCATGTACTTTTCCCATAGTCCCACCAAGTGTCCAACTTGCAAATAAGACTGAAGTCTTACCTGAACACCGCCTAGTGCCATGAACTTCTGGCTCTCAGCTTCTAATGCCAGGCGCAAGCATGTTGTGTTCCCCCAAGTGGTGGATACTCTAATCAGCAACTTCTGTGCGCGCTTGGCGTGTTTTCTGTAACACTCTGTGTATAAGCCTTTGGTTAAAGAGAAGAAAGCAATTAACACAAAAACATCTAAAAACTTAGAATCATCCTTTACAGTATCTTCTCCAACGCAGGCCGGATGGGACCGTCCGGTGGAGGGTTCTGTACGGAGCTGTTGATTGGCTCACTAGTAAGGGAGAGAGAATCTCTGATTGGAGGAAGAGCCAACACCTGCCTTGCTGGGGGATTCCGCGCCAGGAAAGCAAAGGTATGTTGAGCCACGGGTTGGGGGGGGCGGGGCGGGGGGGTGCGGGGGCGGATGTCTTTTAATAGGAGAGTGGGAATGAGAGATTGTCGGTCAGTTTGGGGATAAATAATTGGTGGTGGGGTAAATAATTGGTGGTGGGGTAAATAGTTGGGGGGTAAATAATTGGGGGGGATAATGAGAGGGGGAGGATAATGAGAGGGTGGGGGGGGGAGATAATGAGAGGGTGGGTGGGGGGGAGATAATGAGAGGGTGGGGAGGGAGATAATGAGAGGGGGAAATAGTGAGAGTGTGACGAGTATGTGGGAGTGTGCAGCGAGAGTGTGACTGAGCATGTGGGAGTGTGCAGTGAGAGTGTGACTGAGCATGTGGGAGTGTGCAGCAAGAATGTGACTGAGCGTGTGGGAGTGTGCAGCAAGAATGTGACTGAGCGTGTGGGAGTGGGCAGCGAGAGTGTGACTGAGCCTGTGGGAGTGTGCAGGGAGAGTGTGACTGAGCGTGTGGGAGTGTGCAGGGAGAGTGTGACTGAGTGTGTGGGAGTGTGCAGGGAGAGTGTGACTGAGCGTGTGGGAGTGTGCAGCAAGAGTGTGACTGAATGTGTGGGAGTGTGCAAGGAGAATGTGACTGAGCGTGTGGGAGTGTGCAGTGAGAGTGTGACTGAGCGTGTGGGAGTGTGCAGCGAGAGTGTGACTGAGCCTGTGGGAGTGTGCAGCGAGAGTGTGACTGAGCGTGTGGGAGTGTGCAGCAAGAGCGTGACTGAGCGTGTGGGAGTGTGCAGCGAGAGTGTGACTGAGCGTGTGGGAGTGGGCAGCGAGAGTGTGACTGAGCCTGTGGGAGTGTGCAGCGAGAGTGTGACTGAGTGTGTGGGAGTGTGCAGCGAGAGTGTGACTGAGTGTGTGGGAGTGTGCAGCAAGAGTGTGACTGAGCATGTGGGAGTGTGCAGCGAGAGTGTGACTGAGTGTGTGGGAGTGTGCAGCAAGAGTGTGACTGAGCATGTGGGAGTGTGCAGCAAGACTGTGACTGAGCGTGTGGGAGTGGGCAGCGAGAGTGTGACTGAGCGTGTGGGAGTGGGCAGCGAGAGTGTGACTGAGCATGTGGGAGTGGGCAGCGAGAGTGTGACTGAGCGTGTGGGAGTGGGCAGCGAGAGTGTGATGAGTATGTGGGAGTGGGCAGCGAGAGTGTGACTGAGTGTCGGGGGGGTAGTACAGGAGTGTGTGTGTGCGTGTGTGGGAGGGGAGAGGGACTGTGGATGTGTGGGAGGGGAGTGCGACAGTGCGTGTGTGTGGGTGTGGGAGGGCAGTGCAACTGTGTGTGTGTGTGTGTGTGTGTGTGTGTGTGTGTGTGGGAGGGGAGTGTGAGAGTGTGTGTGTGTGGGAACGAGTGTGACAGCATGACTGGGTGTGTGGGTGTAGGCAGCTACAGTGTGAGTGAGTGTCGGGAGGTATTGCAGGAATGTAACTGTGTGTGAGGGAGGGGAGTACGAGAGTGTGTGAGAGGGGACCGAGAGAGTGTGTGTGCGCACACGTGTGGGAGGGGAGTACAAGCGTGTGTGTGTGCATGTGGGACTGGAGTGCGAGAGTGTGTGTGGGAGGGGAGAGCAAGAGTGCATGTGTTTGTGGGCGGGGAGTGCGATAGTGTGTGTGTGGGTGGGGAGTGTGAAAGTGTGCATGTGTGTGTGGGAGGGAAGTGCGAGAGAGTGTGTGTGTTTGTGTGTGTGCGTGGGAGGGGAGTGCAAGAGTGCGTCTGTGTGTAGGAGGGGAGTGAGAGAGAGTGTGTGTGTGTTTGTGTGGGAGGAGAGTGCGACAGTGCGTGTGTGTATGTGTGTGCGTGTGTGGGAGGGGATGTGTGTGGGAGGGGAGTGCAAGAGTGCGTGTGTGTGTGAGGTGAGTGCAAGAGTAAGTGTGTGTGTGATGGGGGGAGTGCAAGAGTGAGTGTGTGTGTATGTGTGTGTGTCTGTGGGAGGGGAGTGTGAGAGTGCGTGTGTGGGAGCGCTGGCAATTGCAATAGAGTGACAGTACGTGCGAGTGGGCAGTGAGAGTGTGACTGAGTGTGCGAGTGGGCAGTGAGAGTGTGACTGAGTGTGTGGGAGGGGATTGCAAGAGTGTGTGTGTGTGGGCGGGTAGTGCTAGAGTGTGTGTGTGTGTGTGTGTGTGTCTCTGTGTGTGTATGTCGGTGTGGGAGGGGAGTGCGAGACCGTGTGTGTGGGAGTGCTGGCAATTGCGAGAGAGTGACAGTGTGTGGGAGTGGGCAGCGAGAGTGTGGCTGAGTGTGTGGGAGTGGGCAGCGAGAGTGTGACTGAGTGTGTGGGAGTGGGCAGCGAGAGTGTGACTGAGTGTGTGGGAGTGGGCAGCGAGAGTGTGACTGAGTGTGTGGAAGTGGGCAGCGAGAGTGTGATGAGTATGTGGGAGTGGGCAGCGAGGGTGTGACCAAGTGTGTGGGAGTGGGCAGCGAGATTGTGACTGAGTGTGTGGGAGAGGCTGCGAGACTGGGACGGAGCGTGTGGGAGTGGCCAGTGGCCAGTGACAGAGTGTCGGGGGTAGTGCAGAACGGTGACTGTGTGTGGGAGGAGAGTGCGAGAGTGTGTGTGTGTGTGTGGGAGGGGAGTGCGAGAATGTGTGTGTGTGTGTGTGTGTGTGTGTGTGTGGGAGGGGAGTGCGAGAGTGCGTGTGTGGTAGTGCTGGCAATTGCGAGAGTGTGACAGTGTGTGAGAGTGGGCAGCGAGAGTGTGACAGTGTGTTGGAGTGGGCATCGAGAGTGTGACAGTGTGTGGCAGTGGGCAGCGAGAGTGTATGGGGGTGGGCAGTGAGAGTGTGACTGAGTGTCGGGGGGTAGTGCAGGAGTGTGTGTGTGCATGTGTGGGAGGGGAGTGCTACAGTGTGGGCGTGTGTGTGGGAGGGGAGTGTGACTCTGTGTGTGTGTGTGTATGTGTGTGTGTGAAGGGAGTGCGAGAGTGTGTGTGTGTGGGAACGAGTACGACACTATGACTGAGTGTGTGGGAGTGGGCAGCTAGAGTGTGAGTGAGTGTCGGGAGTTACTGCAGGAATGTGACTGTGTGTGGGGGAGGGGAGTGTGAGAAGACGAGAGTGTGTGGGAGGGGACTGCAAGAGTGTGTGTGCGCACCGCATGTGGGAGGGGAGTACGATCGTGTGTGTGCGCATGGGACTGGAGTGCGAGAGTGTGTATGGGAGGGGAGTGTGAGAGAGTGTGTGTGTTTGTGCGTGTGCATTTGTGGGAGGGTAGTGCAAAAGTATGTGTGTGTGGGACGGGAGAGTGAGAGTGAGTGTGTGTGCATGGGCGGGGTGTGCGAGAGTGCATGTGTGCATGGGCGGGGAGTGCGAGAGGGCGTGTGTGTGGGAGAGGAGTGCGAGAGTGCATGTGTGTGGGAGGGGAGTGTGAGAGTGCCTGTGTGTGTGCATGTGGGGGAGTGCAAGAGTGCGTGTGTGCGTGTGTTTGTGTGAGGTGAGTGCAAGTGTGAATGTGTGTGGAAGGGGAGTGCGAGAGTGTGAGTGTGTGTGGGAGGGGAGTGCGAGAGTATGTGTGTGTATGTGGGAGGGGAGTGCGAGAGTGTGTGTGTGGGAGTGCTGGCAATTGCGAGAGAGTGACAGTGTGTGGGAGTGGGCAATGAGGGTGTGACTGAGTGTGTGGGAGTGGGCAGTGAGAGTGTGATTGAGTGTGTGGGAGTGGGCAGTGAGAGTGTGACTGAGTGTGTGTGAGTGGGCAGCTAGAGTGTGACTGAGTGTGTGGGTTGGGGCATCGAGAGTGTGACCGAGTGTGTGGGAGTGGCAGCGGGAGTGTGACTGAGCGTGTGGGAGTGGGCAGCGAGAGTGTGACTGAGTGTCGGGGGTAGTGGAGAACTGTGACTGTGTGTGGGAGGAGAGTGCAAGAGTGTGTGTGTGTGTGGGAGGGGATTGCGAGAATATGTGTGTGTGTGTGGGAAGGGAGTGCAAGAGTCCGTGTGTCGGAGTGCTGGCAATTGTGAGAGTGTGACAGTGTGTGAGAGTGGGCAGCGAGAGTGTAACAGTGTGTGGGAATGGGCAGCGAGAGTGTGACAGTGTGTGGAAATGGGCAGCGAGAGTGTATGGGAGTGGGCAGCGAGAGTGTGACTGAGTGTCGGCGGGGTAGTGCAGGAGTGCGTGCATTTGTGTGTGAGGGGTGTGCGAGAGTGTGTCTGTGTGTGGGAACGAGTGCGACAGTAGGACTGAGTGTGTGGGAGTGGGCAGCTGGAGTGTCAGTGAGTGTCGGGAGGTACTGCAGGAATGTGACTGTGTGTGGGTGGGAGGGGAGTGCGAGAGCATGTGTGTGTGTTTGGGAGGGGATTGCGAGAGTGTGTGTGTGTGTGTGGGAGTGGGCAGCGAGAGGGTGACAGTGTGTGGGAGTGGGCAGCGAGAGTGTGACTGAGTGTGCGAGTGGGCAGCGAGTGTATGTGTGGGAGGGGAGTGCGACAGTGTATTTTGTGTGGGAGGGGAGTATGAAAGTGTGTGTGTGTGTGTGGATGGGGATTGTGACAGTGTGCATGTGTGGGGGGAGGGGAGTGCGAGAGAGTGTGTGTGTTTGTGTGTGTGTGCGTGGGAGGGTAGTGCAAGAGTATGTGTGTGTGGGAGGGGAGAGCGAGAGTGAGTATATGTGCATGGGCGGGGAGTGCGAGAGTGCATGTGTGCATGGGCGGGGAGTGCGAGAGTGCGTGTGCGTGGGAGGGGAGTGCGAGAGTGCGGTGTGGGCGGGGAGTGTGGGAGTGCGTGGGAGGGGAATGCGAGTGTGCGTGTGTGTGGGAGGGGAGTACGAGAGTGCGTTTGTGTGGGTGGGGACTGCGAGAGTATGTGTGTGGGAGGGGAGTGCGAGAGTGCATGTGTGTGTGGGAGGGGAGTGCAAGTGTGCGTGTGTGTGGAAGGGGAGTGCGAGAGTGCGTCTGTGTGGAAGGAGAGTGCGACAGTGTGTGTGTGAGTTGTATGTGTGGGAGGGGATGTGTGTGGGAGGAGAGTGCGAGAGTGTGTATGAGTGTGTGAGGTGAGTGCAAGAGTAAGTTTGTGTGTGGGAGGGAGTGCAAGAGTGAGTGTGTGTGTGTGGAAGGGGAGTGCAAGAGTGAGTGTGTGTGGGAGGAGAGGGCGAGTGTGCGTGTGTGTGTGGGAGGGGTGTGCGAGAGTGTGTGTGTATGTGTCTGGGGGGGGAGTGCGAGAGTGCGTGCATGGGAGCGCTGGCAATTGTGAAAGAGTGACAGTGTGTGCAAATGGGCAGCGAGAGTGTGACTGAGTGTGTGGGAGTGGGCAGCGAGAGTGTGACTGAGTGTGTGGGACGGGATTGCAAGAGTGTGTGTGTGGTTAGGTAGTGTGAGAGTGTGTGTGTGTGTGCGTGTGTGTCTGTGTGTGGGGGAGGGGAGTGCAAGTGTGCGTGTGTGTGGAAGGGGAGTGCGAGAGTGCGTCTGTGTGGAAGGAGAGTGCGACAGTGTGTGTGTGAGTTGTATGTGTGGGAGGGGATGTGTGTGGGAGGAGAGTGCGAGAGTGTGTGTGAGTGTGGGAGGGGAGTGCGAGAGTGTGTGTGTCCACGTGTTTGTGTGAGGTGAGTGCGAGAGTAAGTTTGTGTGTGGGAGGGAGTGCAAGAGTGAGTGTGTGTGTGTGGAAGGGGAGTGCAAGAGTGAGTGTGTGTGGGAGGAGAGGGCGAGTGTGCGTGTGTGTGTGGGAGGGGTGTGCGAGAGTGTGTGTGTATGTGTCTGGGGGGGGAGTGCGAGAGTGCGTGCATGGGAGCGCTGGCAATTGTGAAAGAGTGACAGTGTGTGCAAATGGGCAGCGAGAGTGTGACTGAGTGTGTGGGAGTGGGCAGCGAGAGTGTGACTGAGTGTGTGGGACGGGATTGCAAGAGTGTGTGTGTGGTTAGGTAGTGTGAGAGTGTGTGTGTGTGTGCGTGTGTGTCTGTGTGTGGGGGAGGGGAGTGTGAAAGTGTGTGTGTGTGTGGGAGAGGAGTGCGAGAGTGTGTGTGTGTGGGAGGAGTGCGAGAGTGCGTGTGTGTGGGAGGGGAATGCAAGAGAGTGTGTGTGGGAGTGCTGTCAATTGCAAGAGAGTGACAGTGTGTGAGTGGGCAGCGAGAGTGTGACTGAGTTTGTGGGAGTGGGCAGCAAGAGTGTGACTGAGAGTGTGGGAGTGGGCAGCGAGAGTGTGACTGAGTGTGTGGGAGTGGGCAGTGAGAGTGTGACTGAGCGTGTGGGAGTGTGCAGCGAGAGTGTGACTGAGCCTGTGGGAGTGTGCAGCGAGAGTGTGACTGAGCGTGTGGGAGTGTGCAGCAAGAGCGTGACTGAGCGTGTGGGAGTGTGCAGCGAGAGTGTGACTGAGCGTGTGGGAGTGGGCAGCGAGAGTGTGACTGAGCCTGTGGGAGTGTGCAGCGAGAGTGTGACTGAGTGTGTGGGAGTGTGCAGCGAGAGTGTGACTGAGTGTGTGGGAGTGTGCAGCAAGAGTGTGACTGAGCATGTGGGAGTGGGCAGCGAGAGTGTGACTGAGCATGTGGGAGTGGGCAGCGAGAGTGTGACTGAGCGTGTGGGAGTGGGCAGCGAGAGTGTGATGAGTATGTGGGAGTGGGCAGCGAGAGTGTGACTGAGTGTCGGGGGGGTAGTACAGGAGTGTGTGTGTGCGTGTGTGGGAGGGGAGAGGGACTGTGGATGTGTGGGAGGGGAGTGCGACAGTGCGTGTGTGTGGGTGTGGGAGGGCAGTGCAACTGTGTGTCTGTGTGTGTGTGTGTGTGTGTGTGTGTGTGGGAGGGGAGTGTGAGAGTGTGTGTGTGTGGGAACGAGTGTGACAGCATGACTGGGTGTGTGGGTGTAGGCAGCTAGAGTGTGAGTGAGTGTCGGGAGGTATTGCAGGAATGTAACTGTGTGTGAGGGAGGGGAGTACGAGAGTATGTGAGAGGGGACCGAGAGAGTGTGTGTGCGCACACGTGTGGGAGGGGAGTACAAGCGTGTGTGTGTGCATGTGGGACTGGAGTGCGAGAGTGTGTGTGGGAGGGGAGAGCAAGAGTGCATGTGTTTGTGGGCGGGGAGTGCGATAGTGTGTGTGTGGGTGGGGAGTGTGAAAGTGTGCATGTGTGTGTGGGAGGGAAGTGCGAGAGAGTGTGTGTGTTTGTGTGTGTGCGTGGGAGGGGAGTGCAAGAGTGCGTCTGTGTGTAGGAGGGGAGTGAGAGAGAGTGTGTGTGTGTTTGTGTGGGAGGAGAGTGCGACAGTGCGTGTGTGTATGTGTGTGCGTGTGTGGGAGGGGATGTGTGTGGGAGGGGAGTGCAAGAGTGCGTGTGTGTGTGAGGTGAGTGCAAGAGTAAGTGTGTGTGTGATGGGGGGAGTGCAAGAGTGAGTGTGTGTGTATGTGTGTGTGTCTGTGGGAGGGGAGTGTGAGAGTGCGTGTGTGGGAGCGCTGGCAATTGCAATAGAGTGACAGTACGTGCGAGTGGGCAGTGAGAGTGTGACTGAGTGTGCGAGTGGGCAGTGAGAGTGTGACTGAGTGTGTGGGAGGGGATTGCAAGAGTGTGTGTGTGTGGGCGGGTAGTGCTAGAGTGTGTGTGTGTGTGTGTGTGTGTGTCTCTGTGTGTGTATGTCGGTGTGGGAGGGGAGTGCGAGACCGTGTGTGTGGGAGTGCTGGCAATTGCGAGAGAGTGACAGTGTGTGGGAGTGGGCAGCGAGAGTGTGGCTGAGTGTGTGGGAGTGGGCAGCGAGAGTGTGACTGAGTGTGTGGGAGTGGGCAGCGAGAGTGTGACTGAGTGTGTGGAAGTGGGCAGCGAGAGTGTGATGAGTATGTGGGAGTGGGCAGCGAGGGTGTGACCAAGTGTGTGGGAGTGGGCAGCGAGATTGTGACTGAGTGTGTGGGAGAGGCTGCGAGACTGGGACGGAGCGTGTGGGAGTGGCCAGTGGCCAGTGACAGAGTGTCGGGGGTAGTGCAGAACGGTGACTGTGTGTGGGAGGAGAGTGCGAGAGTGTGTGTGTGTGTGGGAGGGGAGTGCGAGAATGTGTGTGTGTGTGTGTGTGTGTGTGTGTGGGAGGGGAGTGCGAGAGTGCGTGTGTGGTAGTGCTGGCAATTGCGAGAGTGTGACAGTGTGTGAGAGTGGGCAGCGAGAGTGTGACAGTGTGTTGGAGTGGGCATCGAGAGTGTGACAGTGTGTGGCAGTGGGCAGCGAGAGTGTATGGGGGTGGGCAGTGAGAGTGTGACTGAGTGTCGGGGGGTAGTGCAGGAGTGTGTGTGTGCATGTGTGGGAGGGGAGTGCTACAGTGTGGGCGTGTGTGTGGGTGGGGAGTGTGACTCTGTGTGTGTGTGTGTATGTGTGTGTGTGAAGGGAGTGCGAGAGTGTGTGTGTGTGGGAGCGAGTACGACACTATGACTGAGTGTGTGGGAGTGGGCAGCTAGAGTGTGAGTGAGTGTCGGGAGTTACTGCAGGACTGTGACTGTGTGTGGGGGAGGGGAGTGTGAGAAGACGAGAGTGTGTGGGAGGGGACTGCAAGAGTGTGTGTGCGCACCGCATGTGGGAGGGGAGTACGATCGTGTGTGTGCGCATGGGACTGGAGTGCGAGAGTGTGTATGGGAGGGGAGTGTGAGAGAGTGTGTGTGTTTGTGCGTGTGCATTTGTGGGAGGGTAGTGCAAAAGTATGTGTGTGTGGGACGGGAGAGTGAGAGTGAGTGTGTGTGCATGGGCGGGGTGTGCGAGAGTGCATGTGTGCATGGGCGGGGAGTGCGAGAGGGCGTGTGTGTGGGAGAGGAGTGCGAGAGTGCATGTGTGTGGGAGGGGAGTGTGAGAGTGCCTGTGTGTGTGCATGTGGGGGAGTGCAAGAGTGCGTGTGTGCGTGTGTTTGTGTGAGGTGAGTGCAAGTGTGAATGTGTGTGGAAGGGGAGTGCGAGAGTGAGAGTGTGTGTGGGAGGGGAGTGCGAGAGTATGTGTGTGTATGTGGGAGGGGAGTGCGAGAGTGTGTGTGTGGGAGTGCTGGCAATTGCGAGAGAGTGACAGTGTGTGGGAGTGGGCAATGAGGGTGTGACTGAGTGTGTGGGAGTGGGCAGTGAGAGTGTGATTGAGTGTGTGGGAGTGGGCAGCGAGAGTGTGACTGAGTGTGTGTGAGTGGGCAGCTAGAGTGTGACTGAGTGTGTGGGTTGGGGCATCGAGAGTGTGACCGAGTGTGTGGGAGTGGCAGCGGGAGTGTGACTGAGCGTGTGGGAGTGGGCAGCGAGAGTGTGACTGAGTGTCGGGGGTAGTGGAGAACTGTGACTGTGTGTGGGAGGAGAGTGCAAGAGTGTGTGTGTGTGTGGGAGGGGATTGCGAGAATATGTGTGTGTGTGTGGGAAGGGAGTGCAAGAGTCCGTGTGTCGGAGTGCTGGCAATTGTGAGAGTGTGACAGTGTGTGAGAGTGGGCAGCGAGAGTGTAACAGTGTGTGGGAATGGGCAGCGAGAGTGTGACAGTGTGTGGAAATGGGCAGCGAGAGTGTATGGGAGTGGGCAGCGAGAGTGTGACTGAGTGTCGGCGGGGTAGTGCAGGAGTGCGTGCATTTGTGTGTGAGGGGTGTGCGAGAGTGTGTCTGTGTGTGGGAACGAGTGCGACAGTAGGACTGAGTGTGTGGGAGTGGGCAGCTGGAGTGTCAGTGAGTGTCGGGAGGTACTGCAGGAATGTGACTGTGTGTGGGTGGGAGGGGAGTGCGAGAGCATGTGTGTGTGTTTGGGAGGGGATTGCGAGAGTGTGTGTGTGTGTGTGGGAGTGGGCAGCGAGAGGGTGACAGTGTGTGCGAGTGGGCAGCGAGTGTATGTGTGGGAGGGGAGTGCGACAGTGTATTTTGTGTGGGAGGGGAGTATGAAAGTGTGTGTGTGTGTGTGGATGGGGATTGTGACAGTGTGCATGTGTGGGGGGAGGGGAGTGCGAGAGAGTGTGTGTGTTTGTGTGTGTGTGCGTGGGAGGGTAGTGCAAGAGTATGTGTGTGTGGGAGGGGAGAGCGAGAGTGAGTATATGTGCATGGGCGGGGAGTGCGAGAGTGCATGTGTGCATGGGCGGGGAGTGCGAGAGTGCGTGTGCGTGGGAGGGGAGTGCGAGAGTGCGGTGTGGGCGGGGAGTGTGGGAGTGCGTGGGAGGGGAATGCGAGTGTGCGTGTGTGTGGGAGGGGAGTACGAGAGTGCGTTTGTGTGGGTGGGGACTGCGAGAGTATGTGTGTGTGGGAGGGGAGTGCGAGAGTGCATGTGTGTGTGGGAGGGGAGTGCAAGTGTGCGTGTGTGTGGAAGGGGAGTGCGAGAGTGCGTCTGTGTGGAAGGAGAGTGCGACAGTGTGTGTGTGAGTTGTATGTGTGGGAGGGGATGTGTGTGGGAGGAGAGTGCGAGAGTGTGTGTGAGTGTGTGAGGTGAGTGCAAGAGTAAGTTTGTGTGTGGGAGGGAGTGCAAGAGTGAGTGTGTGTGTTTGGAAGGGGAGTGCAAGAGTGAGTGTGTGTGGGAGGAGAGGGCGAGTGTGCGTGTGTGTGTGGGAGGGGTGTGCGAGAGTGTGTGTGTATGTGTCTGGGGGGGGAGTGCGAGAGTGCGTGCATGGGAGCGCTGGCAATTGTGAAAGAGTGACAGTGTGTGCAAATGGGCAGCGAGAGTGTGACTGAGTGTGTGGGAGTGGGCAGCGAGAGTGTGACTGAGTGTGTGGGACGGGATTGCAAGAGTGTGTGTGTGGCTAGGTAGTGTGAGAGTGTGTGTGTGTGTGCGTGTGTGTCTGTGTGTGGGGGAGGGGAGTGCAAGTGTGCGTGTGTGTGGAAGGGGAGTGCGAGAGTGCGTCTGTGTGGAAGGAGAGTGCGACAGTGTGTGTGTGAGTTGTATGTGTGGGAGGGGATGTGTGTGGGAGGAGAGTGCGAGAGTGTGTGTGAGTGTGGGAGGGGAGTGCGAGAGTGTGTGTGTCCACGTGTTTGTGTGAGGTGAGTGCGAGAGTAAGTTAGTGTGTGGGAGGGAGTGCAAGAGTGAGTGTGTGTGTGTGGAAGGGGAGTGCAAGAGTGAGTGTGTGTGGGAGGAGAGGGCGAGTGTGCGTGTGTGTGTGGGAGGGGTGTGCGAGAGTGTGTGTGTATGTGTCTGGGGGGGGAGTGCGAGAGTGCGTGCATGGGAGCGCTGGCAATTGTGAAAGAGTGACAGTGTGTGCAAATGGGCAGCGAGAGTGTGACTGAGTGTGTGGGAGTGGGCAGCGAGAGTGTGACTGAGTGTGTGGGACGGGATTGCAAGAGTGTGTGTGTGGCTAGGTAGTGTGAGAGTGTGTGTGTGTGTGCGTGTGTGTCTGTGTGTGGGGGAGGGGAGTGTGAAAGTGTGTGTGTGTGTGGGAGAGGAGTGCGAGAGTGTGTGTGTGTGGGAGGAGTGCGAGAGTGCGTGTGTGTGGGAGGGGAATGCAAGAGAGTGTGTGTGGGAGTGCTGTCAATTGCAAGAGAGTGACAGTGTGTGAGTGGGCAGCGAGAGTGTGACTGGGTTTGTGGGAGTGGGCAGCAAGAGTGTGACTGAGAGTGTGGGAGTGGGCAGCGAGAGTGTGACTGAGTGTGTGGGAGTGGGCAGTGAGAGTGTGACTGAGCGTGTGGGAGTGTGCAGCGAGAGTGTGACTGAGCCTGTGGGAGTGTGCAGCGAGAGTGTGACTGAGCGTGTGGGAGTGTGCAGCAAGAGCGTGACTGAGCGTGTGGGAGTGTGCAGCGAGAGTGTGACTGAGCGTGTGGGAGTGGGCAGCGAGAGTGTGACTGAGCCTGTGGGAGTGTGCAGCGAGAGTGTGACTGAGTGTGTGGGAGTGTGCAGCGAGAGTGTGACTGAGTGTGTGGGAGTGTGCAGCAAGAGTGTGACTGAGCATGTGGGAGTGTGCAGCGAGAGTGTGACTGAGTGTGTGGGAGTGTGCAGCAAGAGTGTGACTGAGCATGTGGGAGTGTGCAGCAAGACTGTGACTGAGCGTGTGGGAGTGGGCAGCGAGAGTGTGACTGAGCGTGTGGGAGTGGGCAGCGAGAGTGTGACTGAGCATGTGGGAGTGGGCAGCGAGAGTGTGACTGAGCGTGTGGGAGTGGGCAGCGAGAGTGTGATGAGTATGTGGGAGTGGGCAGCGAGAGTGTGACTGAGTGTCGGGGGGGTAGTACAGGAGTGTGTGTGTGCGTGTGTGGGAGGGGAGAGGGACTGTGGATGTGTGGGAGGGGAGTGCGACAGTGCGTGTGTGTGGGTGTGGGAGGGCAGTGCAACTGTGTGTGTGTGTGTGTGTGTGTGTGTGGGGGAGGGGAGTGTGAGAGTGTGTGTGTGTGGGAACGAGTGTGACAGCATGACTGGGTGTGTGGGTGTAGGCAGCTAGAGTGTGAGTGAGTGTCGGGAGGTATTGCAGGAATGTAACTGTGTGTGAGGGAGGGGAGTACGAGAGTGTGTGAGAGGGGACCGAGAGAGTGTGTGTGCGCACACGTGTGGGAGGGGAGTACAAGCGTGTGTGTGTGCATGTGGGACTGGAGTGCGAGAGTGTGTGTGGGAGGGGAGAGCAAGAGTGCATGTGTTTGTGGGCGGGGAGTGCGATAGTGTGTGTGTGGGTGGGGAGTGTGAAAGTGTGCATGTGTGTGTGGGAGGGAAGTGCGAGAGAGTGTGTGTGTTTGTGTGTGTGCGTGGGAGGGGAGTGCAAGAGTGCGTCTGTGTGTAGGAGGGGAGTGAGAGAGAGTGTGTGTGTGTTTGTGTGGGAGGAGAGTGCGACAGTGCGTGTGTGTATGTGTGTGCGTGTGTGGGAGGGGATGTGTGTGGGAGGGGAGTGCAAGAGTGCGTGTGTGTGTGAGGTGAGTGCAAGAGTAAGTGTGTGTGTGATGGGGGGAGTGCAAGAGTGAGTGTGTGTGTATGTGTGTGTGTCTGTGGGAGGGGAGTGTGAGAGTGCGTGTGTGGGAGCGCTGGCAATTGCAATAGAGTGACAGTACGTGCGAGTGGGCAGTGAGAGTGTGACTGAGTGTGCGAGTGGGCAGTGAGAGTGTGACTGAGTGTGTGGGAGGGGATTGCAAGAGTGTGTGTGTGTGGGCGGGTAGTGCTAGAGTGTGTGTGTGTGTGTGTGTGTCTCTGTGTGTGTATGTCGGTGTGGGAGGGGAGTGCGAGACCGTGTGTGTGGGAGTGCTGGCAATTGCGAGAGAGTGACAGTGTGTGGGAGTGGGCAGCGAGAATGTGGCTGAGTGTGTGGGAGTGGGCAGCGAGAGTGTGACTGAGTGTGTGGGAGTGGGCAGCGAGAGTGTGACTGAGTGTGTGGGAGTGGGCAGCGAGAGTGTGACTGAGTGTGTGGAAGTGGGCAGCGAGAGTGTGATGAGTATGTGGGAGTGGGCAGCGAGGGTGTGACCAAGTGTGTGGGAGTGGGCAGCGAGATTGTGACTGAGTGTGTGGGAGAGGCTGCGAGACTGGGACGGAGCGTGTGGGAGTGGCCAGTGGCCAGTGACAGAGTGTCGGGGGTAGTGCAGAACGGTGACTGTGTGTGGGAGGAGAGTGCGAGAGTGTGTGTGTGTGTGTGGGAGGGGAGTGCGAGAATGTGTGTGTGTGTGTGTGTGTGTGTGTGTGTGTGGGAGGGGAGTGCGAGAGTGCGTGTGTGGTAGTGCTGGCAATTGCGAGAGTGTGACAGTGTGTGAGAGTGGGCAGCGAGAGTGTGACAGTGTGTTGGAGTGGGCATCGAGAGTGTGACAGTGTGTGGCAGTGGGCAGCGAGAGTGTATGGGGGTGGGCAGTGAGAGTGTGACTGAGTGTCGGGGGGTAGTGCAGGAGTGTGTGTGTGCATGTGTGGGAGGGGAGTGCTACAGTGTGGGCGTGTGTGTGGGAGGGGAGTGTGACTCTGTGTGTGTGTGTGTGTATGTGTGTGTGTGAAGGGAGTGCGAGAGTGTGTGTGTGTGGGAACGAGTACGACACTATGACTGAGTGTGTGGGAGTGGGCAGCTAGAGTGTGAGTGAGTGTCGGGAGTTACTGCAGGAATGTGACTGTGTGTGGGGGAGGGGAGTGTGAGAAGACGAGAGTGTGTGGGAGGGGACTGCAAGAGTGTGTGTGCGCACCGCATGTGGGAGGGGAGTACGATCGTGTGTGTGCGCATGGGACTGGAGTGCGAGAGTGTGTATGGGAGGGGAGTGTGAGAGAGTGTGTGTGTTTGTGCGTGTGCATTTGTGGGAGGGTAGTGCAAAAGTATGTGTGTGTGGGACGGGAGAGTGAGAGTGAGTGTGTGTGCATGGGAGGGGTGTGCGAGAGTGCATGTGTGCATGGGCGGGGAGTGCGAGAGGGCGTGTGTGTGGGAGAGGAGTGCGAGAGTGCATGTGTGTGGGAGGGGAGTGTGAGAGTGCCTGTGTGTGTGCATGTGGGGGAGTGCAAGAGTGCGTGTGTGCGTGTGTTTGTGTGAGGTGAGTGCAAGTGTGAATGTGTGTGGAAGGGGAGTGCGAGAGTGTGAGTGTGTGTGGGAGGGGAGTGCGAGAGTATGTGTGTGTATGTGGGAGGGGAGTGCGAGAGTGTGTGTGTGGGAGTGCTGGCAATTGCGAGAGAGTGACAGTGTGTGGGAGTGGGCAGTGAGAGTGTGATTGAGTGTGTGGGAGTGGGCAGCGAGAGTGTGACTGAGTGTGTGTGAGTGGGCAGCTAGAGTGTGACTGAGTGTGTGGGTTGGGGCATCGAGAGTGTGACCGAGTGTGTGGGAGTGGCAGCGGGAGTGTGACTGAGCGTGTGGGAGTGGGCAGCGAGAGTGTGACTGAGTGTCGGGGGTAGTGGAGAACTGTGACTGTGTGTGGGAGGAGAGTGCAAGAGTGTGTGTGTGTGTGGGAGGGGATTGCGAGAATATGTGTGTGTGTGTGGGAAGGGAGTGCAAGAGTCCATGTGTCGGAGTGCTGGCAATTGTGAGAGTGTGACAGTGTGTGAGAGTGGGCAGCGAGAGTGTAACAGTGTGTGGGGATGGGCAGCGAGAGTGTGACAGTGTGTGGAAATGGGCAGCGAGAGTGTATGGGAGTGGGCAGCGAGAGTGTGACTGAGTGTCGGCGGGGTAGTGCAGGAGTGCGTGCATTTGTGTGTGAGGGGTGTGCGAGAGTGTGTCTGTGTGTGGGAACGAGTGCGACAGTAGGACTGAGTGTGTGGGAGTGGGCAGCTGGAGTGTCAGTGAGTGTCGGGAGGTACTGCAGGAATGTGACTGTGTGTGGGTGGGAGGGGAGTGCGAGAGCATGTGTGTGTGTTTGGGAGGGGATTGCGAGAGTGTGTGTGTGTGTGTGGGAGTGGGCAGCGAGAGGGTGACAGTGTGTGGGAGTGGGCAGCGAGAGTGTGACTGAGTGTGCGAGTGGGCAGCGAGTGTATGTGTGGGAGGGGAGTGCGACAGTGTATTTTGTGTGGGAGGGGAGTATGAAAGTGTGTGTGTGTGTGTGGATGGGGATTGTGACAGTGTGCATGTGTGGGGGGAGGGGAGTGCGAGAGAGTGTGTGTGTTTGTGTGTGTGTGCGTGGGAGGGTAGTGCAAGAGTATGTGTGTGTGGGAGGGGAGAGCGAGAGTGAGTATATGTGCATGGGCGGGGAGTGCGAGAGTGCATGTGTGCATGGGCGGGGAGTGCGAGAGTGCGTGTGCGTGGGAGGGGAGTGCGAGAGTGCGGTGTGGGCGGGGAGTGTGGGAGTGCGTGGGAGGGGAATGCGAGTGTGCGTGTGTGTGGGAGGGGAGTACGAGAGTGCGTTTGTGTGGGTGGGGACTGCGAGAGTATGTGTGTGTGGGAGGGGAGTGCGAGAGTGCATGTGTGTGTGGGAGGGGAGTGCAAGTGTGCGTGTGTGTGGAAGGGGAGTGCGAGAGTGCGTCTGTGTGGAAGGAGAGTGCGACAGTGTGTGTGTGAGTTGTATGTGTGGGAGGGGATGTGTGTGGGAGGAGAGTGCGAGAGTGTGTGTGAGTGTGTGAGGTGAGTGCAAGAGTAAGTTTGTGTGTGGGAGGGAGTGCAAGAGTGAGTGTGTGTGTTTGGAAGGGGAGTGCAAGAGTGAGTGTGTGTGGGAGGAGAGGGCGAGTGTGCGTGTGTGTGTGGGAGGGGTGTGCGAGAGTGTGTGTGTATGTGTCTGGGGGGGGGAGTGCGAGAGTGCGTGCATGGGAGCGCTGGCAATTGTGAAAGAGTGACAGTGTGTGCAAATGGGCAGCGAGAGTGTGACTGAGTGTGTGGGAGTGGGCAGCGAGAGTGTGACTGAGTGTGTGGGACGGGATTGCAAGAGTGTGTGTGTGGTTAGGTAGTGTGAGAGTGTGTGTGTGTGTGCGTGTGTGTCTGTGTGTGGGGGAGGGGAGTGCAAGTGTGCGTGTGTGTGGAAGGGGAGTGCGAGAGTGCGTCTGTGTGGAAGGAGAGTGCGACAGTGTGTGTGTGAGTTGTATGTGTGGGAGGGGATGTGTGTGGGAGGAGAGTGCGAGAGTGTGTGTGAGTGTGGGAGGGGAGTGCGAGAGTGTGTGTGTCCACGTGTTTGTGTGAGGTGAGTGCGAGAGTAAGTTTGTGTGTGGGAGGGAGTGCAAGAGTGAGTGTGTGTGTGTGGAAGGGGAGTGCAAGAGTGAGTGTGTGTGGGAGGAGAGGGCGAGTGTGCGTGTGTGTGTGGGAGGGGTGTGCGAGAGTGTGTGTGTATGTGTCTGGGGGGGGAGTGCGAGAGTGCGTGCATGGGAGCGCTGGCAATTGTGAAAGAGTGACAGTGTGTGCAAATGGGCAGCGAGAGTGTGACTGAGTGTGTGGGAGTGGGCAGCGAGAGTGTGACTGAGTGTGTGGGACGGGATTGCAAGAGTGTGTGTGTGGTTAGGTAGTGTGAGAGTGTGTGTGTGTGTGCGTGTGTGTCTGTGTGTGGGGGAGGGGAGTGTGAAAGTGTGTGTGTGTGTGGGAGAGGAGTGCGAGAGTGTGTGTGTGTGGGAGGAGTGCGAGAGTGCGTGTGTGTGGGAGGGGAATGCAAGAGAGTGTGTGTGGGAGTGCTGTCAATTGCAAGAGAGTGACAGTGTGTGAGTGGGCAGCGAGAGTGTGACTGAGTTTGTGGGAGTGGGCAGCAAGAGTGTGACAGAGAGTGTGGGAGTGGGCAGCGAGAGTGTGACTGAGTGTGTGGGAGTGGGCAGTGAGAGTGTGACTGAGCGTGTGGGAGTGTGCAGCGAGAGTGTGACTGAGCCTGTGGGAGTGTGCAGCGAGAGTGTGACTGAGCGTGTGGGAGTGTGCAGCAAGAGCGTGACTGAGCGTGTGGGAGTGTGCAGCGAGAGTGTGACTGAGCGTGTGGGAGTGGGCAGCGAGAGTGTGACTGAGCCTGTGGGAGTGTGCAGCGAGAGTGTGACTGAGTGTGTGGGAGTGTGCAGCAAGAGTGTGACTGAGCATGTGGGAGTGTGCAGCGAGAGTGTGACTGAGTGTGTGGGAGTGTGCAGCAAGAGTGTGACTGAGCATGTGGGAGTGTGCAGCAAGACTGTGACTGAGCGTGTGGGAGTGGGCAGCGAGAGTGTGACTGAGCGTGTGGGAGTGGGCAGCGAGAGTGTGACTGAGCATGTGGGAGTGGGCAGCGAGAGTGTGACTGAGCGTGTGGGAGTGGGCAGCGAGAGTGTGATGAGTATGTGGGAGTGGGCAGCGAGAGTGTGACTGAGTGTCGGGGGGGTAGTACAGGAGTGTGTGTGTGCGTGTGTGGGAGGGGAGAGGGACTGTGGATGTGTGGGAGGGGAGTGCGACAGTGCGTGTGTGTGGGTGTGGGAGGGCAGTGCAACTGTGTGTGTGTGTGTGTGTGTGTGTGTGTGGGAGGGGAGTGTGAGAGTGTGTGTGTGGGAACGAGTGTGACAGCATGACTGGGTGTGTGGGTGTAGGCAGCTAGAGTGTGAGTGAGTGTCGGGAGGTATTGCAGGAATGTAACTGTGTGTGAGGGAGGGGAGTACGAGAGTGTGTGAGAGGGGACCGAGAGAGTGTGTGTGCGCATACGTGTGGGAGGGGAGTACAAGCGTGTGTGTGTGCATGTGGGACTGGAGTGCGAGAGTGTGTGTGGGAGGGGAGAGCAAGAGTACATGTGTTTGTGGGCGGGGAGTGCGATAGTGTGTGTGTGGGTGGGGAGTGTGAAAGTGTGCATGTGTGTGTGGGAGGGAAGTGCGAGAGAGTGTGTGTGTTTGTGTGTGTGCATGGGAGGGGAGTGCAAGAGTGCGTCTGTGTGTAGGAGGAGAGTGAGAGAGAGTGTGTGTGTGTTTGTGTGGGAGGAGAGTGCGACAGTGCGTGTGTGTATGTGTGTGCGTGTGTGGGAGGGGATGTGTGTGGGAGGGGAGTGCAAGAGTGCGTGTGTGTGTGAGGTGAGTGCAAGAGTAAGTGTGTGTGTGATGGGGGGAGTGCAAGAGTGAGTGTGTGTGTATGTGTGTGTGTCTGTGGGAGGGGAGTGTGAGAGTGCGTGTGTGGGAGCGCTGGCAATTGCAATAGAGTGACAGTACGTGCGGGTGGGCAGTGAGAGTGTGACTGAGTGTGCGAGTGGGCAGTGAGAGTGTGACTGAGTGTGTGGGAGGGGATTGCAAGAGTGTGTGTGTGTGGGCGGGTAGTGCTAGAGTGTGTGTGTGTGTGTGTGTGTGTGTGTCTCTGTGTGTGTATGTCGGTGTGGGAGGGGAGTGCGAGACCGTGTGTGTGGGAGTGCTGGCAATTGCGAGAGAGTGACAGTGTGTGGGAGTGGGCAGCGAGAGTGTGGCTGAGTGTGTGGGAGTGGGCAGCGAGAGTGTGACTGAGTGTGTGGGAGTGGTCAGCGAGAGTGTGACTGAGTGTGTGGGAGTGGGCAGCGAGAGTGTGACTGAGTGTGTGGAAGTGGGCAGCGAGAGTGTGATGAGTATGTGGGAGTGGGCAGCGAGGGTGTGACCAAGTGTGTGGGAGTGGGCAGCGAGATTGTGACTGAGTGTGTGGGAGAGGCTGCGAGACTGGGACGGAGCGTGTGGGAGTGGCCAGTGGCCAGTGACAGAGTGTCGGGGGTAGTGCAGAACGGTGACTGTGTGTGGGAGTAGAGTGCGAGAGTGTGTGTGTGTGTGGGAGGGGAGTGCGAGAATGTGTGTGTGTGTGTGTGTGTGTGTGTGTGTGGGAGGGGAGTGCGAGAGTGCGTGTGTGGTAGTGCTGGCAATTGCGAGAGTGTGACAGTGTGTGAGAGTGGGCAGCGAGAGTGTGACAGTGTGTTGGAGTGGGCATCGAGAGTGTGACAGTGTGTGGCAGTGGGCAGCGAGAGTGTATGGGGGTGGGCAGTGAGAGTGTGACTGAGTGTCGGGGGGTAGTGCAGGAGTGTGTGTGTGCATGTGTGGGAGGGGAGTGCTACAGTGTGGGCGTGTGTGTGGGAGGGGAGTGTGACTCTGTGTGTGTGTGTGTATGTGTGTGTGTGAAGGGAGTGCGAGAGTGTGTGTGTGTGGGAACGAGTACGACACTATGACTGAGTGTGTGGGAGTGGGCAGCTAGAGTGTGAGTGAGTGTCGGGAGTTACTGCAGGAATGTGACTGTGTGTGGGGGAGGGGAGTGTGAGAAGACGAGAGTGTGTGGGAGGGGACTGCAAGAGTGTGTGTGCGCACCGCATGTGGGAGGGGAGTACGATCGTGTGTGTGCGCATGGGACTGGAGTGCGAGAGTGTGTATGGGAGGGGAGTGTGAGAGAGTGTGTGTGTTTGTGCGTGTGCATTTGTGGGAGGGTAGTGCAAAAGTATGTGTGTGTGGGACGGGAGAGTGAGAGTGAGTGTGTGTGCATGGGCGGGGTGTGCGAGAGTGCATGTGTGCATGGGCGGGGAGTGCGAGAGGGCGTGTGTGTGGGAGAGGAGTGCGAGAGTGCATGTGTGTGGGAGGGGAGTGTGAGAGTGCCTGTGTGTGTGCATGTGGGGGAGTGCAAGAGTGCGTGTGTGCGTGTGTTTGTGTGAGGTGAGTGCAAGTGTGAATGTGTGTGGAAGGGGAGTGCGAGAGTGTGAGTGTGTGTGGGAGGGGAGTGTGAGAGTATGTGTGTGTATGTGGGAGGGGAGTGCGAGAGTGTGTGTGTGGGAGTGCTGGCAATTGCGAGAGAGTGACAGTGTGTGGGAGTGGGCAATGAGGGTGTGACTGAGTGTGTGGGAGTGGGCAGTGAGAGTGTGATTGAGTGTGTGGGAGTGGGCAGCGAGAGTGTGACTGAGTGTGTGTGAGTGGGCAGCTAGAGTGTGACTGAGTGTGTGGGTTGGGGCATCGAGAGTGTGACCGAGTGTGTGGGAGTGGCAGCGGGAGTGTGACTGAGCGTGTGGGAGTGGGCAGCGAGAGTGTGACTGAGTGTCGGGGGTAGTGGAGAACTGTGACTGTGTGTGGGAGGAGAGTGCAAGAGTGTGTGTGTGTGTGGGAGGGGATTGCGAGAATATGTGTGTGTGTGTGGGAAGGGAGTGCAAGAGTGCGTGTGTCGGAGTGCTGGCAATTGTGAGAGTGTGACAGTGTGTGAGAGTGGGCAGCGAGAGTGTAACAGTGTGTGGGAATGGGCAGCGAGAGTGTGACAGTGTGTGGAAATGGGCAGCGAGAGTGTGTGGGAGTGGGCAGCGAGAGTGTGACTGAGTGTCGGCGGGGTAGTGCAGGAGTGCGTGCATTTGTGTGTGAGGGGTGTGCGAGAGTGTGTCTGTGTGTGGGAACGAGTGCGACAGTAGGACTGAGTGTGTGGGAGTGGGCAGCTGGAGTGTCAGTGAGTGTTGGGAGGTACTGCAGGAATGTGACTGTGTGTGGATGGGAGGGGAGTGCGAGAGCATGTGTGTGTGTTTGGGAGGGGATTGCGAGAGTGTGTGTGTGTGTGGGAGTGGGCAGCGAGAGGGTGACAGTGTGTGGGAGTGGGCAGCGAGAGTGTGACTGAGTGTGCGAGTGGGCAGCGAGTGTATGTGTGGGAGGGGAGTGCGACAGTGTATTTTGTGTGGGAGGGGAGTATGAAAGTGTGTGTGTGTGTGTGTGGATGGGGATTGTGACAGTGTGCATGTGTGGGGGGAGGGGAGTGCGAGAGAGTGTGTGTGTTTGTGTGTGTGTGCGTGGGAGGGTAGTGCAAGAGTATGTGTGTGTGGGAGGGGAGAGCGAGAGTGAGTATATGTGCATGGGCGGGGAGTGTGAGAGTGCATGTGTGCATGGGCGGGGAGTGCGAGAGTGCGTGTGCGTGGGAGGGGAGTGCGAGAGTGCGGTGTGGGCGGGGAGTGTGGGAGTGCGTGGGAGGGGAATGCGAGTGTGTGTGTGTGTGGGAGGGGAGTACGAGAGTGCGTTTGTGTGGGTGGGGACTGCGAGAGTATGTGTGTGTGGGAGGGGAGTGCGAGAGTGCATGTGTGTGTGGGAGGGGAGTGCAAGTGTGCGTGTGTGTGGAAGGGGAGTGCGAGAGTGCGTCTGTGTGGAAGGAGAGTGCGACAGTGTGTGTGTGAGTTGTATGTGTGGGAGGGGATGTGTGTGGGAGGAGAGTGCGAGAGTGTGTGTGAGTGTGTGAGGTGAGTGCAAGAGTAAGTTTGTGTGTGGGAGGGAGTGCAAGAGTGAGTGTGTGTGTGTGGAAGGGGAGTGCAAGAGTGAGTGTGTGTGGGAGGAGAGGGCGAGTGTGCGTGTGTGTGTGGGAGGGGTGTGCGAGAGTGTGTGTGTATGTGTCTGGGGGGGGAGTGCGAGAGTGCGTGCATGGGAGTGCTGGCAATTGTGAAAGAGTGACAGTGTGTGCAAATGGGCAGCGAGAGTGTGACTGAGTGTGTGGGAGTGGGCAGCGAGAGTGTGACTGAGTGTGTGGGACGGGATTGCAAGAGTGTGTGTGTGGTTAGGTAGTGTGAGAGTGTGTGTGTGTGTGCGTGTGTGTCTGTGTGTGGGGGAGGGGAGTGCAAGTGTGCGTGTGTGTGGAAGGGGGGTGCGAGAGTGCGTCTGTGAGAAAGGAGAGTGCGACAGTGTGTGTGTGAGTTGTATGTGTGGGAGGGGATGTGTGTGGGAGGAGAGTGCGAGAGTGTGTGTGAGTGTGGGAGGGGAGTGCGAGAGTGTGTGTGTCCACGTGTTTGTGTGAGGTGAGTGCGAGAGTAAGTTTGTGTGTGGGAGGGAGTGCAAGAGTGAGTGTGTGTGTGTGGAAGGGGAGTGCAAGAGTGAGTGTGTGTGGGAGGAGAGGGCGAGTGTGCGTGTGTGTGTGGGAGGGGTGTGCGAGAGTGTGTGTGTATGTGTCTGGGGGGGGGAGTGCGAGAGTGCGTGCATGGGAGCGCTGGCAATTGTGAAAGAGTGACAGTGTGTGCAAATGGGCAGCGAGAGTGTGACTGAGTGTGTGGGAGTGGGCAGCGAGAGTGTGACTGAGTGTGTGGGACGGGATTGCAAGAGTGTGTGTGTGGTTAGGTAGTGTGAGAGTGTGTGTGTGTGTGCGTGTGTGTCTGTGTGTGGGGGAGGGGAGTGTGAAAGTGTGTGTGTGTGTGGGAGAGGAGTGCGAGAGTGTGTGTGTGTGGGAGGAGTGCGAGAGTGCGTGTGTGTGGGAGGGGAATGCAAGAGAGTGTGTGTGGGAGTGCTGTCAATTGCAAGAGAGTGACAGTGTGTGAGTGGGCAGCGAGAGTGTGACTGAGTTTGTGGGAGTGGGCAGCAAGAGTGTGACTGAGAGTGTGGGAGTGGGCAGCGAGAGTGTGACTGAGTGTGTGGGAGTGGGCAGCAAGAGTGTGACTGAGTGTGTGGGAGTGGGCAGCGAGAGTGTGACTGAGTGTGTGGGAGTGGGCAACGAGTGTGTGTGGGTGGGAGGGGAGTGTGAGAGTGTGTGTGGTTTGGAGGGAAGTGTGGGAGTGTGTGTGGGTGGGAGGGGAGTGCGAGAGCGTGTGTGTGTGTTTGGGAGGGGATTGCGAGAGTGCGTGTGTGTGTGTGTGTGGGAGTGGGCAGTGAGAGGATGACAGTGTGTGGGAGTGGGCAGCGAGAGTGTGACTGAGTCTGCGAGTGGGCAGCAAGTGTATGTGTGGGAGGGGAGTGCGACAGTGTGTGTCTGTGTGGGAGGGGAGTACGAGAGTGCGTGTGTGTGTGTGTGTGTGTGGATGGGGATTGTGACAGTGTGCGTGTGTGGGGGGAGGGGAGTGCGAGAGTGCGTGTGTGTGTGTATGTGGACAGCGAGAGTGTGACTGAGTGTTGGGTGTAGTGCAGAACTGTGACTGTGTGTGGGAGGAGAGTGCGAGAGTGTGTGTGTGGGAGGGGAGTGTGAGAATGTGTTTGTGTGTGTGTGTGTGTATGTGGGAGGGGAGTGCGAGAGTGCATGTGTGGGAGTGCTGGCAATTGTAAGAGTGTGACAGTGTGTGAGAGTGGGCATCGAGAGTGTGACAGTGTGTGGCAGTGGGCAGCGAGAGTGTATGGGAGTGGGCAGCGAGAGTGTGACTGTGTGGCAGTGGCCAGCGAGAGAGTATGGGAGTGGG
The DNA here is from genome assembly GCF_017639515.1 of Carcharodon carcharias. Taxonomy (NCBI): domain Eukaryota; kingdom Metazoa; phylum Chordata; class Chondrichthyes; order Lamniformes; family Lamnidae; genus Carcharodon; species Carcharodon carcharias. The sequence continues at coordinate 119,999,964 of NC_054478.1, read as the reverse complement.
CAGCGAGAGTGTGACTGAGTTTCGGGGGGGTAGTGCAGGAGTGTGTGCGTGTGTGTGAAGGGAGTGCGACTGTGCGTGTGTGGGAGGGAAGTGCGACAGTGCGTGTGTGTTTGGCAGGGTAGTGCAACTTTGTGTGTGTGTGTGTGTGTGTGGGAACGAGGGCAACAGTGTGACTGAGTGTGTGGGAGTGGGCAGCGAGAGAGTGAAAGTGTGGAGAGTGGGCAGCGAGAGTGTGACAGTGTGTGGAAGTGGGCAGCGAGAGTGTGACAGTGTGTGGCAGTGGGCAGCGAGAGTGTGACTGTGTGGCAGTGGCCAGCGAGAGAGTATGGGAGTGGGCAGCGAGAGTGTGACTGAGTTTCGGGGGGGTAGTGCAGGAGTGTGTGCGTGTGTGTGAAGGGAGTGCGACTGTGCCTGTGTGTTTGGCAGGGTAGTGCAACTTTGTGTGTGTGTGTGTGTGTGGGAACGAGGGCAACAGTGTGACTGAGTGTGTGAGAGTGGGCAGCGAGAGAGTGAAAGTGTGGAGAGTGGGCAGCGAGAGTGTGACAGTGTGTGGGAGTGGGCAGCGAGAGTGTGACAGTGTGTGGCAGTGGGCAGCGAGAGTGTGACTGTGTGGCAGTGGCCAGCGAGAGAGTATGGGAGTGGGCAGCGAGAGTGTGACTGAGTTTCGGGGGGGTAGTGCAGGAGTGTGTGCGTGTGTGTGAAGGGAGTGCGACAGTGCGTGTGTGTTTGGCAGGGTAGTGCGACTTTGTGTGTGTGTGTGTGTGTGGGAACGAGGGCAACAGTGTGACTGAGTGTGTGGGAGTGGGCAGCGAGAGAGTGAAAGTGTGGAGAGTGGGCAGCGAGAGTGTGACAGTGTGTGGGAGTGGGCAGCGAGAGTGTGACAGTTTGTGGCAGTGGGCAGCGAGAGTGTGACTGAGTTTCGGGGGGGTAGTGCAGGAGTGTGTGCGTGTGTGGGAGGGGAGTGCGACAGTGTGTGTGTGGGAGGGGAGTGCAACAGTGCATGTGTGTGTGTGGGAGGAGAGTGCGACTATGTGTGTTTGTGTGTGTGTGTGTGTGCGGGAGGGGAGTGCGAGAGTGCATGTGTTTGTGGGCGGGGTGTGCGAGAGTGTGTGTGTGTATGTCTGGGAGTGGAATGCGGGAGTGTGTGTGTGTGTGGGAGTGGGCAGCGAGAGTGTGGGAGTGGGCAGCGAGAGTGTGACCAAGTGTGTGGGAGTGGGCAGCGAGAGTGTGACCAAGTGTGTGGGAGTGGGCAGCGAATGTGTGTGGATGGGAGGGGAATGCGAGAGTATGTGTGGGTGGGAGGGAAGTGTGAGAGTGTGTGTGGGTGGGAGGGGAGTGCGAGACCGTGTGTGTGTGTGTTTGGAAGGGGATTGCGAGAGTGCGTGTGTGTGTGTGTGTGGGAGTGGGCAGCTAGAGGGTGACAGTGTGTGGGCGTGGGCAGCGAGTGTATGCGTGGGAGGGGAGTGCGACAGCGTGTGTCTGTGTGGGAGGGGAGTGCGAGAGTGTGTATGTGTGTGTGTCTGGGTGGGGAATGCGGGAGTGCGTGTGTGTGTGGGAGTGGGCAGCGAGAGTGTGACGAGTATGTGGGTGTGGGCATTGAGAGTGTGACTGAGCATGTGGGAGTGGGCAGCGAGAGTGTGACTGAGCGTGTGGGAGCGGACAGTGTGAGTGTGACTGAGCTTGTGGGAGTGGGCAGCGAGAGTGTGACTGAGCGTGTGGGAGCGGACAGCGTGAGTGTGACTGAGCTTGTGGGATTGGGCAGCGAGAGTGTGACTGAGCGTGTGGGAGCGGACAGCGTGAGTGTGACTGAGTGTTGGGTGTAGTGCAGAACTTGACTGTGTGTGGGAGGAGAGTGCGAGAGTGTGTATGGGAGGGGAGTGTGAGAATGTGTTTGTGTGTGTGTGTGTGTGTTTGTGGGAGGGGAGTGCGAGAATGTCTGTGTGTGGGAGGGGAGCGCGTGTTGTGCGTGGGAGTGGAGTGTGAGAGTATGTGTGTGTGTGTATGTGGGAGGGGAGTATGAGCGTGTGGGCGTGTGTGGGAGGGGAGTGTTTGTGAGGGGAGTGCAACAGTGAGTGTGAGTGTGTGTGGGAGGAGGTTGCGAGAGTGCCTGTCTGTGTGGGAGGGGAGTGTGAGAGTGCGTGCAGGTACATGGGAGGTGAGTGCGAGAGTGCGTGTGTGTGTGTGTGGGAGAGGAATGTGAGAACGTGTGTGTGTGCGCTTGGGAGGGGATTGCGAGAATGCGTGTGTGTGTGCGTGGGAGGGGTGTGCATGTTGTGCATGGGAGGGGAGTGCAAGTGTTTTCTTGTGTGTGTGTGTGTGTGAGGTGAGTGCGCGTGTAAGTGTGTGGGAGTGCTGGCAATTGCGAGAGTGTGTGTGGGGGAGTGGGAGTGCGAGAGTGAGTGTGTGTGCATGGGAGGGGAGTGTGAGAGTGAGTGTGTGTGCATGGGAGGGGAGTGCGATAGTGCGTGTGCATGGGAGGGGAGTGCAAGAGTGCATGTGTGTGGGAGTGGAGTGAGAGAGTGTGTGTGTGTGTGGGAGGGGAGTGTGAGAGTGCGTGTGTATGTGTGTGGGAGGTGAGTGCAAGGGTGTGTGTGTGGGAGGGGAGTGTGAGAACATGTGTGTGTGTGGGAGGGGAGTGTGAGAGTGCGTGTGTATGTAGGAGGTGAGTGCAAGCGTGTGTGTGTGGGAGGGGAGTGCGAGAATGTGTGTGTGTGTGGGAGGTGAGTGCGAAAGTGAGTGTGTGTGCATGGGAGGGGAGTGCGAGAGTGTGTGTGTGTGTGGGAGGGAAGTGCAAGAGTGCATGTGTGGGAGGGGAGTGCGAGTGTGCGTGTGTTTGGGAGGGGAGTGCAAGTGTGTGTGTGTGTCTGTGTGGGAGGGGATTGCGAGAGAGCGTGTGTGTGTGGGAGGGGAGTGCGTGTGTGTGTGGGAGGGGAGTGCGTGTGTGTGTGGGAGGGGAGTGCGTGTGTGTGTATGTGGGAGGGGAGTGCGAGAGTGCGTGTGTGTATGTGTATGGGGGGGTGGGGGAGGGAAGTGCGATAGTGTTTGTGTGGGAGGGGATTGCGAGAGTGCGTGTGTGTGTGGGTAACGGGGATTGTGAGAGTGCACGTGTGTGTGTCTGTGTTTAGGGAGGGGTGTGCGATAGTCCCTGTGCGTGTGTGTGTGTGGAAGGGGAGTGTGTATGTGTGTCTGTGGCATGGGAGTGCGAGAGTGCGTGTGTGTGGGGGAGTGGAGTGCGAGAGTGCGTGTGTGTGTGTGGGCGGCGAGTGCGAGAGTGTGTATGTGGGAGGGGATTGCGAGAGTGTGTGTGTGTGTTTGTGGGAGGGGATTGCGAGAGTGCAACTGAGTGTAGGGAGGGGAGTGCGAGAGTGCGTGTGTGTGTGTGGGCGGCGAGTGCGAGAGTGTGTATGTGGGAGGGGATTGCGAGAGTGTGTGTGTGTGTTTGTGGGAGGGAATTGCGAGAGTGCAACTGAGTGTAGGGAGGGGAGTGCGAGAGTGCGTGTGTGTGTGTGGGTGGCGAGTGCGAGAGTGTGTGTTTATGTGGGAGGGGATTGCGAGAGTGTGACTGAGTGTGGGGGAGGGGAGTGCGAGAGTGCGTGTGTGTGGGAAGGGAGTGCGTGTGTGTGTGTGGGTGGCGAGTGCGAGAGTGTGTGTTTATGTGGGAGGGGATTGCGAGAGTGTGACTGAGTGTGGGGGAGGGGAGTGCGAGAGTGCGTGTGTGTGGGAAGGGAGTGCGTGTGTGTGTGTGTGGGTGGCGAGTGCGAGAGTGTGTGTTTATGTGGGAGGGGATTGCGAGAGTGTGACTGAGTGTGGGGGAGGGGAGTGCGAGTGTGCGTGTGCATGGGAAGGGAGTGCGTGTGCGTGTGTGTGGGAGGGGAGTGTGTGTGTGTGTGTGAGAGGGCAGTGTGTGTGGGAGGGGATTGCGAGAGTGTGCGTGTGTGTGTGGGAGGAGAGTGCGAGAGTGTGTGTGTGTGGGAGGGGATTGCGAGAGTGTGCGTGTGTGTGTGGGAGGAGAGTGCGAGAGTGTGTGTGTGTGGGAGGGGATTGCGAGAGTGTGCGTGTGTGTGTGGGAGGAGAGTGCGAGAGTGTGTGTGTGGGAGGGGAGTGTGAGAGTGCGTGTGTGTGTGTGGGAGGGGAGTGTGAGAGAGTGTGTGTGTGTGGGAGGGGAATGCGAGAGTACGTGTGTGTGTGTGGGAGGGGAGTGCGAGAGTCCGTGTGTGTGTGTGGGAGAGGATTGCGAGAGTGCTTGTGTGTGTGGGAAAAGAGTGTGTGTGTGGGGGGGAGGTGAGTGCGAGAGTGCGTGTGTGTGCGTGTGGGCGGCAAGTGCGAGAGTGTGCGTGTGTTTGTGGGAGGGTATTGCGAGAGTGCGACTCAGTGTGGGGGAGGTGAGTGCGTGAGTGCATGTGTGTGTGTATGTTTGTGTGTGTGTGTGTGGGAGGGGATTGCGAGAGAGCGTGTATGTGTGGGAGGGGATTGCGATAGTGTCTGTGTGTGTGGGAGGTGAGTGCGTGTGTGTGTGGGAGGGGAGTGAGTGTGTGTGTGTGGGAGGGGATTGCGAGAGTGTGTATGTGTGTGGGATGGGAGTGCGAGAGTGAGTGTGTGTTTGTGTATGTGTGTGTGTGGCGGGGTGTGGATTGCAAGAGTGCGTGTGTGTGTGTGTGGGTGGGGGGGGGATTGCGAGAGTGCGTACTTATGTGTGGGAGGGGATTGCTAGAATGTGTGTGTGTGGGAGGGGATTGTGAGAGAGTGTGTGTGTGTGGGGGGGAGGGGAGTGCATGTGTGTGGGAGGGGATTGCGAGAGTGTGTGTGTGTGTTTCTGGGAGGGTATTGCGAGAGTGTGACTGAGTGTGGGGGAGGGGAGTGCGAGAGTGCGTGTATGTGTGGTTGGGAGGGTGGTGCGAGAGAGCGTCACAGTGCGTGGAAGGGGATTGTGAGAGTGCGCGCGTGTGTGTGTGTGGGAGGGAATTGCGTGAGTGCGTGTGTGTGTGTGTGTGGGAGGGGAGTGCATGTGTGTGTGGGAGGGGATTGCGAGAGTGTGTGTGTGTGTGTGGGAGGGAATGTGTGTGTGGGAGGGAATTGCGAGAGTGCGTGTATGTGTGTGGGAGGGGATTGTTAGAATGTGTGTGTGTGGGAGGGGATTGTGAGAGAGTGTGTGTGTGGGAGGGGAGTGCATGTGTGTGTGGGAGAGGATTGCGAGAGTGTGTGTGTGTGTGTGTGGGAGTGGAGTGCCTCAGTGTGTGTGGGAGGGGATTGCGAGAGTGCGTGCGTGTGTGTGGGAGGGGATTGCTAGAATGTGTGTGTGTGTGGGAGGGGATTGTGAGCCTGCCTGTGTGTGTGTGGGAGGTGATTGCGAGAGTGTGACTGTGTGCATGGGAGGGCATTGCGAGAGTGTGTGTGTGGACGGGGATTGCGAAAGTATGGGTGTGGGAGGGGAGTGTGAGAGTGCATGTGTGTGTCTGTTTGTGTGTATGTGTGTGAGGGAGGGGATTCCGAGAGTGCGTGTGTGTGTGCGCGTCGGAGGTGAGTGCGAGAGTGCATTTGAGTATAGGGGAGGGGCACTGAGTGCAAGATTGTGACTGATTGTATGGGAGGGGAGTGCGAGAGTGCGTGTGTGTGTGTGGGAGGGGATTGCAAGAGTGTGTGTGTGTGTGGGAGGGGATTGTGAGAGTGTGTGTGTGAGGGAGGGGATTGCGAGAGTGCTTGTGTGTGTGGGAGGGGAGTGCGAGAGTGTGTGTGTGTGTGTGTGGGAGGGGATTGCGAGAGTGTGTGTGTGGTCGGTGAGTGCGACTGTGTGTGTGGGAGGGATCAGCGAGAGTGTGACTGAGCATGTAGGAGTGGGCAGCGAGAGTGTAACTGAGCGTGTGGGAGTGGGCAGCGAGAGTGTGACTGAGCATGTAGGAGTGGGCAGTGAGAGTGTAACTGAGTGTCGGGGGGGTAGTGCAGGAGTGTGACTGTGTGTGTGGGAGGGGAGTGTGACTGAGTGTGTTTAGCTGTGGGCAGTTAGTGTGAGTGTGTGGTGGGGGGCGTACAAGAGTGTAACTGTGTGTGTGTGTGGGGGGAATTAGAGAGTGTGACCAAGTGTGCAAGGGTGACGGCGACTGTGACTGAGTGTTTCGGGTGGGAATGTGAGAGTGTGACTGAGTGTGTTGGTGGGGGAGGGGGGGAGGTGGAATTGTGAGAGTGTGACTGAGTGTGTATGAGGGATGACTGAATGTGTGGGCGGCGAGTGTGAGAGTGTGACTGTGTGTGTGGGCGGCAAGTGTGAGAGTGTGACTGAGTGTGTGGGCGGCGAGTGCGAGAGTGTGACTGAATGTGTGGCGGGGGGAAGTGCAAGTCTGCCTGGCAACCAATTTCAGGCTTTTCACTCACTCTGACCACCACACACCCACACGTTCACACACTCCCACTCACAAGTGGGTGAGGGTCAGTGAATGAGCACCGAGACTGCTCATGACCGGACACACACACTCTGACCTCTTTCACTCTGGTCATTTTCATTGAACACTACTATTGTTAAATTAACAATTTATTGCTATGACATTGCTGTACTTTTGCTCAGCAAATGTCTCTTTCCTCAGCCATTTTTTGAAATTCTGTTTGTTGTTGTGCCAAACCCTATCTTTCTGAAATTTACTCATTGGACCCTTGAGTGAGAAAAGTATGCAAGTGTGGCCCTTCCGAACAAAAAGGTTGGACAAGCTTGGATTATAGTAACAGGTGTCTTATGCCATGTCATCAGCGTATTATTCTGCTGTTAATTTGCGTGTTAAAGTTCTACTGTCCCTTTAAGACCACATAGTTTTAAGGACTAAAAATATGCACAGCCTGAGGTCACTTCTTAAAAATTAATTCTCAGCATGTGGATGCCACTGGGAAGCCAGTGCACCACCAGTTGCAATGAGAAGGAGCTGGCGGGTTTCTTCTTGAACCACTGATAGCAGTTTGATATAGCTTGCTGGGCTATTTCAGAGGCCAGTTAAAGTCAGCCATGTTGGTGTGCGGACTGGTGTCATATTTAGGTCAGACTGGATAAGGACAGAAAGTTTTGTTAGTGAACCAGTTAGGTTTTTATGAAATTCAGACAGCTTCATGGTTACTTTTACTAATACCAACTTTTTATTTCTGGATTTCTTAATACTGATTTCAAATTCTCAAACTACCAAGGTTGGATTTGACTGCATGTTCACGGGATGCAGTCACTGTATCTCACTTGCCTGGAGAATTACTTAGAAATTACAACATGGCAAAGGCTGTTCAGTCCAACCAGTCTGTGATAGTGTTTATCCTGCACATGAGCAGGACCCTAATCCCATGTGCCCAGTTTGATCCCATATTCCTTTTTCCACCTATTTAACTTCTTAAATATTGACATAGTTTATTCTTCATTCCACTGTCTCACAATCCTCTGTTTAATAACATTTTCTCCAGATCTCCAGCCACAGCCTGTTGCATTTAATCCTACATTGATGTCCCCTCATTATAGACCCTCAAACACTGGGAACTCTCTGGCCATAATTTTACGCTACTCTACCCCTGTTCAGTTCTGAGGTGGGGGAGGGGGGGGAAGTGAGGGGGCAAGTGGGGGAGCGTGAAATTGCATGGACGGGATTCCCTCCAGGTTCCACCCACCCCAACCTGGTCACAATTTTATGCTGGGGCGGGTAGGGCCTTGGTCGGGAAACCTATCCTTGCCCCAGTTAAGACCCTTAAGTAGCCACTTAACAGCCTCAATTTTTAGGCTGGCAGATGGGAGAGAGATCAGGGAGACCTGAAATTGAACAGAGCTGGACCTTGGGCAGGAAGGGGGGGTATTACGCCTCCATCAGAAGCCCCCTTCCAACGAGGGGCACCCTCCCCTTAGGGCCCAGTGACCTCTAGACCTCCCTTCCCTCCTCCTCCTCCCCACCACCCCCCCCCAAACAAGACTCCGATCGACCATCGTGGACCCCCGTGCCTTCTCTACCAACCTCCCCCTTGACCCCTGCCACTTACCTCTCCCTCAGTTCCCGGAACTTATTTCCAGGCAGCTAACTGCAGGTCCCCTTCCAGCCTCTGCAGCGCTAATCCTAGAATGACTAGAGAGCTGTCAGTCAATCTAATTGGCCAGCAGTTCTTCAAGGTGGGATGTCCTCCCGATGATGGGCGGAAGTCCCTCCTTCAATGCTTGTTAGAGCATGAAATGGCATCGTGGCTGCTGGAGTCGGCGGGGATATGTTCCTGAAAATTCTGGCCTCTACGTCCATCTATTTTTATCCCTTCACAATTTTAACACCTCTACCAGATTGTACTCTTCTATCCTAATGAAAACACCCACCATTTTTCAAGCTTTTCATTTTGTTATATTTCCTCTGATCAAGCAGCAACCAAATGATTTGTGCTGTGCCCTCTTCATTGCCTCAACTTCCTTCCAATACAGCATAACCCAAAACTGCAAACAATACTTACTAAGGCTTTATTCAACACCACTTCTGAACACCAGTGACCGATATCTCTAGTCATAAAGCCCAGTTTTACATTAGCTTTCTATTGGCTTTATTCACTTGAGGTACTGCTTTTATTGCCTGGTGAACCCGACATTCCCCCCCGCCACCTCTGAAGTCTCTTTGATCTTCAGCATCATTCAGCTTTGCCCCAATCGGAGGATCATTATTACTTTTCTTTTTCTTTGACCAACATAAACCACTTTGCTTTGATAGGCACCAAATTTCATGTGTCATTTTTTTTTTTTGCCAATTCCTCCATCTTTTCAACCTGACCCTTTTTATTCTTTACAACCTTGCATCCAGGAAAATCAGCTGACAATCCCACCTTAATACAAAGGCAAAATACTGTGGATGCTGGAAATTAGAAATAAAAATGGAAAATTCTAGAAATGCTCAACATGCCAGGCAGCATCTGTGGAGAGAGAAACAGAGTTATAACAGGTTGAATTTTGCCAAAGGGCTTTGGGACTCTGACACCAAGACCAAATGGGCGCCGTGAGCCTGAACTTGCAAGGACCAAGGCCTACACAGGGACATTTCCAGAGGTAGCTTCCAATTATAGCTGCTTCTGAGCTCGCCATTCAATTAAGAGTGGCAGGCAGGCTCCAGATGCTGCTGGCCCAATAACAGGGAAAGCGATTTTAGAGCCTCAGCAGCTTCTCTGAGAGGTGTAGGCCCTGTTGAGGCAAAGTAGGGGAATGTAAGGATGTGTCAAAATGGAGGCATTCTGGATAGGTTCAAAATAATTAAATTGTTTAGATGGACCAAGCAGGTAGGTGCCCCAATAGAGAAACCCTTCCAGTTGGTGTTTTTTCACCTGGAGGCCCTCATGTTGGGGTTTGGAACCTATAGCTCCAATGGCTCCCTGGATTGTCACAGGGAGACCATCTCCATTAAGCTAGCATCCTCTGCACACATTGGGAGGGGTTGCTCTGCTGCCAGCAAAATGCTGTGACAGCTCAAAATGGCCCTAATTGGAGTCTTGAAACTTTCCTGGGGTAGGATATTCTGGCCCTGCCCACTGCCAGAATCGTCCCACCTTGCTGAAAGTCAATGGACTTTTGGCTGGCCCGCAGTGGGTCCCGCCACGCTGGGGCTGGAAAATCTCGGCCCTGGTGACAGGAATATGCGAGGAAGCTGTTGTGACGTGGCTCTCTACTATTTTTCAACCCTCCCCATCTCTACTCCTGCCACCATGGGACCAGGAAAATTCTGCCTGTTAACTCTATCTCGTTTTCCACAGATGCCTGACCTGAGTATTTCCAGCAGTTTCATTCTTTTTATTACAGTCTTACCTTGATGTGCAAGCACACACATGAAAAACACATGTTTTGGTGAGAGATCCAGAACTTTTTACAAAATGTCTCAAGATGCCCTCCATCTCAGGGCAAAGAGAGAACACTGGCTAAAATATATTTCTACCACTGGGCACATTTTGGGATATTTGTGTTACTGAAGTTGTGATTCACTGACTGAGTTTTCATCCCTCTCCCCTTTTTCTATTTTAAATGGACAACAGTGTTTCTTTTTTCAGATCTCCTGGTCCACAGAGTCTGGAGTTCTGGCTTTGAGTCAGAATACGTAGGGCTCAAACCCTGGTCCAATCAGTCCAAACTTCTAGCTCTGAAGCAGAAAATGCAGAGTTTTTATTCTGATCCAGAGAGTCCAGAATTCTGACACTGAATCAGAAGTTGCAGAGTTCTGATTCCTGTTCAGACAGCCCAGAGCATCACATCCAGTGAGATACACAAGTCCAGTTGTCGGAGCCCATAACAACTCCCCTGCTGTACAAGAAAACCCCCCACCCAAACCCCACCTCCACTGGTTGGTATTCAGATGAAAGGAGTGTTCATGTCTCTGTCTTTTAGACTGTTAGTCATCCCATGAATCCTTCTCCAAGGCATGAGCACAAAGATAAAACAACTAACAGATGGAGGAGTAAAAGATGTACTCTGCCTTGAGAGAAAGATCCTGAATGTCAATGACCCAGCACCACACCAGCAGCCTATACTAAGGACTGAGATAAAATGTTACTTAGACCCCAGCGTACCGATGGCTCGATCCTCGTACTCTTGGGCCAGCTCTTCCATTTCCTCAGACAGGTCTATGTCATTCTCTTCAGAGGACATTTTTTTCAGGATCTTGCAGGCAACCAGTGAAGAATCAGTGCTGTCCATAGCCTGGGAAAAATGCAACAATTCTCAGGGGACTAATCAAACTTATTATATCCATTATATCATTATCATTATTAAATATCATTATACGATAAACTGCCCAAAAGGAAATGGCAGAGTTTACATTGTGATGCATGACACAAGAGTATTTGGAAATTGAAGAGGATGAAAATGATCAGTCTGAGGGAATTGTACACGTGACATGAAGCTTTAGTCTGGTATTGAGTGTACTAGTTGAGGATTCATTTAATTGTGCCGTCTTAGGCAGTGGCATAGTGGTATTGTCACTGGACTAGGATTTCAGAGAACCAGAGGAATGCTTTGGGTTTGAATTCCAGCATGGCAGATGGTGAAATTTGAATTCAATAAAAATCTGGAATTAAAAGTCTGATGATAACTATGAAACCATTGCTGATTGTTGGAAAAATCCGTCTGGCTCGCTAATATCCTTACCTGCTCTGGCCTACATGTCACTCCAGACCCACAGCAATATAGTTGCCTTTTAACTGCTCTCTGACCAAGGGCAGTTAGGCAGTTAGGGATGGATAATAAATGCTAGCCTAGCCAGCAATGCCCACATCCCATGAAAGAAAAAAAATGAATAGTGGTTGGACAGACTGGTTAAAATTCACAGAGATAAAAACAAAAAAACTGCGGATGCTGGAAATCCAAAACAAAAACAGAATTACCTGGAAAAACTCAGCAGGTCTGGCAGCATTGGCGGAGAAGAAAAGAATTGACGTTTCGAGTCCTCATGACCCTTCGACAGAACTTGAGTTCGAGTCCAAGAAAGAGTTGAAATATAAGCTGGTTTAAGGTGTGTGTGTGGGGGGTGGAGAGATAGAGAGAGAGAGAGGTGGAGGGGGGGGTGTTGTGGTTGTAGGGACAAACAAGCAGTGATAGAAGCAGATCATCAAAAGATGTCAACGACAATAGTACAATAGAACACATAGGTGTTAAAGTTAAAGTTGGTGATATTATCTAAACGAATGTGCTAATTAAGAATGGATGGTAGGGCTCAAGAGCTCCCTCCCCCATCCCCACCCCCTTTCTGTTTCCCCCTTCTTTTTTTTTCCAATAAATTATAAAGATTTTCCTTTTCCCACCTATTTCCATTATTTAAAAAAAAATTTAAAAAAATCCCCACTAGAGCTATACCTTGAGTGCCCTACCATCCATTCTTAATTAGCACATTCGTTTAGATAATATCACCAACTTTAACTTTAACACCTATGTGTTCTATTGTACTATTGTCGTTGACATCTTTTGATGATCTGCTTCTATCACTGCTTGTTTGTCCCTACAACCACACCCCCCCACCTCTCTCTCTCTCTATCTCTCCGCCCCCCACACACACACCTTAAACCAGCTTATATTTCAACTCTTTCTTGGACTCGAACTCAAGTTCTGTCGAAGGGTCATGAGGACTCGAAACGTCAACTCTTTTCTTCTCCGCCGATGCTGCCAGACCTGCTGAGTTTTTCCAGGTAATTCTGTTTTTGTTTTGATTAAAATTCACTTTTATTAAATTTAGGGTTCATTCAGTAGTAAGGATCTAAGTAAGGTCAGAGAGTATGAAAGTTATACTTGATTAAGGTTTCGGGATGACAACACATTGAGGTCACTAAAAAGAGTGGCGATTACTTAAAAATAAGCCATTTTACTAGTACAGATATAGTCACTTGCTGCTGAGCAAACCTTCCATGATAAAAGTACCAGTGAAACTGGACATGGGACATGATAAAGCAATTGTTTTTGGAAAGTCAGTGGATCTGCAGTTTATCCAATCAGGGCATTATTGTAGCCCCTTAATAAAAGCTAATGTTTTTAATCAGAATGTTAAATAAGTGTTAATGGCATAACATGGTAAGAATCAGAGAAAAAAAGCACAATTGTCTTAAAGCTTCAGAGATAATTTGCTCAACCTTCTTGTCACAGATTAAAAATCCTACTAAAGGATGCAGATATGATTGATGATGAGTACACCAGGCTCATTGAAGAGATTAGTACAAAATGTAACATGTAAAAAGTTTTGGAGAATGGCACCATATTCTACTGCAAGTCTTTCGTTGGCACTTGATTTTAATGATGTAGTGGACATGAATTTAATGGAATAGGGTAAAGACAGAAACAGTTTCATTTTACACTTTATAGTCATGACTACCAGATTCAGTCTTTCTACAGGAACACATGGAAAGGACAAATGGAATAAAGATGTAGATAACACCATGGGAAAATGGATAGGGACAAGACCTGGACCAAGATGCTAAATCCCTGACTCACAATCTTGTGGGGAGATGGGGGATTAGAATTTGCTAATGATGAGTTCAGACACCTGTGTGAAAATATGAACATTGTGGTCATGAAGACCACAGCTGAAAGTTCTTTCAGCAATGGACTCTGAAAGAAACATGTCGATGAGGTGCACCATTAGATCTTGGCCAATCAACCAAACAAGTTAATAACTGCCCTGGCATGGTTGGTCCATGCGAAGAATTTGCTTCAGCTGGTTGTTTATAGTCCTTATCAATCGGTCTGTGGGAGGAATCTCAAATTACCTTTTGTGATATCCACCCTGCCAGAAGGGACTACAATTAGTTCCATTTTTTCTGCACATTTGAATGCTTTACAAGGAAGAAGGGCTTTCTTCAAGGTGAAAGTCTCGGAGAAAATTTGGCGAGACCTGAGGCATTGTGTAAGATCTGAGATAAACTTTAATCCTGGGAATTTAAAAGAGAGCATCATAAAGCTGGAATGGTCCAGGTAAGGTGATAGGGTGTGATGGTAAGACAGTGATTGTCTAACATTGTAGTCAAGCTATGAATATCCATTTATCACAATTAATTGGGATTGATTACAAACTTTCAACATCTAAGCAAGTTAGTAGAAAGCCTGCAGGCCTGAAGGATTGCATCTTGTAGCTCACATACTCATATGTTTGACAGTTATAGGAATAGATTATGTTAGATCAGGGGCCAGATGGTGATAAACAGAATGATAGTGACTCATTGGAGAGGGCTATTAGCCTAAAGGATAACTGCCTAGAGTGAGTGTTCAGGTAATGTATATACCAGAAGGGTCATGAATGGAGGGATGAGACTGTTGTAGGAAGAGCAGGAAAGCTACTGGCAAGTTCAAATATTGGCTAAATGTGCAAGATGATAGATAAGAAGTAAGATTTATGGACTGGCAGAATGGAGTGAAAGAATGGAAACTAGAAAACTATCACCTACTGGTGATAGAACCTCTAATCATGGGAGGTCGAGATCCTGTAGCAGTTGTACAGAAAGACACCAAAGTGCAAGTAGAGGCCATAGCTTGACTAGATTATGCAATAGAACAAGGACTATAGAACAATCTAGAAACACCCTTATGACCGGGAAGTTTTGGCAGCTGTCAATAATTTAGAAGATAAATTAAAAGGAGAGTCATAGGGGAAAGCTAGCCTTATTCCAAGCTTATGGATATGTATGGAAAAAGTCCTCCCAGGTGGGAATTAAAAGGCTAAAGCAAGACTAAAGGCTCAGGATTTTAAAGAGGGACTTGAAGATCAAGATGTTAGAGTGGACTCTCCCACAGCAGCAAAAATAATCCTGAAATTTTTCCTCACTGTTGGTTACATGTTCATGGGATGTAGGTCAATTGATATAAAAGCCACATTTTTGCTGGGAGAAAAATTTTGGAAAGATGTGTTTTTGAAACCATCTAAAGAGGCAAGCGATGTAAAAACGATGTGCGTCGGTGGTGAAGGTACTGGATGTTTAAGGTGGTTGTTCGAGTACAGCTAGTTTTAAGGTCATATGATCATAGGAAATAGGAGCAGCCTGTTCTGCCATTCAATAAGATCATAGTAATCAGATAAGATAAAGATCATGATTATAAGATCACAACATTCTTGGTGGGTGAAAATGGAAAAGTCCCTTGGCTTGGAAGGCTAAGAAAATGAAAAGGGTGGTTACAAGCACTGCAGAAACATTGATTCTTGTTTGAGCAATATATATGGGGTTTTACTTGTCAAAATTTTAGGGGAAATTCTATATAAGGGACATTTTGGAATAGTTTGCCCATTGAATGTTATATAGATAACTATTCCCTATGAGATAACATGATTTAACAAAAAAATGACATTACAACCAATTTTACTCCCCCATCTGTCTGCCAACACTTTCTGGGGAGCACAAGCATTTAAGGCTGGGATAGACTGATTTTTGATTTCTCAGGGATTCAAGGGATATGTGGAGCAGGTGGGCCCAAGATTAGCCATGATCACATTGAATGGCAGAGCAGGCTTCACAGTCTGTATGGTCTACTCCTGTTTTTGTAAAAATTCTGCCCCAAGTTTCCTTGATTAAAGCACATTCATGAACCAAGAGGTTTTTTTTTAATGACAATCTGACAGCTTCCTGGTCACTTTTATTGATGTCCACTTTTTGTTTCCAGATTTTTAACACGGAACTCAAATTCTCAAAATGCCATTATAAAAGCAAAATACTGCGGATGCCAGAAATCCGAAATAAAAAAAAGAAAATGCTGGAAGTATTTGTAGTATAAGGGGTTAACTTGAACCAAGTAAAATGCTAGTCAGATGCTTTGTACGTCAAGAAATTATGCAGTATCACATGATTTCGCTCCCCTTCTTGCAGCCTCATGTAAGCTGCAGCCAGCACGGTAAGTTGCCTCAACAAAGCTTCAGTTCTCCATAGTTCAGCATGCTCAGTAAATATTCTAACAATATTATAGTACACAGCAGGTTTGACAGTGTCTGTAGAAAGAGAAACGGAGGTAACATTTCAAGTCGAATATGACTTGTCTTCAGAAAAAAGTTGCATTCAATTTGAAATGTCAACTCTGTTTCTCTCTCCACAAAAGCTGCCAGTATTTCCAGCACTTTCTGTCTTCATCTCAAACTGCCATGGTGTGAGCTGACCCTCTTGATAATTATTCAGGGATTTCAGATGGGATCTACAGGAATAAAGTGGGGATTCAGTAAATTCATGAATAATTTGATAAGTACCTGGAGAGATGTTTAGAAAAATCAATTGGACTGGAAAGCAGTAGAAAATAGGAGAAAGATGGTGGTGAAGTCTATGCATATCCCTACCTTAACATCATGTTTCCTCCCTGTTCCTTCCATCAGCTCACCCACTGCATCCACATGATGGGTGGAAGACCAGGTCCAGCTTCCCCAAACTCCCTGCCTCAACCTCACTTTCACTATCCCGAACCTCAGGGGTCACCAGGAGACAGGTGGTGACAAGCCCATAGCTTCAGGCCTTTGTATCTGAGGCTCAAATCTCAACTTGGTTAGAATGTCTTTGGGGCTCCTCTTGCCTTTCAAAGTGACTTCCACCTAATCAGCTGCTGCTGCAGTGCAGCATCTTTGCCCACTGCCCAGATTGGAGTCAGGAATGGTGCACAAGGGGTTGAGGGAAACGCTGTCTGAAATTGCCAAGACATTTGGGTCGGCCAGATGGACCTCAGTGGTAGAAACATAGGAATTAGGAGCAGGAGTAGGCCATTCAGCCCTTCGAGCCTGCTGCACCATTCATTATGATCATGGCTGATCATCCAATTCAATAGCCTGCTCCCGCTTTCACCCCCTACCCTTTGATCCCTTTCGCCCCAAGAGCTATATCTAACTCCTTCTTGAAAGCATACAATATTTTGGTCTCAACTACTTTCTGTGGTAACAAATTCCACAGGCTCACCACTCTCTGGGTGAAGAAATTTCTCCTCATCTCAGTCCTAAATGGTATACCCTGTATCCTCAGACTGTGACCCCTGGTTCTGGACTCTCCCACCATCGGGAACATTTTTCCTGCATCTACCCTGTCTATTCCTGCTAGAGTTTTATAGGTTTCTATAAGATCCCCCCTCATTCTTCTGAACTCCAGCAAGTATAATCCTAATCAACTCAATCTCTCCTCATATGTCAGTTCCGCCATCCCAGGAATCAGTCGGGTAAACCTTCGCTGCACTCCCTTTATAGCAAGTACATTCTTCCTCAGGTAAGGAGACCAAAACTGCACACAATATTCCAGGTGTGGTCTCACCAAGGCCCTGTATAATTGCAGCAAGACATCCCTGTTCCTGTACTCAAATCCTCTGGCTATGAAGGCCAACATACCATTTGCCTTCTTTACCACCTGCTGCACCTGCATGCTTACCTTCAGCGACTGGTGTACAAGGGCACCCAGATCTGTTTGCACATTCCCCTTTCTCAATTTATAGCCATTCAGATAATAATCTGCCTTCCTGTTTTTGCTACCAAAATGGATAACCCCACATTTATCTACATTATACTGCATCTGCATCTGCCCACTCACTCAACTTGTCCAAATTACACTGAAGCATCTATGCATCCTCCTCACAGCTCACCCTCCCACCCAGCTTTGTGTCATCTGCAAATTTGGAGATATTACATTTAATTCCCTCAGCTAAATCATTAATATATATTGTGAATAACTGGGGTCCCAGTACCGATCCCTGCGGCACCCCACCAGTCACTGCCTGCCTTTTGGAAAAAAACCTGTTTATTCCTACTCTTTGTTTCCTATCTGCCAACCAGTTTTCTATGCATCTCAATACACTACCTCCAATCCCATGCGCTTTAATTTTACACGCCAATCTCTTATGTAGGACTTTGCCGAAAGCCTTCTGAAAGTCCAAATAAACCACAACCACTGGCTCCCCCTCATCAACTCTACTAGTTACATCCTTGAAAAACTTCAGTAGATTTGTCGAGCATGATTTCACTTTCATAAATCCATGCTGACTAGGTCCGATTCTGCCACTGTTTTCTATGTGCTCAGCTATTAAGTCTTTTATAATGAACTCTAGAATTTTCTCCACTACCGACATCAGGCTGACTGGTCTATAATTCCCTATTTTCTCTCTACCTCCCTTTTTAAATAGTGGGATTACATTAGCTACCCTCCAATCCGTAGGAACTGTTGCAGAGTCTATAGAATCACTAGCATCCAGTATTTCTAGGGCCACTTCCTTAAGTACTCTGGGATGTAGATTATGAGGCCCTGGGGATATATCGGCCTTCATTCCCATCAATTTCTTCAACACCATTTCCCTACTAATACTGATTTCTTTCAGTTCTTCCCTTTCACTAACCCCTGTTTCCAAGAAATTTCCAAGAAATTAGAGTTGGCCAGATGGACCTCAGTGGTGCTTCATGAAGACCCAGCTACAGCAATCCCTGGCTTGAAGATGCTGACCACCAATGCACAGGGGTGTAGTTTGAAGGCAGTTGTTTTGAGAAACCCACATGAAGGACCCAGAGGTCACATGATAGTACCAAGAGGTATTGAAAAGGAGACATGGGGCGGAATTTTCTGTGACCATTGGCATCAGGCAACATAGCAGGTGAGAGCAGACAATATAGTGGGAAGGCCAAAAATCTGTTTCATGACGTCATGAAACCAGTTCGCGATCGTCCACTCCGCCCATCAATGGCGGGTTGCCTTTCCTGCTGCTGGACATACGGAACTTGATTTTAATACACCTGCATATCATTATAAGTCCTGCTGGCCAGAATCATCCCCCAAGTTGGATCATTTGGACACATTGGCGTGAGTGCATGCTTCGTAACATGATTTATAAGGCACCTGGCCAGCTGCACTTCGAGAGGAACTCGGTGGTAGTGCACAATAACATTGCCAGCACTCATGAGGGTTGCCTGTTGGACTTCAAGGTTGAGGGTGAGGGCACAGGCAAGTGGCTTTTTCCCACCTGGCTGACAGTGCGGTGCCGGAGCAAGGGCTGCATTGTGGTTGGGGCAAGTTGGGAGGCAGGGGGTGTGCAAGGGCTGCAATGTGGTTGATGGTAGTGCACAAGCATATGTTGGAGGGGTAGATAGGAAGTGGCCATGCATTTGGGAAACTGTGCCATCAAATTCCCTAGAGGTTTTCATCCTTCAGGCACAGACTGAAACTAATAAGCAGTTTAATGGACTGTAGAGCAATTGGATGACTGGGAAAGCTGGACGTGGAGCAGTCACTGGTGGAGGTGCTCACAGCCCCTTGCAATGTCATCAAGACCAGGGACATAGTTCAAGCTAACAGCACAGCCTTGCAGTGTGGCTTAGGAGAACACAACATGCAGTCCGGTCAGGTGGAGTGCGGTAGAGGTGGGTGGGATTTCAGCCAGCCATACAGCACTGTAAACACTTGCCATCCAAGTGGTGGCCAGCACTCTCCAGCATGCGTTAAGAGGCCTTCAGAATTAACCCAGAGAGGTTCTTAGTAGACCCAAGCTAACCCACACATCTTCCTCTTTCATCCTGCAGGATGAGTACATCAGCAGCATAGAGCCTGGTGACCTAGCTGTATGCTTCATGGCTTACAGAGAGCAGAAATGAAGAAGAGTGTGACAGAGGCACTTTGCTGGACAGAGGGAGGAGCAGCACCCTCAAGAAGAGGCGCCCGCACACATTGCTGAAAAGCCAAGAGAGCCGTTGCTGGTTGGTGCCTAGCTAGACCCAGGGTCTATAGTCAGAGCTTTTCATTCCTGTAGATGACTGAGAACCAGTGTCACTGAAGACAGTGTATGTCCAGAGAACATCTCCAACCACGGGGACATGGAGGGCATCCACTTTCAGTAGCCATGAAAGTGACTGCAGCACACAATTCTTACGCCAGTGGCTCCTCTCAGGGCTCTGTGGGATATCACAAGCCTCCGCACACAAGTGCATCCATGAGGTCACTGACGTCATATTTGTTACAGCACACAACTTTGTGCATTTCACCCGCGATTAAGAAAGCCAGGATGCAAGACCGCTGGGATTTCCTCAGATCTCAGGTTCCCAAAGGTGCAGGGTGCCATCGACTGCAAATGTTCGTGGCAACAAGCGGTCAACTACATCAACCAAAAGCGCTTCCGCTCACTGACTGTTCAGCTGGTGTGCGACCACCACAAACGCATCATGGTTCCCAGGGAGTGTCCACAGCTCCTACATTCTGTCAGTCTCAGATCCCTGACATCTTCCACGGTCCAGAGAGGCTGCAGGGTTGGCTCTTCAGGGACAAGAGCTACCCGCAAAGGATGTGGCTGATGACACCCGTGCGGCGACATCAGTGCAGCAGAGAGAAGGTACAACGAGACTCATGCTGCAGCTTGCACTTGGTGGAACAAACAATCGGAATGTTGAAAATGAGGTTCTGGTGTCTGGACTGGTCTGCAATACAGTCCACAGAAGGTGTCACACATCATTGTCACCTGCTGCGCCCTTCACAACCTGGGGCTGCAACAGGGAGAAGAGCTGGCCGAGGAGGAGATGGAGGAGCTGTATGTCCCCAATGAGGAAGACGTCAATGGGATGAGGGTGAAAAGGTCCTCAAAGGCAAGGATGACAGTGATGAAGCCATCGCAGTGGCCAGACAAGGAGGCGTGCTCAGGAGGCCCTCATAGCTGCTAGATTCGTGGACAGTGATGGAAACATGCAGTGAGGAGACACCATGGATCCTTACATTGCATCTGTGAACGTTTGACTCCTACCTGGCTAAGAGCAGTGCACATACACTTTGTGATAAGGCTCCTATCACAGAGATGCAGGACCCAAGAGCCATGGTCCCTACATTCCAGGTGGATAAGAACGACATGCAGTGGGATCACTCCATAGATCCTCACATAGCTTATATAAATGTCTGACTCCTGTCTGGCTGTTGGCAGATCGCTTGCGCTCTGTGAACACGGTTGTACCATGGAGATGCAGCGGGGAAACTTAACTTCTCGTGATCCTACGGCATTCTTCGTGAGCTGAACCTTTCAGGACCACACTGTCACTGGACGCAGATGCCAATAAGCCACACCTCAAAAGGTGCTGAGAGCACGCAGAGAGAATGACGGACTCTGTGATGCCAGTCCACGTCATTCCGGCAGCAATGATGAGCACCAGCAAGGTGCAGGCATCAGTAATGTGTCCAGAGTGTGAGAGACCAGACCATCACTTTGTCTGAAGGCTACACAAAGCATTGGGAAGAAGCCCTGGACTGAGACACATCTTATCTTGTACAGGAACCAAGGTTTCACATCTGAGTGACACGAACACTGCTCGTCAGAACAAGGAGCCATAGGCAGGAGACATTCTTGAGAGTTTATTTCCAATAGTGAAGTTACATACAAGTGATTAACACCCGTGCTCAGACTGCATAACTACGTCTCAACCTTCCTAACCCTGCCACAACGTCTTGGTGCTCCCCCGACATCCACAGCAAAGGTAGAGGCAGCTTACTGACTGCTGTGCCGTGATGACCTGGGCGGACATCCTCTGGAGGGCCTCAACTTCCTTTCGGGGTCCTGCTGTGTAGAAGTGGCACCCTCCTCCGCCTGTGGAGCTGAAGCTGCTGGGAGCACAGGAAGAGGGGATACGGATGGACTGGATACTCCCGGAGTTACCTGGGTGGATGGCCCCAGGGTGAGCACCTGCTGAACCTCCTCCCTTTGGGTGCCTGAGGGCCCCTGGCTGATTCCTTGAGAAGGGAAAGCTGGAGTGAAATCGAGCTGCCTTGCACCCCTCTTGCATTGACATTGTTGGAGGCCGGTTATGGTGTCAGTGATGGAGTTCAGCCTGCACAGTAGTGCAGGACACATGTCCTGGACCATGGAGGCTGCTGCCATCCTGCCAATGTTGACCTCGCTGCATTGGCATGATGGTGTGATCACCTGAACTGAAAGCAGACGGATTCCATCTGAGGAGCGCAGCTGTCACCTCTTCCTGCTGTCCCCGTGATTGTAGCTGCAGCTCCAACAAGGGGACTGTTTGAGGACTGAGTCCAGAGGTTCATCATTTGACTTGGACTCAGCAGATCCCTTGCCTCCAGCAGTTCCTCTGGGTGCCAGCGACCTCGGGTGTCCCTGCTTCTGCATGCTGTGGAACAGATTGTGTGCTGTGTTCACCAGGTAGTGAATCCGAGCCTGCTGTACATCTCGGTCCCACTGGGGCATGTGTCACTGCGCTGGTGGAGGCTGTGGTTGAGGCACTATGATGTGTCTTCAAGGGTGCTGTTCTCAGGGTCCTCATCATCCCGTTGACACTGGAGTCAGGGTCAAGGTTGCCTGAGGGCAACATGGCGGACTTGCCAATGCGAGAAAATGGAGATTATTGGTACATGGCCGGCATGGTACACAGAACAGTGGACTGACAGTTGAATTGCCAGAGAGAAGATCTGGTGCATGATGCTCACTTGGATGCTTGGCAACGACCTTGTTGTCGCAGCAGAAATAGTCCACCTCCTTCCAGCCAGCTCTAATGTGTGCCTTCGAAGGGAGTGAGGACCTTGATGTCCAGCACTCCACCCCCGCTCTGGGACCTCTCCCTTTGTGCATAATCGTGAAGACAAATGGAAAGAGTTTGAGCAAGGTGCATGTCTGGCCAAATGAGATGGATGCCAGGTGTGTATTTGTGTGTGATGAGTGGAGCAATGGACAGGCGATCCACAGTGGAGATCAGGCCAGATGGAGATGTGAGGGTGTGTGTGAGAGAGTGTCTTTTGAGCTGGCAGTGAGTAAGATGCCAGTGAACGTGTGATGGGCTTGTGACTGTGTGAGTTTAGAGTGATGAAACGGTTGACGTACCCTGGCGTAACGGATGGGATAGTTCATCCTCTTTCTGCACTGGATGCCAGCGTTGGCACAGAACCACCGACTGTCACTGCCCCCCAAGCCAGATTGGTCATGTTGCTGCCCCTTCTGCAGCCAGAATGGGAGGACATCACAGCAGGTCTCCATGGGGCCCAAAAGGTGTTCCAGAGATGTGTCACTGAATTGGGGGGGCTTCAGTCTTCTTGCCTCTCAGGGCCATGTCTTCTGTGCAGCAGTCCTGGGCTGGAAGCACAGAGATGTGCACGCAGCTGCACCTTACATACGGTGCCCAATGTAAGGAAGTGGCGAGGTGACGTCATGGCGGGTGAATCGATGGCCGCCCACCAGCAAAATGGCATGTTTCCCGAGAATGCTTGGTTAATGAGGCAGGATTGGGACAATGGCGTGAAAAGCTGCCATTGTGGCCAGCAGGTAAAATGTCCTTTTCCCCACTCGCTACTGCACTAAGTGCAAATCTGGACGATTCTGCCCGATTCTGCCCAAGTTAACTCAAACAGTAGAGCTTGCAGGACACCAAGCATGTGGCTGAATGAAGGGAGAAGCAGGAATATTGGAAAAAAGATGAGTCAGAGTGGTTAATGTGGCTTGGTTTCAGCACACGAAGATGACAGACTGTGGTATTCAGTGAAACAAATGACCTTCATTGAACAGACACACCGGTTCTGAACAAGAGAAGGAAAGTACAACCCATGGAGCCTCTGCAGGGATCATCCTCTCACTTTGGATAAAATGAGTGTGGTTGCGCTGGATACGAAGCTCTGAGGTTTGATATTACGTAGTAATCCCCTGAATCTCTGCTCTCCCACACCCCCTCACTTTGCAACCCCACTCCCGAACACATCAGCATCTCGCTCCCACTCTTATAAATCCCAAACTAATCCAACTGTCCCATTCTCTCCCCCCAGGCCTGTCAATCACAAACTAATCCCATTGGTCCACTCTCTCCTCATGGCCCTGTATCAATCCCAAATGAATCCACTACCCTGATCTCCAGGAAGTGCTGGATCAACAGGAGAGGAAGAGGGGGAAAATGGGGGAAAAACTGGAAGGGAAAGTGGAGGAGAGGAAGATCAATAACATATGTGGGAGGAGCCTGAATGTATTGTGTCCTTTTGGCCTGGCTCATACCTGCTCCCAGAAAATGGATGCCAGATCCTTTCGCTTCTGTAAAATTGCCCAGATAAAGAGGTCACGCTCTGGGTCCTCAGCTTCCTCCTTGCAGATCTCACTCTCCTTGGAGTAAGTGGACTGCATGTCCTGGGGAGTTGATGGCAGGACCTACGGATAGAAAAATCAGAGCATCATAGTGAGTTCAGAGATCACCTTCAGCTTCAGAAGGTCACTGCAGAACTTTCAAGAATACAAAAAGTAGGAACAGGAGTAGACCGTATAGCCTCTTGAAGCTGCTCCATCATTCAATATGATCATGGCTGATCTTTTGCCTCAACTTCACACTCCTGCCCATTCTCCATATTCCATTCCCTGAGAGACAAAACAATCTGCCTTTCCAAACCTTAAATATATTCACTGATGGAGCATCCACAACCCTCTTGGATACAGAATTCCCAAGATTCACAACCCTCTGCATGAAGAAGATCCTCTATCTCACTCCTAAATGATTGGTCCCTTATCCTGAGACTGTGCCCCTGTGTTCTAGTTTCCCCAGCCAGGGGAAACAACCTCTTAGTGTCTACCCTGTTAAGCCATTCAGAATCTTGGATGTTTCAATGTTATCACCAGTCATTCTCATAAAGTCCAGAGTATAGGCCCAATTTACTAAGCCTGTCATTATAGGGCAACATTCTCAATCCTAGGGACCAATCTAGTGAATATCCACTGTATGGCTTCCAATGCAATTATATCTTTTCTTAAATATGGAGACCAAAACCATGCAGTGTTCCAGATGTGGCCTCACCAAAGCCCTGTACAACTGTAGCAAAACTTCTTTATTTTTGTACTCCAATCCCCTTGCAATGAAGGCCAACATGACATTTGCCTTCCTAATTGCTTGTTAACGTTGTGTTCCTTGTACAAGTATACCCAAGTCTCTCTGAATATCAACATTTAGAGCTTTCATACCTTTTTTTTAAAAAAAGCTACTTTTCTGTTATAGCCAAGGTGAATAACCTCACACCTTGCAACATTATACTTTACCTTTCTCCTTGTTGCTTATTCAGTTAACCTGCCTATACCTCTGCAGTCTTTTTGTAATTGGACAGAATATAAAGAATGGCAGAGAATGGCTGAAAGGTTAATCTGGAGAAAGAAATTAGAGAATGAGAGGAAGCTAGCTAGAAATGTAAAAACAGATAGCAAGAGTGTTGATCCTCTAGAGAGTGACAGTGGGGAGTTAATAGTAGATAATAAGGAAATGGTGGAAGAAATGCACAAATATTTTGCTTCTGTGTTCACTATAGAGGATACAAAAAACATTCTGGTAATAGCTGGAAATCAGGAGGTGAACGGGAGAAAGGAACTTGGTGAAATTGAAATCACTAGAGAAATGGTACTGAGCAAATTGGTGGAGTTACAGGCTGGCAAGTCCCCGGGTCCCGATTGACTACAGCCTAGGGTCTTAAAAGAGGTGGCTAAGTGAGGTAATCGATGCACTGGTATTAATTTTCCAAAATTCGCTAGATTCTGGGAAGGTTCCATCAGATTGGAAAGTAGCAAATGTAACCCCTCTATTCAAGAACGGAGGGAGGCAGAAAACCGGAAACTATAAGCTACTTAGCTTGACATATGTCATGGGGAAGTTATTGGAATTGATCATTAAGGAGGTTATAGCTGGGCATTTAGAAGAGCTCAAGGCAATTGGGAAGAGTCAGCATGGTTTTGTGAAAGGAAAATCATGTTGAACCAATTTATTGGAGTTTTTTTGAAGGAGTAACATACACAGTGGATAAAGGGGAGCCTGTAGATGTACCGTACTTGGATTTCCAGAAGGCATTTGATAAGGTGCCACATCAACAATTATTACAGAAAATAAAAGTGCATGGTGTAGGGGATAACATATTAGCATGGATAGAAGATCCCACAGGGGTCCCGCAACCCCGCAACATTTTACAATTTACATCAATAACTCAGATGAGGGGAATTAAGACATTGTAGTTAAGTTTTCAGATGACACAAAAATAGGTAGGAAAGTATGTTGTGAAGAGGAAATGGAGGTTGCAGATGGATATAGATAAGTTGAGTGAGTGGGCAAGGATCTAGCAAATGGAGTTTAATGTGGGAAAATATGAAGTTGTTCACTTTGGCTGGAAGAACAACAGAGTGTTACTTAAATGGAGAATGGCTGCATAATTCTGAGGTGCAAGGGGATCTAGGTGTTCTAGTACATGAGTCACAAAGTATGCAGGTACAGCAAGTAATTAAGAAGGTTAGTGGAATGCTATCCTTTATTACAAGAGGAATTGAACATAAAAGTAAGGATATTATGCTTCAGTTATACAGAGCATTGGTAAGACTGCATCTCAAATACTGTGCGCAGTTTCAGTCTCCTTATTTAAGGAAAGATATAAGTCCCATAGAGGTGGTTCAGAGGAGGCTTACTAGATTGATACCTGGAATGATTGGGTTGTCTTATGAGGAAAGGTTGGATAGACTGGGCTTGTTTCCACTGGAGTTTAGAAGATTGAGGGGTGATTTGATTGAAGTATACAAGATCCTGAAGCACCTTGACAAGGTAGACATCAAAGGGATGTTTCCCCATGTGGGTGAGTCCAGAACTAGGAAGCACTGTTTTAAAATTAGGGGTTGCCCTTTTAGGACAGAGATGAGGAGAATTTTTTTCTCTGAGGGTTGTGCAACTTTGGAACTCTCTGCCTCAGAAGGTGGTAGAGGTGGGGTCATTGAATATTTTTAAGGCAGAGGTAGATAGATTCTTGTTAGGCAAGGGAACCAAAGGTTACCGGGGCTGGATGGGAATGTGGAAATTGAAACACGATGATCAGCCATGATCTTATTGAATGGCGGAGCAGGCTTGAGGGGCCGGATGGTCTACTCCTGTTCCCATTTCTTATGTTTTTATGTGTCCTACTCACAGCTTACGTACCCACCTAGCTTTGTAACATGAGCAAACCTAGATAAATTACTCTCGGTCTCTTCATCTAATTAATTAATATTGATTGTGAGTAGCTGAGCCCCCAGATTGATCCTTGCGGCATTCCATTAGTTGGAGCTTTAGCTTGGCTAAATTACTATACACATAGCACTGCAAGTGTTTGCTCCAGTCATCAGACGGTAACTTTATCATTTTGAATTCAAGCCTTGGCATTCTGCTTTTCCATTAATGTAACAGAAATTTAGTGACAGCTCCCCACCAGTCCCAGCAGGTCATAGAATTAAAGCACTGAGGCTATATAACCCATTGTGCCTGTATTGATATTGGCTCCTTGAAAGAGCTATTCAATTAACCCCATTTCCCACAGCACTATGGCATTAAGCTAGTTGACCCGCTCAGGTGGCTATAAAAGATCCCACGACACTATTTCCTAGAATCACAGAATCTTTACAGTGCAGGAGGAAATTGAGTCTGCATTGGCCCTCTGAAAGATCATTCTACCTAGTCCCACTCCCCTGCCTTATCCCTGTAACCTTGCACATTCTCTTTTTTTCAGATAGAAATCCAATTCCCCTTCGAATATCTCGATCGAACCTGCATTTGAAGTTCATTCCAGGCTCCAACCGCCCTCCAGGTGAAACGTTTTTTCCTCACACCACTTTCACCCCTTTTGTCAATTGTTTTGAATCTGTGCCCTCTAGTTCTTGATGTCCTCTTGAGTGGTAACGGTTTCTCACCATTTACCCTTCAGGATTGTGAATACCTCTGTCAAGTCTCCTCTCAGCCTTCTTTTCTCCAAGGAAAACAGTCCCAACCTTTCCAATCTATCCTCATAGCTGCAGTTCTTTATCCTTAAAATCATTCTTGTGAATCTCCTCTGTACTCTGTCCAATGCCTTCACATCTTTCTTCAAGTAATACTCCAATACTCCAGATGAGGCCTAACTAGTGTCTTATATAAGTTCAACATGACCTCCTTACTCTTGTACTCAATGCCCCTATTAATAAAGCCTAAGATACTATATGCTTTATTCATGCTCTGTCAACATGCCCTGCCATCTTCAGTGACTTATGTACATATACACCAAGGTCCTTCTGTTTCTGCACCCCCTTTCGAGGCTCTCCCTTTATTTTATACTGTCTCACTATATTTTTCCTGCCAAAATGTCACACTTTTCTGCATTGAATTTCATCTGCCACTTGTCTGTCCAATCCACCAACATGTCAATGTTCTTTTGGAGTTCAAGACTATCCACATCACAGTTGACAACATTTCCAATCTTTATATCATATGCAAATTTTGAAATCATGCCCTGCACACCACAGTGTAGGTCGTTAATATATATCAGGAAGAGCAAGGGTCCCAACACTGACCCCTGGGGAACTCCACTACAATCTTCCTCAAATCTGAAAGACAACCATTTATCATTACTCTCTGTTTCCTGTCACTCAGCCAATTTCTTATCCAAGTGCCCACTTTTCCTTTTATTCCATGAGATAGAATTTTGTTCACAAGTCTATTGCATGGCGCTGTATCAAATGCCTTTTAAAAATCCATAAATGCCACATCAATAGTGTTGCCCTTATCAATCTTCTCTGCTACCTCCTCAAAAAGCTCCAGCAAGTCAGTTAAACATGATTTTTCCTTAATGAATCCATGCTGGCTTCATTATCCTGCACTTGTCTAAGTGACTATTGAATTGTGTCCTGAATTATAGTTTCCAGAAATTTCCCTATTACTGAATTCAAACTGGTCTGTAGTTGCGGATGACACAAAGATTGGCTGGCTGGTTAACAGTGAGGTTGAGTGTCTTGGGTAGCAAGAAGATATAGACGGGATGGTCAAATGGGCAGATAAGTGGCAGATGGAATTGAACCCTGAAAAGTGTGTCTCCTTGTCAAATGACTCCGTCCAAAGTGTATCAAGGAAGTATTCAGTGAACCAGGAAGTTCTGAGGAACAAAGGGACCTTGGTGTGTGTGTCCATAGATTTCTAAAGGCAGAGGGGCATGTTAGTGGGGTGATTAAAAAGGCATATGGGACACTTGTCTTTATCATTCGGGGCATAGATTACAAAAGTAGGGAGATCATGTTGGAGTTGTATCGAACCTCGATGAGGCCACAGCTGGAGTACTGTGTGCAGTTCTGGTCGCCACATTATAGGAAGGATGTGATTGCACTGGAGGGGGTGCAGAGGAGATTCACCAGGATGTTGCCTAGGATGAAACATTTAAGTTATGAAGAGAGGTTGGATAGGTTTGGGTTGTTTTCATTGGAGCAGAGAAGACTGAGGGGCAATCTAATCGAGGTGTACAAGGTTATGAGGGGCATGGACAGGGTGGACAGGGAGCAGCAGTTTCCCTTATTTGAAGGATCAGTCATGAGGGGACATAATTTCAAGGTGAGGGGCAGGAGGTTTAGGGGGTTGTGAGGAAAAACTTTTTTACCCCGAAGGTGGTGACGTTCTGGATTGCGCTGCCTGGGAAGGTGATGGAAGCGGGTTGCCTCACATACTTTTAAAAAAAGTACCTGGATGAGCACTTGGCACATCATAACATTCAAGGCTATGGGCCAAGTGCTGGTAAATGGGATTAGATAGGTAGGTCAGGTGTTTCTCACGTGTCAATGCAGACTCGATAGGCCAAAGGGCTTCTTCTGCACTGTGTGATTCTACGAAGGGTCCAAGATTAAAGGAAGAAAAGCTACAGGAAGCAGACTTAAAGCGAGAGGCCAGAAGGTCCAAAGAGATGGCTGAGGGTCTATAACTCTTTGCTATGGGTATGTGAAGCATTGGTGTACTGTTGACAGCTGAGTTGATGAGAGTTAGTGCGTGGAAGACAGCTTGAATGCATGTGGTGACCGGGGGGGGTGGTGGGGGGAGAACATCAGAAGAAGTGTTCAAAAACCTGGAGGTGGACCCTTGAGGAAGGCATCTGAGAGAAGTTTGGGAGAAAATTCTTGGAGAGTGGAGAACGGAAACTCTCATGTGAAAGACGGAGTTCAGTGAGTCTGGTTGACTCATGGTGTGACATACGTCTGGGGGGAGCTGATAAGAGATTCATAGCATCTATTTGGAGTGGCATCAGTCACTTGGTTTCAGAGTGTGGTGTGTCTGACCACAGGTCACCTGTTGGTTTACATGGACTGTGAACATTAGAGTATAAGATTTGAGTTCTGTTGAAGGGTCATGAGGACTCGAAACGTCAACTCTTTTCTTCTCCGCCGATGCTGCCAGACCTGCTGAGTTTTTCCAGGTAATTCTGTTTTTGTTGTAGAGTATAAGATAGCTTTCGTAACTTGTGTTATCCTTACAAATCTGTGTATATCTGTGAAGGAGTAACATAGTTCATCTTTTCTTTTGAATATTTGTTTTATTCTTTTGTTAAAAGTTCATCAGCTGACTTCTGGAACTCTGTTCAGTAGCTATTCTCCACGTATCTAAACAAAAAGTAAAAGGATCTATCTAGCTGGGTTCCACCCTGATCAAGCTTGCCCAATGGTCATATCAGCTGGGACACTGAGTCTCTCCACATCAGACCAGGCTATTCACCCCTTTTAAAAGATGGTGTTGCCATGGATTCCCTGTAGGCCCAACTCTCGCTAATGTTTTTGATGTTTCCATGCGAAGCACATTTTTGATTAAATAATTCCTAACCTCCAACACCTTTCATATTTCTGATTTGGAAATGATACATTTGCCATTTTTGAATCTGCACATAAGGATTTCCTTATGCACTTGATGCATTCCACCCCATGCTCAAATTTACCTTTAAAATGGAGTAATCTAATGAGCTCCCTTTCCTTGACCTAATAGTGGAGAAATCTGCAAATGGATTCTCTATTTCTGTCCACTGCAATCTTACCTTCACTGGTCAATATACACATTGGCATTCCTACAGTTTAACGTGCAATAAGGTTAATGCAATCTCATAAGTAGGGCTTGAGCCATTTACTCATCATGCAAGCTTGACACCAAAATAGGCCCTCAAAGCTATCCTGCGGGATAATGCTACCCCAATCAGATCATTGCTTGCTGTGTATCATGCATACTCATGAATGGGCCTAATTTGCCATTTTTGGACCTGAAAAGTGCCCAACCTACGTCAAATCACACATTGGATTACTTGAAAAGGATAAAGAGAACATTATTGGTTACTGTGGAGAGAGGATGAATAGCCTGGAATTGTCTTATGTGGAGAAACTGAAGAACCAGGTTTGGTCAAGTTTCAGGATTTGTTTTGGTGGAGAGATTTAAGAACCTGAGATTGGTTACTGCGGAGGGAGTGAAGAGCCAAGATTAGTTACTATTGAGAGAGTGAAGATCTTCTTACTTTGAAGAAAGTGAAGTGGCTTGGTTACTGTGAAAGGTATGAAAGGCCTGGAATTGGTTACTATGGAAAGGGTAAAGAGCCTCTAGTTATTATCGAAGGCTTGAAGAGCCTGCATTTGATCTCTGTGGTGAATGTGAAGTATCTGAGATTGTCATTTGGTAGTACAGAATATGAATATTGCTGAAGAAAGAGACATGCTGTTAAAGCTTTCATCTTTCACTCATTAGGACAGATGCAAGAATGCCAAGTTTCAAATGGGAGCAACAATTTATACTGCATGATAAAATGATGTTGATTTGTTGACAAGTCATCTGATTGGTTGAGACACTGCCATACAGAATGCACCAGGGAACTACTGGTCCCAATGCTTTTTTCTAAATTCAGAAAAGGTGCAATGCCTGGATGTGTTCCCTTTTTCTGCAGAGGGCAGGTCCCTGTTAATAAATATGTGTAGCTTCTAGCAAATATAAGTGAGCCACATTATGAGCCTGACTGATAATCTTAAATTGGGTGTTATTGTAATTTTTGATACACTCAGGATTGTTCAACAAATGCTGTCCAATCGTGGAATCACATTTAATGTTAGACATTATATTCCTGAGTTTTTCAAGCATAGGTTAATTGAGTAAGCTCAGTATTCTGCCTTTTGCGAACAGCTGATAGCTTGATATAATCCATTAGTCATTCAGATGGACGGCCTTCATACCTGACACCAGTACTGAAATTCATGTACTGCATTACTCATTTGTGTGATTGGCGGAATTTCTGTTTAGCTTGATGGCAGCATCCTGTTAATAGGAAATACCACTTATGTTGCTACTGCATAGTAGCAATATGAATCAGCTTACTTCTTCTGCTGCGCAAACTTTTGAGATATAGTTGGGTAAGAGTGATCATGGTATCGTAAGGTATAAATTAATAATGGAGAAGGGCATGGAGCAATTTAAAGTAGAATGTCTAAATTGGACTAACTTCAATGGAATGAGAGGGTAAAACGGAACCAAGAATGGACAGAAAAATGTATAATGTAACAATTAATGAGATGTTTCAGGTACATGCTATGTACATTCCAAAAAGGGTAAAGGGGCAGCGAACCAAAGCCTTGCATAATGAGGGGGATAGCGGATACACACAGTGCAGAAGAGGCCCTTCAGCCCATCGAGTCTGCACTGACGCGACAAACACCTGACCTACCTACCTACTTACCAGCACTTGGCCCATTACCTTGGATGTTATGACATTCCAAGTGCTCATCCAGGTACTTTTTAAAGATTGTGAGGCAACCCACCTCCACCACCCTCCCAGGCAGCAAATCCCTCTGGGTCAAAAAGATTTTCCTCACATACCCCCCAAACCCCTTGCCCCTCAGCTTGAACTTGTGTCCCCTTGTGACTGTCCCTTCAACTAAGGTGCCAAAAAAACAAAAGGAGAAGAGGTTAATGATGCATGCCAGGTGAATTCTTCAAGTGAGAACCAGACCAAATAGAATAGGTTGAGAGGAGAACTTTTTTAAAAATTTATTCTTTCACAGGTTGTGAGTATCACTGACTAGACCAGCATTTATTACCCATACCCAATTGCCCTAGAAAAGGTGGTGCTGAGTCACTTTCTTGAACTGCTGCAGCCCATGTGGTTAGGTACACCCATGGTGTTGTTAGTTATGAAGGGAGTTCCAGGATTTTGACCCAATGAGATTGAAGGAATGATAATATAGTTCCAAGTCAGGAAGGTGAGTGGCTAAGAGGGGAGCTTTCAAGTGGTGGTGTTCCCATGCATCTGTTGCCCTTGTCCTTCTGGGTGGCAGAGGTCACAGGTTTGGAAGGTACTGTTGATGGAGGCTTGATGAGTTGCTGCAGTGCATGTTGGAGATGATACACACTGCTGCCACTGTCTGTTGGTGGTGGAGGGAATGAAAGTATAATTCTGTGAATATGACTATGTCAGGCTGTTGCTTTACTAATCTGTGTGACAACTCTCCCAATTTTGGCACAAACCCCAGATCTTACTAAGGAGGACTTTGCAGAGTCAATAGGGTTGGGTTTCCAGTGTCTAGGTCGATGTTTCACTCCTTTTTGACTTTGACTGTAGCGGTTTGCTACAATTGAGCGGCTTGCTAAGACATTTCAAATGGCATTTAACAAGTCGACCACAGTGCTGTGGGCCTGGAATCACATGTAGGCCAGACCAGGTAGGGATGGCAGTTTTCCTTCCCTAAAGGACCTTAGTGAACCAAATCGGTTTTCATGACAAATGACAATTTTTCTGGGATTAGCTTTTAGTTACAGATTTCATAATTAATTGAATTTAAATTTCACCAGCTGCCTTGAACAATTAAATATGTTAATTAAGGGCAACATAAAAGGGAACACAAAAATCTTCTACTGACATGCACACAGTAAGCAGGTAGTAAGAGGCGGGGTCAGGCCTATTTGGGACAAAGGGGATGATTTATGTTTCGAAGGTTCGAGGGGCATGTAAAAACTAGAATACTTAATAAGTGCTTTGTTTACTAACGAAGAAGATGCTGGTAAAATAATGGTAGAAGTGTAGATGGTAGAGATAATGGATGGGATAAAAATTGAGAGGCAGAATGTACTGAAAAAGCTGATGATGCTTAGCGAGGATAGGTCACCTGGTCTGGATGGCTTGTATCCCAGTTGCTAAAGAAGGTGTGAGTGGACATACTGCAAGAGCTTGTCGTAATCTTCCAATGTTCGCTTGATATGAGGGTGGCGTGCTGCTGGAGGAGTGGAGATTTACCAGGATAGTTCCAGGATTGAGGGATTTTAGCTACAAGGTTAGGTAGGAGAAGTTAGGGCTTTCTTTGTAGCAAAGGAGATTGGGGACAAGTTTGCTAGATATGTACAAGATTATAAAGGTTTATATGAGGTAGGCAAAGAAAATCTGTACTCATTAGCTGATGGCGCAAAAACAAGGCGACACAGGTTGAAGTTCTTTTCAAGAGAAGAACATTTTTAGGCAGTGAGTGATAATGACCTGGAACTCACTGTTGAGGCCTTTGGTAGTGGAGACAATGGGCCGTAACTTCCAACTAGCGTCGGAAACTGCTGGCCCAGAGAAATTAGAAGAAATAAATACCTAGCTACCTGGTCTTAAATGACACTGCCACTTCCATTCGCTGGAGCTGCTTGGGGCCTGCATCGAAAGTCTCCTCGCAGACCCCAGCCAAGTGTAGATCCAGCGTATTCAAGGAGGCCACCCGCCATTTTATATGTTACTAACTGCAGTAAAGTAGGTAAGTTTAAAGGGCCAGGGAAATTGACAGGCCAGGGAGAAGATGTGTCTAAAGTAAGTGGATAGGTTTGGGGATGTGCAAGAATTTTGGGGGGGGGGGTGGTCCAGAGGGTGGTAGGGAGGTGTGGTCTGGATATTGGCAAGGGGTTGGTTCCAAGGCTGGGGGGAGGTGGAGTGGGGGGAGGTGATCCGGAGGTTGGCGGAGATTGGTGGTCTGGAGTTTGGTGGAGGGGGTGGTGGTCCAGAG
The DNA here is from genome assembly GCF_017639515.1 of Carcharodon carcharias. Classification (NCBI taxonomy): domain Eukaryota; kingdom Metazoa; phylum Chordata; class Chondrichthyes; order Lamniformes; family Lamnidae; genus Carcharodon; species Carcharodon carcharias. The sequence goes on along the minus strand of NC_054478.1, from coordinate 119,965,799 downwards.
GTTTGATGGTGGGGGGAGGGGGGAGTGGCCCGGAGGTTGGCGGAGGGCAGGTGGCCCGGACGTTGGTAGGGTGGGAATGGTGGTCTAGCGGTTGAAGGGGTGGTGGGGGTCTGGTGGTTGGGGGTGGGGTCTGGTCCTGAGGTTGGGGGGTGGTGGTGCTCCAGAGGTTGGGGGTGTGTCCAAAGTTGGGGAGGGGTGTGTGAGGTCAGGGGGGCAATCAAGGTAGGGGAGGCCCAAATCCAACACACGGGAGTGTGGAAGTTATGGGCCAATGAATGATTTCAGGAGGAAATTGTATGGGCACTTGAGGGTGCTTCTGAATTCAATTCTTGTGTCCCTGGGTGCTAAATTTGCAGTCTGTGGAGAATTGAGGAAGATGGCATCTCAGAAGGCAAGATTGAAACACCATAAGGTGGGCCATTGTTAAAGCTGTCAAAGTGGGAGTGACTTTTTGAAAGAATTCCAAGGAGAGATCTTTGAAGATGAAGCTGGGAATCCCTCGTGAGACAGAGTTTCACCGAGATTGTTTGACTTAGTGTTTACTGATGTCTCGATGGGTTCTTGAGAAATCCGTGGACTCTCTCTTGGCTGCAGCTGTCATGGCATGGACCAGATGGGTTGAATGATCTCTTCCTGTGCTGTATTAACTCTATGGTGTTGTTGACTTTCATCCTTCTCTAGCAGAGTTTAAATCCTGGTCCCAGAAGTTATGGACCTGCCTCTATTCCACTGCATCAATCCATTACCTCGATTTCACTTTGAGAACCAAGGCCCCAGTGTTTTTTTTTACTCCTGGCTTGTTGCTATTCACAGCTGAGAAAGCTTTCCTGTGGGGAAGGCGTGGGGAGAGGCAGCTCCCCATTAGGATTTATGGTTGCCCAGTTGTGACTTTGATCTTGATAATATTTGCTTTTGGAACTAACTGGTGCTATAGTCAGGTGTTTGCATTGCTAATGCGTAATCCCACAAGGAGCTATAGTCAAGGGGAACCAGTGAAAGAGATTGTCAGGTTACCATGATTTGGTTGAATAACATGCCAAGCTGCAGTATTATTACAGCTCCACTGAAGTGAATAGTTTGTTACCATGTCTACATGGACAATTAATACTAATTTGAGACTCTGACAATAAGGAAGGAGTGAAAGAAGAGCTGAGGATGCTGATCTGGCTTGTGAGCAGACATCGGCATTTAGTCCACAGTGAGAATGCAGACTGACACACCTGCTATTGTTTGGAGAATTTCAGCTATGCAACTTCGGCTTTCATGCCTGCACTTCCTGCTAGCATTGTCTAGTTGGGACTTGCCAAGTTTGAATTACATTCCTCCATACAGTACAGTGTTTAGACAAAAGCCAGCATGAACATAGGAGGAAATGTCAAAACTCTTCTATACCAAGTGAACAGGAAGTTTTTTCATGGTGTAGTTAGGGTGCATTTATTGCTGTTTACATATGCTTCACGCCTGCTTTCCAACAATGGATTAAAACAAAGCAGTATTGGTTTGCGAGGTCAAGTATTCCGTTCGTACCCTAACCTCAATTTTTCTCATACACCCTAACCCTTCTGGGTTGGCTGTTGGCGGCCCCCCTCACCATCACATGCAAATGCACCAATGGTTCCCTGACCCTAGTGATAGCCTGGAGCAGGGGTGGAAAGGTGGGGGGCTCAGGGGCAGGGGAGCAGGAGATGGTGGGGCTAGCCCTGAAGCAGCACATACACTATGAGGAGCTTGTCAAAACTTCTCACTCTCCATATGTGCCCAGTCGATTCATCTTTTAAAACTTCAGTCTTAGTCAAGGGTCAAAACTGCTTCTGTCCTGTTTACATCCTTAACCTCTTACCTGGAATTACATCGAAATCACAACATGGAAACAGGTCATTCAGCCCAGCCAGTTCCTGTTACTATTTCTCCTTTGCATATGAGGAGAAGGTGATGAGTAATATTGTCACTGTGACTACTGATCCAGAGGCCCATGCTAATTTCTGAGGGCATAGGTTAAAATCCTACCAAGGCAGCTGGTAGAATTTAAATTCAATTAATAACTTTGATCACCTACTCATATAAACCCATCTGGTTCACCCACTTCCCTTTAAGGAAGGAAATCTGCCATCCTTGACTCCATAACCAGACCCTTAATTGCCCTCTGCAATGTTCAGGGTAATTAGGGATGGGCAACAAATTCTAGCCTTGTCAGCGACATCCCATCAAAGAATAAAAAAACAAGCTATATCCTATATGTCCCACACGGTTCTTCAACCACATTTAACCTATTCTTACATGTTGACATAGGCAACTCTACATTCCACAGCTTCTCTCTGTCCTAAATCTATCACATTTAACCCTGTTTCTAAGGCACCTCTTTAACTGCTTCTGTGGATGTCTCACTGAAGAACCAGAAAAGGTAACTCCAGCTGTAACACCTTTGCTTGTCCGTCTGCAAAGAATTCTCTGCAAAGCCCAATCTGGATGTGGCACTGTGACCTTGATTTTTAAATCCCTGTAACTCAGCAGGATTGGGCACAACATTGTCTTCTGATGGCCTCGGTTCAAAAGCAGCCCAGATGGGTCAGATAAAAATCTCCCTGTCTGCTGGGTGTAAGGGTCTGATGTGAAATGATTTTGAGTCAGTATCAATCCAATCAATCATCCTGTCCTGGAAATGTTTGATGGGACGGTATGAGGGAGCCTTACCGTGTATCTAACCTGTGCTGTACCTGCCCCGGGATAATTGATGAGACAATGCAGAGAGAGCTTTGCATCTAACCAGTACTTACATTGAGAGTGATTACCATTCCCTGAGACTTACATTAACTTTTATAGGTGGGATGGTGAACTTTCTTCTCTCCTGTACGTCCTGTAGTTGCTTGTAGAGCGGCTCTGTGAATTCACCAAGCAGCTCCTGCAAGACTATGGAGACATGGTGAAGGAGGACGACATTCCTCTTGCCATCCACTCTATCACTGATCTGTGGCTGCTTTTCACCTTTCACCACTTTCTGCAGCTTCTTGTACAAGAGAGTATAGGGCAGGATGTTGTTGTAAAGTCGGACAAGGGTTTCTGATGAGAGAAATTCTCTAAGGTTCACCCCATTCTCCAGGAAGAGTTCAACAAACCCAGGCTTATCACCAACGAGAGCTGCAAACATAGCTTGGTGAAGATGGGAGGGCTGGAACACAGAGAAATGAATTAGTCACTGGGTCGGCTGAATGTACACACAATAGAGGATTCTCCCTACCTCTGTGATCTCCTGCAGCTGTACAATTTACCTCCAACTCTGCAGCTAGGCAAGTAATATACAAGACCCCTGAGAACATTTTGCTCTGAAACAGATATTCAACTTTAAATCCTATAAATGCAATGATTCCTCTGGGGAGGAGCCAGATCCAAGTCCATGTCACAATCAGTGGCTCAACTGTAAAAGGGGAAAGGGAGGAGAAAGTTCAAAAAGCAATAGTGGTAGAGGATTCAATAGTTAGGGGAACAGCAGGGGTTGCTATAGCCACAGACGTGACTCCAGAGTGGTATGTTGACTCTCTAGTTCCAAAGTCAAGGATGCCACTAACAGCAGGGGAGGTTGAACAGCCGAAAGTTGTGGTCAGTATAGATACAAATAACAAGGCAAAAAGAGGGATGAAGTTCTGTGGGCTGATTTCAGGAAGCTAGGAAGGAAATTGAAAATTAGAGACGGAATTTAATGTTCTCCCCGGTGGCAGGTTTGCTGGAGGGTCATCATTTCATCAGGTGAGAGAGTGGTGGGAGGGGACCCCATCACCTGCCTGCCTCCACCCTGATTAGGTCCATGATGGGTAGGCCCATGGGTGGTCTTCCCACCCCACTGCCAATTGAGGCCTTTACGAGGCCAATCAATGCCCACTTAATGACCTCATCCTACCGCCACTGGTATTAACCAAGCAGCAGGCAGGGGGCTCGCCATGCAGGGATCACACCGGCTCCCAGGGAGCCGCTCATTCTAAGGCACCCAGTGCTTAACTGGTGGACCCAGCATCAGACAGTTGGGGGGTGGGGCATGCTGAGAGCTGTCGCACCCTACTCTTCTTGCCAACCCCCCTAACTTCTTCCATGACTCCCACTCCACGAACATCAGTCACCTGTGCCTAGGGTCCATCCATAATCCTAGGCATTGGGTGGGTGTAGTATCGGCAGCAGCCATTGCCTGCCTGGTGGTGCTGCCAGCCTCTAATTGGGTGGCAGCCCTCTACAGACACAACTTCCACCCACCCCTCCTCAACCGAAATTCTTCATTCCTCTGGCCTGATTGGCATTTAATTTGGTGGGCCTTCCCTAAAAGAGATGATGTGGGTCTCTCTCTGGCTCACCAGCCAGCAGGAAAGACCCCTGTCACTTCCATTAAATATCACCCTAGGACATCAAAGGTTGTAGTAATCTCTGGATGACAAGCGCTTGTGAGTACAGAGTTGTTCAATAATGTAGATGACTGCATGGCTGGACAGATGACAGATGGTGCGGGAAGGAGGGCTTTAGATTCCTGGAGCAGAGGGGCCAGTGCAAGGGGAAATGGGACCTGAACAAGCCAGACAAGTTGCACCTCAACAGGACCAAACCAATATCAGCGTGGGCTGCAGGAGGGGTTTGCTAAAGCTGTTGGGCTGGTTTTAAATCAACTTGTTAGAAGGATAGGAACCTGAGCATAGAAGGGATAAGAGCAAAGTTTCAAATGAAAGGCAGAAGATTAGTCAGTCTGGAAAGCAGAGAAAACAAAAGCTAGAAAATAAATAACTAAGAATTAGTTGGTAATTAGTGATATGTATTTCAGTACAAGAAATTTAGTGAAGACGACAGAAGAGCTGAGGACAGAAATAGAAACTTGGAAGCATGATATCATAACTATTACTAAAACACAGCTTAAAGGAGGTCAGGAATGGCAGCAAAACACCGCCAGTTACAGGGTTTTCAGATGGAATAGAGAGGAGGAATTATTTACATAAACAATTACAACTGTGAAGAGGGATGATAATCTAGAAGGAACATCAAATAAGGCCATATAGATTGAACTCAGGGAATAGGGAGCAATCACACTTCTGTGAGCGTACTATAAACCATCAACCAGTCCATATAGGGAAATTGTTGAGAATGCAGAGCAATGGACTGGACTTTATGGGGCCATTAATTGGCTTGATTAATCTGCAGATTGATTAATCTGCACCCATCTGGGAGGATGTCATGCCTCCGAGAGCTGTAGCTCACTGATCCCGGCAGTGCCACTGGGAGCGGTGGCCATTGCTGGGCCTGCAGCCAATTCAAAGAAGGTCATCAATGGAGCCCTAACTTTAAGGGAAGTCCAGGGTCTCACTGGGGCCAGCCTGGCAGGCCCTGGCAAAGGTGATGGGGGTGCTGGGTGAGTAGGGCAGGGGGAAAGGGAAACATGGGGATGGGAAGACTGGAGGCAGGGATTACCTAGACCAGTGTCAGGATGTACACTTGGCATAGGCCTCTCCCAACATGGCAGAAATCCCAGCAGCAGCAGGAGGAGGCCCTTTAGTGACTGTTTAAAGGTCTCAAATTGGCCCAGAGACAGGTGTGGTCCTTCAGGCACACATCTCGCTGCTTATAAAATTATGACGGGGGTGGTGACATGTGGCTAGATGCTGAGAATGGTGCTGATGGCATGGTATCCAATTTTAAAGAACCAACCATTTGCCAACCCATTCCAGGGGGCCGTAAAATCCAGCCCAATTGGGTCATAAAAGTACAGGGATTGTAATAGTAATACCAACTGGGATTAAAATCATTGTAAAAGATATAGGCTTATGTTTCCCCACCAGTTGGTTTGCAGGCAGGGGGCCCGTAAAATTCCAGGATGGCTTTCTCAACACCCTCCCTCCTGCCACACCCCTAGGCCGGACTGGCCACTCTTGTGGCCTTTAAGTGGGCAATTAATAAACCATTTAAGGGCCATTTCCAGTCCAGCCTCAAAATTGAGGCTAGCAGGGGGACTTAAGGGACAGGGGCTAGCGCAGCAGATCACCCTGCTTGAGCCTCAGGCAGGGCACCTCCAACCTTGATGGCTTAATGTCCAATTGGGTGCACCCCCACAAGGGTTCTATCTGCCACCACCAGCCTTTCCATCAAGATCCACAACCCCCTCTCCCCCCACCATCTTCCCAGGCCTCATCGTCCCATCCTGCCACGAGACCGCCCACACTTACCCAGTCCTGGACCTCAGGACTTTGAAGCTGGGGACTTTTTGTGGTTCCAGTCCTGGCCATTGCCAATCAGTTTGGCCGGTAGCACTGGGGAGGGACTTCCTTCCGAGTGAGGGTCAGAAAACCTGTCTCCAGCCATAAATGGCTGCGGGCAGCTGGTTTTGGTGGGAATGCATTCTCCAATGACTCTTGGGGTGGCAAACCCCATCATCTGAAAAATCCTGCCCATAGAGAGTGAAGAATCATAAAATGCATTCAGGAGAACTTTTATTTTCAGTATGTAGCAGCTAACCCAACAAAAGAAGGGTATGTTTTGGATTTAGTTTTAGGAAATGAAGCTGGGCAGGTAACAGTGGATGGGTTTGATGGTAAAAAACAGTCAATTGGATTTAGTGTAATTATGGAGAAGGAAAATTAAGCAAAAGTAAATGTTAGAAATCGGGGAAAGGCTAATTTTAAGAAACTGGTATGCGATTTGGCAAAAGTGGTCTAGAAACAACTACTTCACAGAATCACAGGATTGTTATGGTGCAGAAGGAGGCCATTCAGCCCATTGTTTCTGCACTGGCTCTCCAAGTGAGCATAATGACTCAGTGCCATTCTCCTGCCTTTACCCCATAATCCTGCTCTTTGCTTCTATTTAGATAATCATCTAATGCTCTCTTGAATGCCTGGATTGAACCTGTCACTACCACACTTCCAGGCAGTGCATTCCAGACCCAAACCACTCACTGCGTGAAAAAAATTTCTTACATCGTATTTGCTTCTTTTGAAAATCACTTTAAATCTGTGCCCCCTCGTTCATGATCCTTTTACAAGTGGGAACAGTTTCTCCCTATCTACTCTGTCCATCCCCCACCATGGTTTTGAACATCTCTATCAAACCTCCTCTCCAAGGAGAACAGTCCCATGTTTCCATTCTTTCTTTATAACTGAAGTTTCTCATTCCTGAAACCATTTTGTAAACCTCTTCTACACTCTCATCCTTCCTAAAGTGTGGTATCCAGGACTGTAAACAATACTCCACCTGAGGTCTAACTAGCATCCTATACAAGTTCAGCATGACGTTCTTGCTCTCTCCACCTGTCCTGCCATCTTTCATGACTTAATGCACATATACACCCAGGTCCCTCTGCTCCTGCACACTCTTTAGAGTTTGTGCCCCTTATTTTATATTGTTTCTCCATTTCTTCCAACCAAAATGAATCAGCTCACACATGTGTCGCCTATCTGCCCACTCCACCAACTTGTCTATGTCGTTTTGAAGTTCTATACTGTCATCCTCACAGTTTACAATGCTTCCATATTTTGTATCATCGCAAACTTTGAAACTGTCCCCTGCACACCAAGATCAAGGTCATTAATATACATCAGGAAAACCAGAGTCCCAATACCGACCCTTGGGGAACTCCACTACAAACCTTCCTCCAGCCTGAAATATATCCACTAACCATTACTCACTGTTTCCTATTACTCAGCCAATTTTGTATCCATGTTGCTACTGTCCCCTTTATTCCATGCGCTATAGCTTTTCTCAAAAGTTATTTGAATGTAAATCAATGTCGGAGGAGTAGAAGGTATTCAAGGAGGAGATTAAAAAAGGCTCAGAACAAATATGTTCCCAAAGAAAAAGGATGTGACTCCCAAATCTTAGAGCCCCTGGATGTCAAAGAGAATTCAGAATGGGATAAGGCAAAAAGAGAAGCTTACTGCAGCTATACGGGGCTTAGTTGGGACCACAGCTGGGGGAGGATTTTCCCCTCATCGGTCGGGCCCGGGAGCGGCCGTGCAATGGTCCGCTACCCGCGATCGGGCCCCAACTGCGATCTTACACTGGCTGACCAATTAACGGCCAGCCAGTGTGAATCACATGCTGAAACACTCAGCACTGCCTGGGTCAGGGGGGTGAGGAGGGCAAGCGTGGAGGTCAGCCCGTGTGCACGGGTGTGCTCACAGAAAGCTCCCTGAAGGTACAGAGCTGCCTCAATGAGCTGAAGATTTTCCACATTAAAAATAAAATTTTGTAAAGATAAAGAAAACATGTCCCCTCATGTGACTCTGTCACATGCTGCAAATAAATTCTGAAAACTTTTATTTTATTTTTAATTAACATCGGAAACTTCATCCTGCCCATGCATGAGGTTTCCTCAAAAGTCGAAAGGCTGCTTGGCCTATTCACCCACCTGCCAAACTTAAGGTTGGATGGGCAGGGAAAAATTCTATTTAATTAATCGATTAATGGGCTAAGGAGCTCTCTTAATTGTTGGTGGGTGCACTGCCAATTTCCGCGTATGCCCACCGACCAAAGTATTGCGCGATGACGCCGGGACGCTCACTCGATGTCATCGCGCACTATTTCATACTCATGCATGTTGGGCGCACGCCCTCATGCTGAGGTGAAAATTCAGCCCCTGGAGTATTTTGTGTAGTTTTGATCTCCTTACCTAAGAAAGGATATACTTGCCATAGAGGGAATGAAGTGAATGTACACCAGATTGATAGCTGGAATGGCAGGATTGTCGTATGGTAAGAGATTGAGTCGACTAGGTCCGTATTGACTGGAGTTTAGAAGAATGAGAGGGGATCTCATTGAAACGTATACAATTCTGACAAGGCTAGACAGACTAGGTGCAGGGATGATGTTTCTTCTGGCTGGAGGGTCTAGAACAAGGGGTCACAATCTCAGGATATGGGGTAGGCCATTTAGGACTGAGATGAGGAGAAACGTCTTCACTCAGAGGGAGGTGAACCTGTGGAATTCTCTAACACAGAGGGCTGTGGAGGCTAAGTCACTGAATATATTTAAGAAGAAAATAGATAGATTTCTAGACTCTCAAGGTGTCAAGGGGTATGGGGAGAGAGTGGGAGTATGGTGTTGAGATAGACGATCAGTCATGATCATATTGAATTGCGGAGCAGGCTCGAAGGGCCAAATGACCTACTCCTGCTCCTATTTTCTATGTTTCTGTTTTAATGTCACGTAGTCAGATATGTCAGGAAGTTTGGATAGCCTAAGATTGTTTGCTTTGAAATAGAGAGGGCTGAGGGAAGATTTAACTGAGGTGTATAAAATTGAGTGGCCTAGATAGTCTGGATAGAAAGGTGTTATTTCTCTTAATTCGTGGAAATTAAAATTAAAAGGGGGCATAGATCAAACAATAATTGGCAGGAGTTCTGGAGAGTTGAGGAGAATTATTTTTATTCAGTGGATGTTGGGGATCAGGAACATTCTGTCTGAAAGGGTGGTAGAGGCAGAAACGCTCATTTCACTTAAAATGGATATGTACTTGAAGTGTTGCCACCTACAGGGCTGTGGAAAAAGAGCTGAAAAGTGGGATTAGGTTGGATAGCCCCTTTTCAGCTGTCACAGACACAATGGATTGATATGATCAAAGCAAAATTGTGGATACTGGAGAACTGAAATAAAAACAGAAAATGCTGGAAAAACTCAGGTCTGGCAGCATCTGTGGAGAGTGAAACAGAGTTAACGTTTCGAGGATTCTTCTTCAGAGCTGATTGATATGGCCTCCTTCTATGCAATAAACTTTCTATGTTCACCTGCGTTGGCCTCTTGAGGAGCCCTCATTTCCTTTACCCCACCACAAGTGGCAATGTTTTCAGCCATCTAGGCCCTAAGCTCTGGAATTTCCAACCCTAAATCTCTCTGTGCCTCTTTAACTCTCTTTCCTGCTAAGATGCACTTAAGACTAAATTTCTTTGTTTAAACTTTGTCTCATGTAGTTCCTGTGAAGAGACTTGGAATATTTTATAACATTAAAGGTGCTATGCAAATTCAGGTTATTCTTGTTAGTTAAGAATATCAACCAGTAAATGTGGTCATTTCCAGCATTACACCACATAATTCCTGCTACTCTGGGCTGTTCCTGCAACGTCCTGAGGTCAGTTAGAGGAGACTCATTGCTGTTGTTAAGAAATGCTGGCAACTTCCTGAAAACCTCAGACTCTTGTCAGAAGAAACCAATAGGGAGTAATTGGCTTCCTTTCAGTAGTGGGTGTACAACACATCACACAAACAAGCCACTCTGTCCTATTGGTCTATGCTTCACATGACCTTCCACCAATATTAATAATCTCATCCCACTCTGTCACTCCTCTATTCTCTTATTTGAAATTGTCTCGAGGGATGTGGATGTCGCTGGCAAGGCCAGTATTTATTGCCCACCCCTAGATGCTCTTGAGAAGGTGGCCGTGAGTTCCTTTCTTGAATCACTGCAGTCCATATGGTGTAGGTACACCCACTCCTTCAAGTATATATTGAGCTTGGCTTTAAATGTGACAAAATATTAACTTCAACCATGTGGTAGCAAGTTCCTCATTCTCAACAACTCTCTGTGTAGAAATAATTATTCAGACAGAGATATGGCTGTAAAAGTGATTCAGAAGTAGACACCGGGACTAATGCCTGACATCCAAAACTTCACCAAAAATAGCAGAAACTCGTGAGGAGAATCATTCAAAATTTGGAAGAAAGGAAAAATCTTCCAGAGATTAGGAGGGTGCGCTCAGTGGGACGGGAGGGAGAGACTAGAGAGTGAGAAGTGGGAAGGGAGAGCGAGGAATAGGACTTGAAGGAATGGGAGAGTGAGAATGGGATTACACTCTTAGTTCAGCCTGGGCCAAAATTTCAATAATGCCACTGAAGCGAGCCAAGGTAGAATTTTTGGCAACCATGGGATCTCAATGTTGTTGGTATTGAGGAATCATGTGCAATTTTAATGTGGGTGCAGCAACAGAAACATGAGGTTGTATTTACACAGATCTTTCAAAGTGGCAGGAGAAGTTGAGAAGGCTGTTAGCCTATGGTACCTTGCTCTTTATAAGGAGAGGAATAGTTTACAAAAGCAAGGATGTTATGCTAAACAATTATAAATCACTGCTTAGATTGGAGTGTTTTAACCAATTCCAGATACCACAGTTTATGAAGGATGCCAAGCAGATAAGAGAGGAGTTTTAATAGAATGGTATTAGGGTTGATGGACTTCAGGTATGCAGAGAAGTTGGGGCCTCTCCTTTGAGCAGACTGCAATATTCAGCAGAGGTGTTCAAAATGTTGGACAGAACAAATACGGAGAAACTGTTTCCACTGGCAGAAGCGTCAGTAATTGGAGAGGAGGAGAAATATTTTTTCCGCTATGATCTGCAAGGCCTTGTCTGAAAGAGTGCTAGAAACAGTTTCAAAACTAACTTTCAACGGAGAATTGGATGAATACTTGGAAAGGAGAAATTTTCTGGGCCATGGGAGAAAAGCAGCAGAGTGCAACTAATTGGATAATACTTTCAGAGAGTTGGCATGGGCACAATAGCCTCCTCCTGTACTGTATCATTCTGTGAATACAGGCACAGTGGTAATGTCACTGGACCAGAAATCCAGAGGCCCAGGCTAATGTTCTGAGGAAATAAGAACAGACATCACTGAAAATACTCAGCAGGTCAGATGCTGCCTGCCCTGCTGAGTATTTCCAGCATTTTCTGTTTTCATTTCAGATTTCCAGCATCTGCAGTATTCTGCTTTTTGATTAAGGCTCTGGAGAGTCTGGTTCAAATCCTACCACAGCAGCTGGTGAAATTTAAATTCAATTAATTTATAAATTTCAGCAACAGTGACCATGAAACTATTGGATTGTCATGGATACCCATCTGGTTCACAAGTGCCCTTTAGGGAAGGAAATCTGCCATCCTTACCCGGTCTGGTGATATGCGACTCTGGGCCCACACAATGGGCAGAATTTTCCCTACTCACTGGCATCAGACGTGTTCAGCAGCGTGAGCAGACAATATGGCAATAAGGCAAAATTCGGTTTCACGATGTCATGAAATCAGTTTGCGATCATCTGCTCAGTTCAGCCCCTGAATGGCGGGCTGCGTTTGCTGCCATCGGAGGTCAGGAATCTCATTGTAATACATCTGCATATCAGAAGGCCAGCCTACCGGAATCATCCCCCCATGCTGGATCGTCCTACATGTTTCACAACAGCACATATAAGGCGTGCCCTTGGCAGGCTTCACTTTGAGGGCAACTCGGAGGTGAGTGCACAGTAACATTGCGCAATGCTTGTGAGGGTCATCTGTTGGAATTCAAGGCTGAGGCATGTTGGGCAGGGGACAAGGGCTGCCCTGCAGTCAGCGTGACTTGGCAGGTCGGGGGGAGGCTGCCCTGCAGTTGAGGTGACTTGGGGAGGGAGAGGGGGTGCAATGTCTGCCCAGTGGTTGATGGTAGTGCATAAGTGCGTGCAGGTTGGGGGCGAGGAAAGCAGCCATGCACTAGGGAAACCTTATATAACGTGGCCATTCCTCTGCAGCTGAGACAATTCAGATGTAGCCACATTGACATGCATGGAGTCGGGCCTCTAGCTTATCTGCCATTCAAACAACATGGGCATAAAAGTGCCACCAAGTGCTCCAGAGCTTTTCACCCCTTGGGCATAGACTGCAACCAAATGAGCATTTAAGTGGACTGCAGGATAGTTGGATGACTGGACACATTGTAAAATCTCCTTGCTAAAGCTGGAGCAGTCAGTGGTGGAGGCTCTTACAGCCCCTTGCAATGTCATCATCCCGGTTTGGAGCAGTCTACCCCATGGTTCAAGCTAACAGTGCAGCCTTGCAATGTGGGTTAGGAGGATGCCTGCACCTGAGCTGAGAGCACAACATGCAGCCCAATGGGCGAAGTTGTCAGCACTCTCCAGGGTGCTTTAAGGGGCCTTCAGACTTAACCAGGAGAGTTTCCCAGAACACCCAAGCTAACCCACACATTTCGCTCTTTCATCCTGCAGGAGTACAACATCAGGAGCATGGAGCCTGGTGACCTAGCTGAATGCCTCGTGACGTACAGAAAGCAGAGGCGAGCAACGGAGGCATCTGGCTGTTCATTGGGAGGAGCACCACCCTCAGAAGCATAGAGGCTGCAGATGACCAAGAACCAGTGTCACCGATGACTGCGTATGTCTAGGGAACTGGTTGGTCACATTTGCCGGCTGCTGCAGGATTCAGCGCCATGGGGAAAAGGAGGGCATCCACTGCCCCTGGCCATGAAAGTGACCATGGTACTCAACTTTAACATCAGTGGCTCCTTTCAGGGCTCCACGGGTGGGATATCACAAGCCTCCACCCACAAATGCATACATGTTGTCATGGATGCCATCTTTGTGAGGGCACACAACTTTGTGCATTTCATCTGGGACCAAGAGAGCGAGGATGCAAGAGCAATTTGATTTGCCCAGATCTCGGGTTTCCCACAGGTGCAGGGTGCCATTGACTGCACTCATATGGCGCTCAGATCTCCATCGCAACAAGGGGTCAACTATGTCAACTGCAAGGGCTTCCATCTGCTGAATGTGTAGCTGGGTGTGCGATCACTATGACCACAGGTCTGCACTTGGTTTCCAGGACTGTCCATGACTCCTACATTCTCAATCAGTCACATTTCCCTGACGTCTTCCAGGGTCCACAGAGGCTGTAAGGATGGCTCCTCTGGGACTAGGGCTACCCACAGCGGCTGTGGCTGATAACATCTGTCTGGCGGCCTCAGACCGCAGCAGTGCAAAGGTATAATGAGGCTCATGCTGTAACTCGCAACTTGGTGGATCAAACCATCGGGATGCTGAAAAATTAGGTTCCGGTGGCTGGACCAGTCTTGTGGAGCCCTGTAATATAGTCCACTTAGGGTGCTGAGCATCGTCAATGCCTGCTGCACCTTTTACAACCTGGTGCTGCAACGGGGAGAGGGGCTGGCTGAGTAGGAGATGCAGGAGCTGGAGGTCTCCCTTGATGAGGAGAATGTCGACGGGGATGAGAGTGAGGAGGTCCTTAAAGACGACAATGACTGCGATGAGGCCCTCGCACTGGCCACATGAGGCAGGTGCACTCAGGAGGTTGTCATGGCTGTTAGATTTGTGGAGGATGATGACTACATACAGTGAGAAGACACTATAGATACTCATATTACATGTGTGAACGTTTAACTCCAGTCTGGCTTATGGCAGTGCACATCACCCCTGTGATAATGCTCCTGTTATGGAGATGTAGCAGAGGCCCTAATAGTCGCTCAATTTTAGGAGGAGGATGACTACATGTAGTGAGGACACTCCATAGATCTTCACATAGCCTCAGAGCATCTGACTCCTGTCTGGCCGAGGGCAGCTCGCTTGGACTCTGATCAGGATCATATCATGGATGTGCAGCCATGAAACTTTAAAAGTGCCTGATCCTTTGTCAGCCTTCAGCAGCTGACCCCTTCAGAAGCACAGCCCACTGTTGACAGATGCTGACTAGATTGGGGGAAGGTGGTGTGACGGGGGCAGGGAGCAGCCCTACCTTGAAGGTGCTGAGAGCACACAGAGAATGAACTCTGTGCTGCCTGCCCACAACATTCTGGCAGCAATGATGAGTACCAGGGCCCCTGGCTGATGCCTTGAGGAGAAGGGGAAGCTGGAGTGAGGTCAAGCTTCCCCTCACCCCATTTGCGTACACACTGCTGGAGGCCAACTATGGCATCAATGATGGAGTTCAGCCCGTGCAGCAGTGCAGGAGCAACGTCCTGGACCAAGGTCTCTATGTCACCCGCCATCTTACCAATGTTTACCTTGGTGAGTCAGCATGCCAGCACTATCACCTCAGCCTGAAGGCGGACAGACACCTCAATCTTGTCTTGCAATCAGAGGAGTACAGCAGACATCCCTTCCTGATGTTCCCGAGCTTGCCTTTGCAGCTCCAGCAACTGAAGTATGACCGAGTCCAGAGGCTTGTCATCTGACTTGGACTCAGCAAATTTTTGGCCTCCAGCAGTCCTCCAAGCGAAGTCCCTGCTGCCACTTGCTGTGGATTAGAAAGTCCGATATGCCCACCAGATTGTGATCCCAAGGCTATTCTAAAGCTAGATCCCACTGAGGTGTGTGTCTCTGCGCTGCTGGAGGGTACGGGCAAACGCTGTGACAGGTCTTCAATGAAGGTGCCTCCAGATTCCTCTTGAGGTTACTTCGGGGCTTGATTAGAGGCCCTGGGTCATGGACTCCGCCAGCTGTTTCCCAGATGTGCCTGTGAAAGCAAGGAGAGATAATGTGAAACAGGACACATCACTCACAGCATGGTTGTCTGATGGATATTGCACTGCTGGATCCTCACATGGTAGACCCCCGCTGACCTCACCATCAACACAGGAACGGTCCAGATCCTCACCAGCCAGCTGGATGGCTCTATTTTCAAAGTTTGTAAGGACCTTGATTTCAGGCATTCCTCCACCAGTCTGTGACATCTCCCTCATGTGCCCGCTTATCCAGCATGAATAGAGATGGAGAGAGTGCAAGCATGATGCCTGCCAGGCCAGATGATAAGTATGCCTAGCATGTAGGTATGGGTAGCAAGTGGCACCATGGACAGTGAAGGTGTGTGTGAGAGAGAGTGAATGGTGATGTCCCTTGAACTGGCAGTGAGTGAGCTTCCTGTGGATGTGTGGTGGGTTTGTGAGTGAGACAGTTGACAGTGATGAGAAGAATGACTTACCCTGGCAGAACAGAGGAGATTATTCATCCTTTTTTGGCACTGAGTGACTGACCTTTTTTGCAGGGCATTGGCGCTGACCACCACTGCCACTGCCTCCCAAGCCGGACTGGTGATGTTGCTGCCCAGCCTGCAGCCAAAGCAGGGGCTCAGGACATCACAGCAGGCCTCCACGATGTCCAAAGGCACTCAAGGGGCACGTCATTAAACCTGGGGCAGAACTCTTTTTGCCTTTCGGGGCCACATCTTCCCTGCAGCAGTCCTGGGCTGGAAGCACTGAGCGGCTGCTTGCAGAAGCACTTTAAATATGACGCCCAGCATGAGGAAGTGGCAAGGTGATGATGTGGTGGACAAATGAGAGCCCGCCCACCATTGAAAAGGCATGTTTCCCGGGGATGCATAATTAATGGGGTGGGATTGGGACAATACGGCCTGAGAAGCCGCCTTTGCGGCTGATGGGTAAAATGTTGTTTTCTGCACTTAGTGCAAATCTGGGATGAATCCGCCCAATATGGTTGACTCTTAACTGCCCTCCGAATTGGCCAAGCAAAACATTCATTGTATTAAATCAGGACAGAAAAGTCAAAAACGAATAAAACCGGATGGACTATCCAGCATCGACCAAGGCACTGGAAACGACCATGGCACACCATACCCAGTTGACTCGGCAAAGTCCTTCCTACTAACATCTGACAGCTTGTGCCAGAATTGGGAGAGCTGTCCCACAGTCTGGTGAAGCAACAGCCATACTCACCACATCATACCTTACAGCCTATGACCCAGAAACCTTCATCACCATCCCAGAGGACGTCCTGTCCCAACAGCAGGACAAACCCACAAGAAGCACAGTCAGAAGTGGGTTGCCTTGGAAGTCCTCAAATTTAACTTCAAATCCTATTAAGTCTTATGGCATCAGGTCAAACATGGACAAGGAAAGCTCCTACTTTACCACCTACTGTCCTCCCTCAGCTGATGAATCAGTACTCCGAGTTGCAGACCATTTGGAAGAAGCACTTAGTGTCACATGCTGTGTCATGTGCTCTGTGGTTCAATGTCCATCACTGAAAGTGGCACAATAGCACCACTACAGATTGAGCTAGCCAAGTCCTGAAGGACATATCCACCAGACAGGGACTGCAGCAGATGCTGAGAGAAAACCCTATCTAACCTAACCCATGCCAGTGTACCCCTGTCACAGATGCAAATGACCACTGCACAGTCCATGTGGAGACAAAGTCCCACCTTCACAATGAGGATCCTTCCATCGTATTAAGTGGAACTACCACTGTATTAAATAGGATAGATTCAGAACATATCTAGTGGCTCAAAACTGAGCGGGGGTATCCAGAGAACATGGAGAATTGTATTCAACACAATCTGCAGCTGTTGTAAGACTCCTTCGACAGCACCTTCCAAACCTGCGAACCTCTACCACCTAGAAGAACAAGGGCAGCACATGTATGGGAACACCACCTGAAAGTTCCCCTCCAAGCTACACACCATCCTCACTTGGAAGTATATCAACATTCCTTCACTGCCGCTGCGTCAAAATCCTGGAACTCTCTCCCTAGCAGCATTGTATACCTGATGGACTGCAGCAGTTCAGGAATGCCGCCCTCCAGCGTCTTCTCAAGGGCAACTGGGGATGGGCAATAAATGCTGGCCTAGCCAGCGAAGCCCACATCCCATGACTGAAAGAAAAAAAATATTCTATGATCATTTAAATACTGAACTGGGGGTGGACAATATCTAGAGGAGTAGCAGTGACAACAAAATCTGTTGCTACTTAAAGGAGCCATGGTGACACTGGAGCAAGCAATGAACACAGGAAATTGTGGTGGCAGATTTATGACGGTGGCACACCTCAGGCAACCTGACGATAAATTCCACCAAACACAGATACCGAACAGATGGTCAGTGGCCAGCGATTCACTGAGCACGCACTCCGTGGACCAAATTGTCCATCATAATTGCTATCTCTTTTGCAGTGCAGATAGATGTTGAATGGCATCTCCAGATAAGCTTCTCCTAACCTTTCCTTCCAGTTTCTTTCTAATGTGCCACTCCTTTATTCACTTTCCTCACTGTGTTCTCAGCATGTATTCTGAATCTTAAAATCCTGGTCCGATTCTGTTTCCTCTGGGTTCACTCCCATCACCGTAATGTCATGTCTAACTCACCTCACCTCTGCTTTCTTGTTTTCAGCCCCATTTTTAACCAAGGCCTTTAAGGCTGCAGAGGAAATTTGCTAGAATGGTACCAGGAACAATGGGGTTCTGTTACCTGGAGAAACTAGGTTGTGCTTCTTTGAGCAGAGAAGGTTAATGAGAGATTTGACAGAGGTGATCATTGAAGACTTTCTGATAGATTAAATAAGGAAAAACTGTTTTGACTGGTAGAAGGTCAGAGGATACAAAATCAAGTAATTATCAACAGAACCAGAGGTATAATGCAGAGACTATTTTCTACTTCATGAATGATGATGATTTGGAATGTACCACCTGACAGGAAGGTTGGAAGTAGATTCAATGGTTACTTTTAGAAGGAAATTGTATAAATACTTGGAAATTTTTTAAAAATCAGATTTATAAGAAAGGTTTTGAGGTCTGGGCCTAATTAGATAGCTGCCAGTACCTTCCACTTCTGCATAACCAGCCATATCCTCAGCCACACCATCACTCATCCATTATCTCATAGAATCATAGAAACTTATAGTACAGAATGCGGCCATTTGGTGCTTCATGCCTGTGCTGGTTTTCTGATAGAGCAGTTGTGTTTAGCCCTGCATCCCTGCCTTTTGTCCATAACCCTGTATATTTCCCATCTTGGCTCCTTATTTCTCATTCAGCAATGAAGGCAGTTCACCAAAGTAGATGGCCCTGGCAAAGGCTTTTCACTGCAAGAACCACAATGCACAAGGGTGAAAGTGAATGTGACAGTGCACAGCAAAGGTTTTGCACATTCGGTTGCTTGACTCCAGAGCTCGTAGACACACTCCTCTGGGGCACTACTGGAAACAGGGAATCTGCTGGATGGATATTGCTCTCACATGAAGGTGCTGAGGACTTGAGACTGGTGTCAGGGTTCATTACGGAACCCAATACCAAAGCGCTTGCAATAAGACTGGGTTTCAACAGGTGGGTCATCATGAACCATCCTTACAAAATGATTTAAAGAAATAACAGAAAAGATACAGGAAATACATGGTATGTGGGATTATGTAGATTTTCAAAAAGCATTTGATAAAGTACCATATAGAAACTTGTGATAATGGTGCATGGAATTCAAAGGAATGTAGATGGAAAGGTATTTAGAAGGGAAAAACCAGAGAAAGTTTCATTGGCTAGAAAGATTGATGTTGTTAGCTCAGGTCTTACTTATAAAGAAAATTATCAGAATTTTCAAACCGAGAGAATGTTGAAATTTGCAAATGGAAACAAGTTAGGAGGTGCAGCAAATTGTGAATGTGATTGTGATAGAGAGCAGGAGAAGGGGAGGGCAGCAGAACAATGGCAGGAGAGAAGGGTGGACAGATAGGAGGCAGCTCTGCAGTTCAATATTGAAAAATGTGAAGCAACACACTTTGGAAGAAAGATAAGGGAAAACAATCACACATTAAATGCAAGTAGTTTAAGTGGAGGATGAGCTGGACTGGGGATATGGAGTACATTTAAAGACATCCTTAAATTTGTACTTGCAAGAGTAAATTAGAGAAACAATGAGACAATGTCGAGGAACTAGTTCGCCTGCAGTTAAGAGCATCAGACACAGTGTTGGATACCCCATTTCAAAGGATATGGAAGTAATGAGGAAGAAACACTGGGTAGTAACCCAGGAAGAGGGAATAGAGTTTATTAAGGGAGGTTTGAAAAATTGAAGTCATTTTCAACTAGCTATCAATGTCCACATTTTTAAAAATTCATTTACAGGATGTGAGCGTCACTGGCTAGGCCAGCACTTATTGCCAATCCCTAATTGCCTTTGAGAAGGCGGTGGTGAGCTGCCTTCTTGAACCACTGCAGTACATGTGGTGTAGGTACACCCACATTGCTATTAAGGAGGGAGTTCCAGGATTTTGACCCAGCAACAGTGAAGGAATGGCAATATATTTCCAAGTCAGGATGATGTGTGATTTTGAGGGGAACTTCCAGGTAGTGGTGTTCCCATGTGTTTGTTGCCCTTGTCCTTCTAGATGGGAAAAATCTTGGGTTTGGAAGGTGCTGCCTGAGGAGCCTTGGTGAGTTTCTGCAATGCATTTTGTAGATGGTATACACTGCTGCCACTGTTCGTCATTGATAGAGGGAGTGAATGTGGAAGGGGTGCCAATTAAGCAGGCTGCTTTGTCCTGGATTGTGTCAAGCGTCTTGAGTGTTGTTGGAGCTGCACTCATCTAGGCAAGTGGAGAGTATTCCATCACATTTCTGACTTGTGCCTTGCGGACAGGCTTTGGGGAGTGAGAAGGTGAGATACTCGCCTCAGTTCCAGGACATCACTGCAGGAGTCCCTCAGGGTAGTGTCCTTGGCCCAACCATCTTCAGCTGCTTCATCAATAACCTTCCCTCCATTATAAGGTCAGAAGTGGGGATGTTCGTTGATGATTACATAATGTTCAGCACCATTTGTGACTCCTCAGACACTGAAGCAGTCCATGTCCAAATACAGAAAGACCTGGACAATATCCAGGCTTGGGCTGACAAGTGGCAAGTTATATTCACGCCACACAAGTGTCAGGCAATGGCCATCTCAGACATGAGAGAATCTAACAATCGCCCCTTGACAGGATCCTTACAGGATTCCTAGCCTCTGACCTGCTCTTTTAGCCACAGTATTTATATAGAAACATAGAAAATAGGAGGAGTATGCCTTTCGGCCCTTTGAGTCTGCTCCACCATTCATTATGATAATGGCTGATCTTCCAACTCAATAGTTGTGGGGAGCTCGAGTGATTGTTCCTCGAAAAGGACAAAAGCCATTGATAGCTGAACTTCACGGTGCACATTCTGGAATTTCCAAAATGAAGCCATAGCACACAGCTATATATGGTGGCCCGGAATAGATGGAGAAGTAGAAAACTTAGAAGTTGTATGCAGTGTCAGCAAGTAAAAAAATTAACTTCAATAGCTCCGTTACACCCCGGCGAGTGGTCAGGAAGGCCAATGGTGCGAGTACACATCGACTATGTGGGACCTTTTATGAGAACATTTTTTCTACTTATCATTAACGCTCTTTCAGAATGGACATACAGAAAGTGAGGTCACTGACATCTTCCGCTACAAAAGACAAGCTACGACAAAGTTTCGCAATCAATGGACTACCTGAAGTGCTCACATCAGACAATGGGACAGCATTCATGAGTGCTGAATTTAACTGATTTATAAGCCTCAACCGTATTATTTATGTCAAAACAACACCATACCACCCTTCTTCAAATGGACTGGCTGAGAGAGGCGTTCAAACATTCAAATCTGGTATGAAGAAATTGTCTGGAGATTCTATAGAGACTAAATTAGCATGTTTTCTTTTCCATTATAGAACCATCCCTCATTCAGGTGTCATACCTGCAGAATTGTTGATGAAGTTCTGTCTCCGATCAAGATTGAGCCTTATTATGCCAAACTTGGGGGAAGGTGGAAAGAAGGCAGAGAGTCAGAAAATTGGACGTGACTGTCACAGTCATGACAGGATGTTTAATGTAGGAGAGAAAGTATTTGTAAAACATTTTAGAGAAGGACCAAAATGGTTGTTTAGTGAAATAAGTGCAGTAACCACATGAAAGTGGAAGATTGAGTCATAAGGAGACATGTGGATCATATAAGAAAAGGAGAAACAAAATACCAACACGTAAAATGACATGCGGTGATGTCAGGCAGGTGTCCTGACTTCACCACGCATTTAGGTATTCATTTCGGTGGGCGCGTTAAGGCCTGTTAAAAATTAATTGACTAATAAAATGAGCTGCCTGTCCAACCTTAAGGTTGACAGGTAGGTGAAGAGCCCTGGCGGCCTTCACATTTTTCATGGAACCTCATCCATGAGCGGAATGAGGTTTCATGAAGAGTTTAAAAATTCAATAAAAATGTTTCAAAAAATTCATTGACATGTCCCAGCTCACGTGACATTGGGACATGTTTTAAAAGTATTTAATTTCTTTATTTGGATATTTAAAACTTAAACTAATCTCCCTGAGGCACCTCTGTGCCTCATGCATGCACACGAAAGAGCGCAAGCCCCGACTCAGGGAAATCTTCCCACCCGCACAACACTTCCGGTTGCGCATCATGCTGGGCAGGCCTTAATTGGCCCACCCACATAAAATGGCAGCACAGCCCCAATCAGGGGCACCAATCAGGTTCGCACCCGCCCCTGCACAACCCCTCTGACTGGGGGGAAATTTCTGCCCCCAGAAACGATTCCACCAGTGTTCGAGACTGAATCAACGTCTCCTGTTGAAAGAACTCAACTGAGTACAGATGTGTCTGAAGGGCCGACTGTGTCTGAAAGAGTTGAAGAAACAGATTTACAAGTAGCTACTGAAGAATCAGATGCTCAGAAGACTACACTAAAGGAGGTTCCGAATAAAACACCAGAAGCTGTAGGGCTGAAAAGTTTTCCATGTATAAGTAAACCCACAGAAAGAATGACTTTGTTAGTTATTGATCTGTGTAAATAACTTGATATTTTGAGAAAAATCATAACATGTATTCTGAATAAAAGGGAAGGGATGTAGTAATCTGATGTGTAATGTACCTTTAAGACAGATGTTGTAATGTAAGATCACATGATCTTGCTACCCAATAGCAGAGTAGCATGGGCTACCTCTGTAGAGAAGCCTTGAGTTGGAGTCTGAAGAGTAAAGACAGAGTCTTGAGTTGTAAGCACACAAGTGTGGCTGCTGAGTTCCTTTTGTAAATAACCAGAATGTGTTTCTTCTGAGATAAAAGTAAAATACTGCAGAGGCTGGAAAGCTGAAACAAAAACAGAAAATTCTGGAAAAGCTCAGCAGGTTTGTTAGCATCTGTGGAGAGAGAAACAGATGCTGTTAGACCTGCTGAGTATTTCCAATATTTTCTGTGTTTGTGTTTCTTCTAAGAACGGTCTACAGATACTCTCTGTCTTGGTACCAACTCAGTCACCCCGAAACAAGTGTGAAACCCAGATCCAACAAACCAAAGGCACTGGATCCAATAAACAGCTCTCCCAATTTTGGCACAAACCCTCAGATGTTGGTAAGGAGGACTTTGCAGAGTCGACAGATCTGGGTTTGTCATTGTTGTTTCCAGTTCCTGGTTGATGCCAGGTGGTCCGTCCAGATTCATTCCTTTTTATTGACTTTTTAGCGGTTTGATACAACTGAATGGCTTGCTAGGCCATTTCAGAGGGCATCTAAGAATCAACCACATTACAGTGGATCTGGAGTCACATCTAGGTCAGACCAGGTGAGGAGGGCAAATTTCCTTCCCTAAAGGACATTAGTGAACCAGATGGGTTTTTACAATAACCAACAATGGTTTCGTGGTCATCATTAGATTTTTAATTTCAGATTTTTACTGAATTCAAATTCTCTGGGTCTCTGGATTACCAGTCCAGTGACAATACAACTACGTCACTGCCTCCCTCATGAATGAGTTCCCAAGAACAAATAAAATAATTTTGACAGAGTGTGATACTAAAGGGTATGAGGAGTGAGGAAGAGTGAGCTTTGATTTGAAGTGATGAGAGTGAAGGGCGAGTTGGATTAGATTGGTAGGTATATTAAAAGGGATGGTGTGTGCACATGAGAGTAGGATTAGATTAGACAGGAGATCAAAAGCTACAGGGAGAGATTTCTGTATTATAAGGGCAGAATTTACTTAGCACTGTGGAATTGGAGTTTGCTGTGGAACTGGGAAATGAACAGGGAGCCGTGTCTGGACATTTCCCTATGCATTCCTGCTGCCAAAGAGGTTTCCAAGGTGTGTGGGTAGAGGGTGGGGGTTGGTGATTGCTGGGATACAGATCGGCTGCCCACTCCACAGAGGAGGACAACCAATATAAATTTGTAAGGCCCCAGTTACTGACAATTTTCTGGCTTCGCCAGTATTTTGCTGTGTGGGATGGCTGCTAGCATAGTGAGGGCATCTCCCTGTGGGAGGCTGGAGGGGTATCATTGGAGCCAGAGGCTCCATGGTCCACTGATGGAGACTGCCTCCATAATCCTAACAATGCACTTGAAGGGCTTTCTCCTCCATTTTGCAGGGTCTTCTGCCTCTCCTCCTCTCTCTGCAATATTAATTTCATTTTACCACTCAGAGTGCCTTCATGTCGAGGCATCCGCACAGATGCTGACCTACCTCAGTAGCACCAAGGCTCAGAGATGCTGCCCTCTGATTGGGCCAGCAGCATCATGAGCCCGCCATCATCCATAATAGGATGATGATGGTGGTGGGCTCATAATAGGATGATGAGCACAGAGACAGCCAATAGGAAGCTATCTCTGGGAATATAGCAATGCCAATCTCACTGTTTATATGCTGGGGCTTGGGACCCCCATTTGCTCTTGATGTCAAGGTCCTGAAGTCCAAGGAAAAATTCTGACCCAAGCTTCTCTTTCAGCTCTGCTAAGAGACTAATTTCTGTTGCTGAGGAAATGAGGTATCAGTAATAGTAATGTCTTGTATTTGCATCAAGACCCGTTGCACTCCCAAAGAGCATTAACAAATGAGGTTTTGCACTTTAGTCTCTGCTGCAGTTCCAGTTCAGAAGAAGCCAAGGAGAAATTACTCAGTTTCTCATTCTTTTTCAATCCTTGCTAAGGCACTATTGGTTTTGCATCTTGAGGCAAGAAAGCTGGGAAAAAGAAGGAATCTCATCCATAATAAAATACAAACACTGCACATAAACTTGCCAAGACTCACCTTCCACTGTTTATCATCAGTAAAGATGTTGCTTTTGGCAATGTCCACCCTATTCCAGGCCACAGCCAGTTTCAGTTGATGGTCCAGGTTCTCCTGTCCTTGTTGCCCACGCAAACTAGAAGCTGGGCCGTAACAGAAAAGGAAAACATTTCTATTAAATGCTTATGACTGATACAGTGCAAGTTGACCATCTTCCTCAAATAAAGCACAGGATCAATCTTGGGCAGATGTGTCAGATTTTAAGAACCAGTAAAGAATGACTAAAAAAAAGGGAGAAAATAGAGCATGAGAGAAAGCTGGTTGGTTAAAAAAATGAGAAAGTAAGAGTTTCTACAAGTTTTTAAATAGGAAAGGAGTAACTAAAGCTAGTGTAGGTCTTTTGGAGGGTGAGTCTGGGGAAGCAATAATGGAGAATGGAAAACAAGTGTTGGGGACTAAGATCTCACACTGGATATTTTTATAATACACACATATATATATATATATATCCTCGTGGCTAATTTTTAAACTTTTAAAAATTGAACAAAGACCTTTTAAAATGGCTGAAGCTATGTTTGGTCTGTTACCTTCGAACAGAAGGAGCTACCATGACAGTATCGCAAAAGTTTGCACCTTATTATCTTTGAAGAGACACGAATGATCCCCTGTGGGCTGCAGTAACCAAATTCAAAGAGAACTATACAAAAGCCATCTGTGTTTCATAAGCCAAGCTGGCCAACCAGAGCCTATACGTTTGCTAGGAAAAAAAACCCTGCAACGTTCAAGTCTTAATGGTTGGAACATCTAACAATCTCAGGGACCCAGGAACAAGGGATAAATGCCCTTTGTCAAAGCTAGAGTGGAGAGGTGGGAGTCATGTGACATGGACCTAGCTTGTAGAAGCAGCAATATTGCCTTGTGCAACTGCAAAGCTCAGTCTGCCATTTTACCATTTACAAGCAGCAACACAGAAAAGGGGCTCTGCCCAGATTGAATACCTTACCCCATCTACACTATTACGAGTAAAGCTTCTGTACCATCACCCACAAGACTGATTCATCACTGTGTGCCTGTCTCAATGTGTGAAGTCAATTCTATGGAAAAGTAAATCATACAGCATTGGTTTTCAACCTGCAGACCTCCATGAACAAATACCTCATTGGACTTTGATTCTGGACTCTGGACCCAAAAGTCACACTAATTCTTTTCTCTTGTGGTCTTTGCCCTGTAAACCTTTCTTTTCTCTATCCCTCTTTGACAGTATGAGGGCACAGGAGGCAATGTTGCAACACTCTTCCTGCATTTGAGTGTGTTAAAATAAACTAACCCTTTGAGTTCATCTCTTCTCAAGTTTGCTGTGGGATTATTAATAGCAATTGGATCACACCAAATCTGAGGGGTTGGAAAATACACCACTGCTTATAAAAGGGGGGAGCAAATCAAAATACATTTCTGTTTACAGATGGGTGTTGAGAGGAGAAATCAGGGCTGTTTAAATTAGCATGCCTCTTATCCATTACACAAGGAAATGGTGGAGGCATTGAACAGGTATTTTGTGTCTGCCTTCACTGTAGAAGTCTTAGAAAACTTCCCAAAGATACTTGAAAATCAAGAGGTTAACAGGAGGAAGGAACTTAAAATAATTATCATCACCAGGGAAAATATGCTGAGAAAACTATTAGACCTAAAGGCTGACAAGTCCCCAGGACCAGACAGCCTGCATCCTAGTGTCTTAAAAGAAATAGTTATAGAGATAGTAAAGTAATTGATTATAATCTTCCAAAATTCCTTAGATTCTGGAAGGGCCCCAGCGGATTGGAAAATAGCAAATGTAACTGCTCTATTCAAGAAAGGAAGGAGACAGAAAGCAGGAAACTACAGGACAGATAGTCTAACATCTGTCATGGGGAAATTGCTAGAATCCATCATCAAAGAGGTTACAGCAGGATTTTTAGAAAATCATAATGGGATTAAGTTCTGTGAAAGGGAAACATGGTTCTGTGAAAGGGAAGTCTAATTTATTAGAGGTCTTTGAGAAAGAAGCAAGCAAGGTGGATAAAGGGGAACCTATGGATGTGGTGTACTTGGATTTCCAAAATGCATTGATAAGGTGCCACTTAAAAATGACTGCACAAGTTAACAGCACATGGGATGTAGAGGGTAACATATTAGCATGGATAGAGGATTGATTAGCTAACAGAAGAGTAGGGATAAATGAGCCATTTTCAGGTTGACAAGCTGTAACCTGTGGAATACCACAGGGATCAGTGCTTGAGCCTTAACTATTTACAATCTATACCAATGACTTAGATGAAGGGACCAAATGTGTGATAGCTAAATTTGCTGATGCCACCAAGATAGGTAGGAAAGTAAGTTGCCTAGAGAAGGTAAAGAGTCTACAAAGGGGTACAGATAGGTTAAGTGAGTGGTCAAAAATTTGGCAGATGGAGTTTAATTTGGGAAAATGTGAACTTGTACACTTTGACAGGAAGAATAGAAAAACAGATTATTTAAATGGAGAGAGATTTCAGAACTCAACG
Organism: Carcharodon carcharias; assembly: GCF_017639515.1. NCBI lineage: Eukaryota > Metazoa > Chordata > Chondrichthyes > Lamniformes > Lamnidae > Carcharodon > Carcharodon carcharias. The sequence goes on along the minus strand of NC_054478.1, from coordinate 119,938,685 downwards.
GTACAGGAGGATCTGGGTGTCCTGATACATGAATCATGACTCACAAAAAGTTAGTATGCAGATACAGCAAGTGATTAAGAAAGCAAAGGTGTTTATTACAAGGAAAATTAAATATAAAGATAAGGAAGTTTTATTGCACCTGCACAGGCCTTTGGTGAGTCTGGGGTATTGTATACAGCTTTGTTTTATTTGGAAAAGGGTATAATAGACACAGGATAAAAGAGCGCGAGGAAAGCAGAGACACAGGATAAAAGAGCGCGAGGAGAGCGGATGAGACACAGGATAAAAGAGGGTGAGAAGAGCAGCGGAAACACAGGATAAAAGAGCGCGAGGAGAGTGGCGGAGGAGCAGGATAAAAGAGCACGAGGAGGGCGGCGGAGGCGCAGGATAAAAGAGTGCAAGGAGAGTGGAGACACAGGATAAAAGAGCATGAGGAGAGCGGCGGAGACGCAGGATAAAAGTGCGCGAGGAGAGCGGCGGAGACGCAGGATAAAAGTGCACAAGGAGAGCGGCGGAGACGCAGGATAAAAGTTCGCGAGGAGAGCGGCGGAGATGCAGGATAAAAGAGCGTGAGGAGAGCGGCGGAGACGCAGGATAATAGAGCGTGAGAAGAGCGGTGGAGACGCAGGATTAAAGAGCGCGAGGAGAGCGGCGGAGGTGCAGGATAAAAGAGGGCAAGGAGAGTGGAGACACAGGATAAAAGGGCGCGAGGAGAGTGGCGGAGACACCGGATAGAAGAATGGTGGAGACACTGGATAAAAGAGCGTGAGGAGAGCGGCGGAGACATGGGATAAAAGAGCGCAAAGAGAGTGGAGACACAGGATAAAAGAGAGCGAGGACAGCGGTGGAGACATGGGATAAAAGTGCGCAAGGAGAGTGGAGACACAGGATAAAAGAGCGCGAGGAGAGCGGCGGAGACACAGGATAAAAGAGTGGTGGAGACACTGGATAAAAGAGCGCGAGGAGAGCGGCGGAGACACAGGATAAAAGAATGGTGGAGACACTGGATAAAAGAGCGTGAGGAGAGCGGCGGAGACATGGGATAAAAGAGCGCAAAGAGAGTGGAGACACAGGATAAAAGAGAGCGAGGACAGCGGCGGAGACATGGGATAAAAGTGCGCAAGGAGAGTGGAGACACTGGATAAAAGAGCGCGAGGAGAGCGGCGGAGACACAGGATTAAAGAGCGTGAGGAGACCGGAGACACAGGGAAAAAGAGTGTGAGGAGAGTGGTGGAGACACAGGATAAAAGAGTGTGAGGAGACGCAGGATAAAAGAGCGCGAGGAGAGCGGCGGAGACACGGTAAAAGAGCGCGAGGAGAGCGGCAGAGGCACAGGGTAAAAGAGCCCGAGGAGAGAGGAGACACAGTGAAAAAGAATGCGAGGAGAGCGGCGGAATCGCAAAATAAAAGAGCGCGAGGAGAGTGGTGGAGACACAGGATAAAAGAGCGCGATGAGAGTGGCGGAGACGTAGGATAAAAGAGCGCGAGGAGTGCGGCGGAGGCGCAGGATAAAAGAGCGCGAGGAGAGCGGCGGAGACACGGGATAAAAGTGCGCGAGGAGAGCAGCGGAGGCGCAGGATAAAAGTGCGCGAGGAGAGCGGTGGAGGCGCAGGATAAAAGAGCGCGAGGAGAGTGGCGGAGGCGCAGGATAAAAGAGCGCGAGGAGAACAGCGGAGATGCAGGATAAAAGAATGCAAGGAGAGTGGAGACACAGGATAAAAGAGTGTGAGGAGACGCAGGATAAAAGAGCACGAGGAGAGTGGCGGAGACGCAGGATAAAAGTGCGCGAGGAGAGCGGCAGAGATGCAGGATAAAAGAGCGCGAGGAGAACGGCGGAGACGCAGGATAATAGAGCGCGAGAAGAGCGGCGGAGACGCAGGATAATAGAGCGTGAGGAGAGCGGCAGAGACGCAGGATAAAAGAGCGCGAGGAGAGCAGCGGAGATGCAGGATAAAAGAGTGCAAGGAGAGTGGCGGAGACGCAGGATAAAAGAATGGTGGAGACACTGGATAAAAGAGCGCGAGGACAGCGGCGGAGACATGGGATAAAAGAGCGAAAGGAGAGTGGAGACACAGGATAAAAGAGAGCGAGGACAGCGGCGGAGACATGGGATAAAAGAGCGCAAGGAGAGTGGAGACACAGGATAAAAGAGCGCGAGGAGAGCGGCAGAGACACAGGATAAAAGAGCGGTGGAGACACTGGATAAAAGAGCGTGAGGAGAGCGGCGGAGACACAGGATAAAAGAGCGCGAGGAGACCGGAGACACAGGGAAAAAGAGCGCGAGGAGAGTGGTGGAGACACAGGATAAAAGAGTGTGAGGAGACGCAGGATAAAAGAGTGTGAGGAGACGCAGGATAAAAGAGCGCGAGGAGAATGGCGGAGACACGGTAAAAGAGGGCGAGGAGAGCGGCGGAGACGCAGGATAAAAGAGCGCGAGGGGAGCAGCGGAGACGCAGGATAAAAGAACACGAGGAGAGCGGCGGAGACGCAGTATAAAAGAGCGCAAGGAGAGCGGCGGAGACGCAGGATAATAGAGCGCGAGGAGAGCGGCGGAGACGCAGGATAAAAGAGCGCGAGGAGAGCGGCGGAGGCGCAGGATAAAAGAGCGCAAGGAGAACGGCAGAGGCGCAGGATAAAAGAGCGCAAGGAGAACGGCAGAGGCGCAGGATAAAAGAGCGTGAGGAGAGCGGCGGAGGCGCAGGATAAAAGAGCGTGAGGAGAGCGGCGGAGACGCAGGATAAAAGAGCGCGAGGAGAGCGGCGGAGACGCAGGATAAAAGAGCGCAAGGAGAGCGGCGGAGACGCAGGATAAAAGAGCGTGAGGAGAGCGGCGGAGACGCAGGATAAAAGAGTGCAAGGAGAGTGGAGACACAGGATAAAAGTGCGAGGAGAGCAGCGGAGATGCAGGATAAAAGTGCGCGAGGAGAGCGGCGGAGAAGCAGGATAAAAGTGCGCGAGGAGAGCGGCGGAGACGCAGGATAAAAGAGCGCAAGGAGAGCGGCGGAGATGCAGGATAAAAGAGTGCAAGGAGAGTGGAGACACAGGATTAAAAGAATGGTGGAGACACAGGATAAAAGACCGCGAGGAGACCGGAGACACAGGGAAAAAGAGCGTGAGGAGAGTGGTGGAGAAACAGGATAAAAGAGTGTGAGGAGACGCAGGATAAAAGAGCGCGAGGAGAGCGGCGGAGACACGGTAAAAGTGCGCAAGGAGAGCGGCAGAGGCACAGGGTAAAAGAGCCCGATGAGAGAGGAGACACAGTGAAAAAGAACGCGAGGAGAGCGGCGGAGTCACAAAATAAAAGAGCGCAAGGAGAGTGGTGGAGACACAGGATAAAAGAGCGCAAGGAGAGTGTCGGAGACGTAGGATAAAAGAGCGCGAGGAGAGCGGCGGAGATGCAGGATAATAGAGCGCGAAGAGAGCGGCGGAGACGCAGGATAATAGAGCGCGAGGAGAGCGGTGGTGACGCAGGATAAAAAAGCGTGAGGAGAGCGGCGGAGATGCAGGATAAAAGAGTGCAAGGAGAGTGGAGACACAGGATAAAAGAGCGCGAGGAGAGCGGCGGAGACGCAGGATAAAAGAGCGCGAGGAGAACGGCGGAGACGCAGGATAATAGAGCGCGAGAAGAGCGGCGGAGACGCAGGATAATAGAGCGTGAGGAGAGCGGCAGAGACACAGGATAAAAGAGCGCGAGGAGAGTGGTGGAGACACAGGATAAAAGAGCGCAAGGAGAGTGGCGGAGACGTAGGATAAAAGTGCGCGAGGAGAGCGGCGGAGGCGCAGGATAAAAGAACATGAGGAGAGCGGCGGAGACGCAGTATAAATGAGCGCAAGGAGAGCGGCGGAGACGCAGGATAATAGAGCGCGAGGAGAGCGGCGGAGGCGCAGGATAAAAGAGCGTGAGGAGAGCGGCGGAGATGCAGGATAAAAGAGTGCAAGGAGAGTGGAGACACAGGAGAAAAGCGCGAGGAGAGTGGCGGAGTCGCAGGATAAAAGTGCGCGAGGAGAGCAGCGGAGACGCAGGATAAAAGTGCGCGAGGAGAGCGGCGGAGACGCAGGATAAAAGTGCGCGAAGAGAGCGGCGGAGACGCAGGATAAATGAGCGCAAGGAGAGCGGCGGAGATGCAGGATAAAAGAGTGCAAGGAGAGTGGAGACACAGGATAAAAGAATGGTGGAGACACAGGATAAAAGAGCGTGAGGAGAGCGGCGGAGACATGGGATAAAAGAGCGCAAAGAGAGTGGAGACACAGGATAAAAGAGAGCGAGGACAGCGGCGGAGACATGGGATAAAAGAGCGCAAGAAGAGTGGAGACACAGGATAAAAGAGCGCGAGGAGAGCGGCGGAGACACAGGATAAAAGAGCGGTGGAGACACTGGATAAAAGAGCACGAGGAGAGCGGCGGAGACACAGGATAAAAGAGCGCGAGGAGAGCGGCGGAGACACAGGATAAAAGATGGCGAGGAGACCGGAGACACGGAAAAAGAGCGTGAGGAGAGTGGTGGAGACACAGGATAAAAGAGCCCGAGGAGAGAGGAGACACAGTGAAAAAGAACGCGAGGAGAGCGGCAGAGTCGCAAAATAAAAGAGTGCAAGGAGAGTGGTGGAGACACAGGATAAAAGAGCACAAGGAGAGTGTCGGAGACGTAGGATAAAAGTGCGCGAGGAGAGCGGCGGAGGCGCAGGATAAAAGAACGCGAGGAGAGTGGTGGAGGCGCAGGATAAAAGAGCGCGAGGAGTGCGGCGGAGATGCAGGATAATAGAGCGCGAGGAGAGCGGTGGAGACGCAGGATAATAGTGCGCGAGGAGAGCGGCGGTGACGCAGGATAAAAAAGCGTGAGGAGAGCGGCGGAGACGCAGTATAAAAGAGTGCAAGGAGAGTGGAGACACAGGATAAAAGAGCGCGAGGAGAGCGGCGGAGACGCAGGATAAAAGAGCGCGAGGAGAACGGCGGAGACGCAGGATAATAGAGCGCGAGAAGAGCGGCGGAGACGCAGGATAATAGAGCGTGAGGAGAGCGGCAGAGACGCAGGATAAAAGAGCGCGAGGAGAGTGGTGGAGACACAGGACAAAAGAGCGCGAGGAGAGTGGTGGAGACACAGGATAAAAGAGCGCGCGGAGACTGGTGGAGGCGCAGGATAAAAGAGCGCGAGGAGTGCGGTGGAGGCACAGGATAAAAGAGCACGAGAAGAGCGTCGGAGACGCAGGATAATAGTGCGCGAGGAGAGCGGCGGAGACGCAGGATAATAGAGCGCGAGGAGAGCGGCGGAGACGCAGGATAAAAGAGCGCGAGGAGAGCAGCGGAGACGCAGGATAAAAGAGTGCAAGGAGAGTGGAGACACAGGATAAAAGAGCGCGAGGAGAGCGGCGGAGACGCAGGATAAAAGAGCGCGAGGAGAATGGCGGAGACGCAGGATAATAGAGCGCGAGAAGAGCGGCGGAGACGCAGGATAATAGAGCGTGAGGAGAGCGGCAGAGACGCAGGATAAAAGAGCGCGAGGAGAGTGGTGGAGACACAGGACAAAAGAGCGCGAGGAGAGTGGTGGAGACACAGGATAAAAGAGCGCAAGGAGAGTGGCGGAGACGTAGGATAAAAGTGCGCGAGGAGAGCGGCGGAGGCGCAGGATAAAAGAGCGCGCGGAGACTGGTGGAGGCGCAGGATAAAAGAGCGCGAGGAGTGCGGTGGAGGCACAGGATAAAAGAGCACGAGAAGAGCATCGGAGACGCAGGATAATAGTGCGCGAGGAGAGCGGCGGAGACGCAGGATAATAGAGCGCGAGGAGAGCGGCGGAGACGCAGGATAAAAGAGCGCGAGGAGAGCAGCGGAGACGCAGGATAAAAGAGTGCAAGGAGAGTGGAGACACAGGATAAAAGAGCGCGAGGAGAGCGGCGGAGACGCAGGATAAAAGAGCGCGAGGAGAATGGCGGAGACGCAGGATAATAGAGCGCGAGAAGAGCGGCGGAGACGCAGGATAATAGAGCGTGAGGAGAGCGGCAGAGACGCAGGATAAAAGAACGCATGGAGAGTGGAGGAGACACAGGATAAAAGAGCGCAAGGAGAGTGGCGGAGACATAGGATAAAAGTGCGCGAGGAGAGCGGCGGAGGCGCAGGATAAAAGAGCGCGAGGAGAGTGGTGGAGACACAGGATAAAAGAGCGCAAGGAGAGCGGCGGAGACGTAGGATAAAAGTGCGCGAGGAGAGCGGCGGAGGCGCAGGATAAAAGCGCGCGGAGAGTGGTGAAGGCGCAGGATAAAAGAGCGCGAGGAGTGCGGTGGAGGCACAGGATAAAAGAGCGCGAGGAGAGTGTCGGAGACGCAGGATAATAGTGCGCGAGGAGAGCGGCGGAGACGCAGGATAATAGAGCGCGAGGAGAGCGGTGGAGACGCAGGATAAAAGAGCGCGAGGAGAGCGGCGGAGACGCAGGATAAAAGAGTGCAAGGAGAGTGGAGACACAGGATAAAAGAGCGCGAGGAGAGCGGAGGTGACGCAGGATAAAAGTGCGCGAGGAGAGCGGCGGAGACGCAGGATAAAAGTGCGCGAGGAGAGCGGCAGAGGCACAGGGTAAAAGAGCCCGAGGAGAGAGGAGACACAGTGAAAAAGAACACGAGGAGAGCGGCGGAGTCGCAAAATAAAAGAGCGCAAAGAGAGTGGTGGAGACACAGGATAAAAGAGCGCAAGGAGAGTGGCGGAGACGTAGGATAAAAGTGCGCGAGGAGAGCGGCGGAGGCGCAGGATAAAAGAACGCGAGGAGAGTGGTGAGGCGCAGGATAAAAGAGCGCGAGGAGTGCGGTGGAGGCGCAGGATAAAAGAGCGCGAGGAGAGCGGCGGAGACGCAGGATAATAGAGTGCGAGGAGAGCGGCGGAGACGCAGGATAAAAAATCGTGAGGAGAGTGGCGGAGACGCAGGATAAAAGAGTGCAAGGAGAGTGGAGACACAGGATAAAAGAGCGCGAGGAGAGCGGCGGAGACGCAGGATAAAAGAGCGCGAGGAGAACGGCGGAGACGCAGGATAATAGAGCGCGAGAAGAGCGGCGGAGACGCAGGATAATAGAGCGTGAGGAGAGCGGCAGAGACGCAGGATAAAAGAGCGCGAGGAGAGCAGCGGAGAAGCAGGATAAAAGAGTGCAAGGAGAGTGGAGACACAGGATAAAAGAATGGAGGAGACACTGGATAAAAGAGCGCGAGGACAGCGGCGGAGAAATGGGATAAAAGAGCGCAAGGAGAGTGGAGACACAGGATAAAAGAGAGTGAGGACAGCGGCAGAGACATGGGATAAAAGAGCGCAAGGAGAGTGGAGACACAGGATAAAAGAGCGCGAGGAGAGTGGCGGAGACACAGGATAAAAGAGCGGTGGAGACACTGGATAAAAGAGCGTGAGGAGTGCGGCGGAGACACAGGATAAAAGAGCGTGAGGAGACCGGAGACACAGGGAAAAAGAGCGCGAGGAGAGTGGTGGAGACACAGGATAAAAGAGTGTGAGGAGACGCTGGATAAAAGAGCGCGAGGAGAATGGCGGAGACACGGTAGAAGAGCGCGAGGAGAGCGGCGGAGACGCAGGATAAAAGAGCGCGAGGGGAGCAGCGGAGACGCAGGATAAAAGAGCACGAGGAGAGCGGCGGAGACGCAGTATAAAAGAGCGCAAGGAGAGCAGCGGAGACTCAGGATAATAGAGCGCGAAAAGAGCGGTGGAGACGCAGGATAAGAGAGCGCGAGGAGAGCGGCAGAGGCGCAGGATAAAAGAGCGCAGGGAGAACGGCGGAAGCGCAGAATAAAAGAGCGCAAGGAGAACGGCGGAGGCGCAGAATAAAAGCGCGAGGAGAGTGGAGACACAGGATAAAAGAGCGCGAGGAGATTGGCGGAGGCGCAGGATAAAAGAGCGCAAGGAGAGCGGCGGAGATGCAGGATAATAGTGCGCGAGGAGAGCGGCGGAGGCGCAGGATAAAAGAGCGCGAGGAGAGCGGCGGAGACGCAGGATAATAGAGCGCGAGGAGAGTGGCAGAGACGCAGGATAAAAGAGCGTGAGGAGAGCGGCGGAGACACAGGATAAAAGAGTGCCAGGAGAGTGGAGACACAGGATAAAAGAGCGCGAGGAGAGCGGTGGAGACGCAGGATGAAAGTGCGCGAGGAGAGCGGCGGAGACGCAGGATAAAAGTGCGCGAGGAGAGCGGCGGAGACATGGGATCAAAGAGCGCAAAGAGAGTGGAGACACAGGATAAAAGAGCACGAGGAGAGCGGCGGAGACACAGGATAAAAGAGCTGTGGAGACACTGGATAAAAGAGCACGAGGAGAGCGGCGGAGACACAGGATAAAAGAACGTGAGGAGAGCGGCGGAGACACAGGATAAAAGAGCGCGAGGAGACCGGAGACACAGGGAAAAAGAGCGTGAGGAGAGTGGTGGAGACACAGGATAAAAGAGTGTGAGGAGACGCAGGATAAAAGAGCGCGAGGAGAGCGGCGGAGACACGGTAAAAGTGCGCGAGGAGAGCGGCAGAGGCACAGGGTAAAAGAGCCCGAGGAGAGTGGAGACACAGTGAAAAAGAACGCGAGGAGAGCGGCGGAGTCGCAAAATAAAAGAGCGCAAGGAGAGTGGTGGAGACACAGGATAAAAGAGCGCAAGGAGAGTGGTGGAGACGCAGGTTAAAAGTGCGCGAGGAGAGCGGCGGAGGCGCAGGATAATAGAGTGCGAGGAGAGCGGCGGAGACGCAGGATAATAGAGCGCGAGGAGAGCGTCGGAGACGCAGGATAAAAAAGCGTGAGGAGAGCGGCGGAGACGCAGGATAAAAGAGTGCAAGGAGAGTGGAGACACAGGATAAATGTGCGCGAGGAGAGCGGCAGAGATGCAGGATAAAAGAGCGCGAGGAGAACGGCAGAGACGCAGGATAATAGAGCGCGAGAAGAGCGGCGGAGACGCAGGATAATAGAGCGTGAGGAGAGCGGCGGAGACGCAGGATAAAAGAGCGCGAGGGGAGCAGCGGAGACGCAGGATAAAAGAGCGCGAGGAGAGCGGCGGAGACGCAGGATAAAAGAGCGCGAGGAGAGCGGCGGAGGCGCCGGATAAAAGAGCGCAAGGAGAACGGCGGAGAAGCAGGATAAAAGAGCGCGAGGATAGTGGAGACACAGGATAAAAGAGCGCGAGGAGAGCGGCGGAGACACAGGATAAAAGAGCGGTGGAGACACTGGATAAAAGAGCGTGAGGAGAGCGGCAGAGACACAGGATAAAAGAGCGCGAGGAGACCGGAGACACAGGGAAAAAGAGCGCGAGGAGAGTGGTGGAGACACAGGATAAAAGAGTGTGAGGAGACGCAGGATAAAAGAGTGTGAGGAGACGCAGGATAAAAGAGCGCGAGGAGAGCGGCGGAGACGCAGGATAAAAGAGCGCAAGGGGAGCAGCGGAGACGCAGGATAAAAGAGCGCGAGGAGAGCGGCGGAGGCGCCGGATAAAAGAGCGCAAGGAGAACGGCGGAGGCGCAGGATAAAAGAGCGCGAGGATAGTGGAGACACAGGATAAAAGAGTGCGAGGAGAGCGGCGGAGACGCAGGATAATAGTGCGCGAGGAGAGCGGCGGAGACGCAGGATAATAGAGCGCGAGGGGAGCGGCGGAGACGCAGGATAATAGAGCGCGAGGAGTATGGCGGAGGCGCAGGATAAAAGAGCGCGAGGAGAGCGGCGGAGACGCAGGATAAAAGAGTGCAAGGAGAGTGGAGACACAGGATAAATGTGCGCGAGGAGAGCGGCAGAGATGCAGGATAAAAGAGCGCGAGGAGAACGGCAGAGACGCAGGATAATAGAGCGCGAGAAGAGCGGCGGAGACGCAGGATAATAGAGCGTGAGGAGAGCGGCGGAGACGCAGGATAAAAGAGCGCGAGGGGAGCAGCGGAGACGCAGGATAAAAGAGCGCGAGGAGAGCGGCGGAGACGCAGGATAAAAGAGCGCGAGGAGAGCGGCGGAGGCGCCGGATAAAAGAGCGCAAGGAGAACGGCGGAGAAGCAGGATAAAAGAGCGCGAGGATAGTGGAGACACAGGATAAAAGAGCGCGAGGAGAGCGGCGGAGACACAGGATAAAAGAGCGGTGGAGACACTGGATAAAAGAGCGTGAGGAGAGCGGCAGAGACACAGGATAAAAGAGCGCGAGGAGACCGGAGACACAGGGAAAAAGAGCGCGAGGAGAGTGGTGGAGACACAGGATAAAAGAGTGTGAGGAGACGCAGGATAAAAGAGTGTGAGGAGACGCAGGATAAAAGAGCGCGAGGAGAGCGGCGGAGACGCAGGATAAAAGAGCGCAAGGGGAGCAGCGGAGACGCAGGATAAAAGAGCGCGAGGAGAGCGGCGGAGGCGCCGGATAAAAGAGCGCAAGGAGAACGGCGGAGGCGCAGGATAAAAGAGCGCGAGGATAGTGGAGACACAGGATAAAAGAGTGCGAGGAGAGCGGCGGAGACGCAGGATAATAGTGCGCGAGGAGAGCGGCGGAGACGCAGGATAATAGAGCGCGAGGGGAGCGGCGGAGACGCAGGATAATAGAGCGCGAGGAGTATGGCGGAGGCGCAGGATAAAAGAGCGCGAGGAGAGTGGTGGAGACACAGGATAAAAGAGCGCAAGGAGAGTGGCGGAGACGTAGGATAAAAGTGCGCGTGGAGAGCGGCGGAGGCGCAGGATAAAAGAGCGCGAGGAGTGCGGCGGAGGCACAGGATAAAAGAGCGCGATGAGAGCGTCGGAGACGTAGGATAATCGTGCGCGAGGAGAGCGGCGGAGACGCAGGATAATAGAGCGCGAGGAGAGCGGCGGAGACGCAGGATAAAAGAGCGCGAGGAGAGCGGCGGAGACGCAGGATAAAAGAGTGCAAGGAGAGTGGAGACACAGGATAAAAGAGCGCGAGGAGAGCGGCGGAGACGCAGGATAATAGAGTGCGAGGAGAGCGGCGGAGACGCAGGATAAAAAATCGTGAGGAGAGTGGCGGAGACGCAGGATAAAAGAGTGCAAGGAGAGTGGAGACACAGGATAAAAGAGCGCGAGGAGAGCGGCGGAGACGCAGGATAAAAGAGCGCGAGGAGAACGGCGGAGACGCAGGATAATAGAGCGCGAGAAGAGCGGCGGAGACGCAGGATAATAGAGCGTGAGGAGAGCAGCAGAGACGCAGGATAAAAGAGCGCGAGGAGAGCAGCGGAGAAGCAGGATAAAAGAGTGCAAGGAGAGTGGAGACACAGGATAAAAGAATGGAGGAGACACTGGATAAAAGAGCGCGAGGACAGCGGCGGAGAAATGGGATAAAAGAGCGCAAGGAGAGTGGAGACACAGGATAAAAGAGAGTGAGGACAGCGGCAGAGACATGGGATAAAAGAGCGCAAGGAGAGTGGAGACACAGGATAAAAGAGCGCGAGGAGAGTGGCGGAGACACAGGATAAAAGAGCGGTGGAGACACTGGATAAAAGAGCGTGAGGAGTGCGGCGGAGACACAGGATAAAAGAGCGTGAGGAGACCGGAGACACAGGGAAAAAGAGCGCGAGGAGAGTGGTGGAGACACAGGATAAAAGAGTGTGAGGAGACGCTGGATAAAAGAGCGCGAGGAGAATGGCGGAGACACGGTAGAAGAGCGCGAGGAGAGCGGCGGAGACGCAGGATAAAAGAGCGCGAGGGGAGCAGCGGAGACGCAGGATAAAAGAGCACGAGGAGAGCGGCGGAGACGCAGTATAAAAGAGCGCAAGGAGAGCAGCGGAGACTCAGGATAATAGAGCGCGAGGAGAGCGGTGGAGACGCAGGATAAGAGAGCGCGAGGAGAGCGGCAGAGGCGCAGGATAAAAGAGCGCAAGGAGAACGGCGGAAGCGCAGAATAAAAGAGCGCAAGGAGAACGGCGGAGGCGCAGAATAAAAGAGCGCGAGGAGAGTGGAGACACAGGATAAAAGAGCGCGAGGAGATTGGCGGAGGCGCAGGATAAAAGAGCGCAAGGAGAGCGGCGGAGATGCAGGATAATAGTGCGCGAGGAGAGCGGCGGAGGCGCAGGATAAAAGAGCGCGAGGAGAGCGGCGGAGACGCAGGATAATAGAGCGCGAGGAGAGTGGCAGAGACGCAGGATAAAAGAGCGTGAGGAGAGCGGCGGAGACACAGGATAAAAGAGTGCCAGGAGAGTGGAGACACAGGATAAAAGAGCGCGAGGAGAGCGGTGGAGACGCAGGATGAAAGTGCGCGAGGAGAGCGGCGGAGACGCAGGATAAAAGTGCGCGAGGAGAGCGGCGGAGACATGGGATCAAAGAGCGCAAAGAGAGTGGAGACACAGGATAAAAGAGCACGAGGAGAGCGGCGTAGACACAGGATAAAAGAGCTGTGGAGACACTGGATAAAAGAGCACGAGGAGAGCGGCGGAGACACAGGATAAAAGAACGTGAGGAGACGCAGGATAAAAGAGCGCGAGGAGAGCGGCGGAGACACGGTAAAAGTGCGCGAGGAGAGCGGCAGAGGCACAGGGTAAAAGAGCCCGAGGAGAGAGGAGACACAGTGAAAAAGAACGCGAGGAGAGCGGCGGAGTCGCAAAATAAAAGAGCGCAAGGAGAGTGGTGGAGACACAGGATAAAAGAGCGCAAGGAGAGTGGTGGAGACGCAGGTTAAAAGTGCGCGAGGAGAGCGGCGGAGGCGCAGGATAATAGAGTGCGAGGAGAGCGACGGAGACGCAGGATAATAGAGCGCGAGGAGAGCGTCGGAGACGCAGGATAAAAAAGCGTGAGGAGAGCGGCGGAGACGCAGGATAAAAGAGTGCAAGGAGAGTGGAGACACAGGATAAATGTGCGCGAGGAGAGCGGCAGAGATGCAGGATAAAAGAGCGCGAGGAGAACGGCAGAGACGCAGGATAATAGAGCGCGAGAAGAGCGGCGGAGACGCAGGATAATAGAGCGTGAGGAGAGCGGCGGAGACGCAGGATAAAAGAGCGCGAGGGGAGCAGCGGAGACGCAGGATAAAAGAGCGCGAGGAGAGCGGCGGAGACGCAGGATAAAAGAGCGCGAGGAGAGCGGCGGAGGCGCCGGATAAAAGAGCGCAAGGAGAACGGCGGAGACATGGGATAAAAGAGCGCGAGGATAGTGGAGACACAGGATAAAAGAGCGCGAGGAGAGCGGCGGAGACACAGGATAAAAGAGCGGTGGAGACACTGGATAAAAGAGCGTGAAGAGAGCGGCAGAGACACAGGATAAAAGAGCGCGAGGAGACCGGAGACACAGGGAAAAAGAGCGCGAGGAGAGTGGTGGAGACACAGGATAAAAGAGTGTGAGGAGACGCAGGATAAAAGAGTGTGAGGAGACGCAGGATAAAAGAGCGCGAGGAGAGCGGCGGAGACGCAGGATAAAAGAGCGCAAGGGGAGCAGCGGAGACGCAGGATAAAAGAGCGCGAGGAGAGCGGCGGAGGCGCAGGATAAAAGAGCGCGAGGATAGTGGAGACACAGGATAAAAGAGTGCGAGGAGAGCGGCGGAGACGCAGGATAATAGTGCGCGAGGAGAGCGGCGGAGACGCAGGATAATAGAGCGCGAGGGGAGCGGCGGAGACGCAGGATAATAGAGCGCGAGGAGTATGGCGGAGGCGCAGGATAAAAGAGCGCGAGGAGAGTGGTGGAGACACAGGATAAAAGAGCGCAAGGAGAGTGGCGGAGACGTAGGATAAAAGTGCGCGAGGAGAGCGGCGGAGGCGCAGGATAAAAGAGCGCGAGGAGTGCGGCTGAGGCACAGGATAAAAGAGCGCGATGAGGGCGTCGGAGACGTAGGATAATCGTGCGCGAGGAGAGCGGCGGAGACGCAGGATAATAGAGCGCGAGGAGAGCGGCGGAGACGCAGGATAAAAGAGCGCGAGGAGAGCGGCGGAGACGCAGGATAAAAGAGTGCAAGGAGAGTGGAGACACAGGATAAAAGAGCGCGAGGAGAGCGGAGGAGACGCAGGATAAAAGTGCGCGAGGAGAGCGGCGGAGACGCAGGATAAAAGTGCGCGAGGAGAGCGGCGGAGACACGGTAAAAGTGCGCGAGGAGAGCGGCAGAGGCACAGGGTAAAAGAGCCCGAGGAGAGAGGAGACACAGTGAAAAAGAACGCGAGGAGAGCGGCGGAGTCGCAAAATAAAAGAGCGCAAAGAGAGTGGTGGAGACACAGGATAAAAGAGCGCAAGGAGAGTGGCGGAGACGTAGGATAAAAGTGCGCGAGGAGAGCGGCGGAGGCGCAGGATAAAAGAGCGCGCGGAGACTGGTGGAGGCGCAGGATAAAAGAGCGCGAGGAGTGCGGTGGAGGCACAGGATAAAAGAGCACGAGAAGAGCGTCGGAGACGCAGGATAATAGTGCGCGAGGAGAGCGGCGGAGACGCAGGATAATAGAGCGCGAGGAGAGCGGCGGAGACGCAGGATAAAAGAGCGCGAGGAGAGCAGCGGAGACGCAGGATAAAAGAGTGCAAGGAGAGTGGAGACACAGGATAAAAGAGCGCGAGGAGAGCGGCGGAGACGCAGGATAATAGAGCGCGAGAAGAGCGGCGGAGACGCAGGATAATAGAGCGTGAGGAGAGCGGCAGAGACGCAGGATAAAAGAGCGCGAGGAGAGTGGTGGAGACACAGGACAAAAGAGCGCGAGGAGAGTGGTGGAGACACAGGATAAAAGAGCGCAAGGAGAGTGGCGGAGACGTAGGATAAAAGTGCGCGAGGAGAGCGGCGGAGGCGCAGGATAAAAGAGCGCGCGGAGACTGGTGGAGGCGCAGGATAAAAGAGCGCGAGGAGTGCGGTGGAGGCACAGGATAAAAGAGCACGAGAAGAGCGTCGGAGACGCAGGATAATAGTGCGCGAGGAGAGCGGCGGAGACGCAGGATAATAGAGCGCGAGGAGAGCGGCGGAGACGCAGGATAAAAGAGCGCGAGGAGAGCAGCGGAGACGCAGGATAAAAGAGTGCAAGGAGAGTGGAGACACAGGATAAAAGAGCGCGAGGAGAGCGGCGGAGACGCAGGATAAAAGAGCGCAAGGAGAATGGCGGAGACGCAGGATAATAGAGCGCGAGAAGAGCGGCGGAGACGCAGGATAATAGAGCGTGAGGAGAGCGGCAGAGACGCAGGATAAAAGAACGCATGGAGAGTGGAGGAGACACAGGATAAAAGAGCGCAAGGAGAGTGGCGGAGACATAGGATAAAAGTGCGCGAGGAGAGCGGCGGAGGCGCAGGATAAAAGAGCGCGAGGAGAGTGGTGGAGACACAGGATAAAAGAGCGCAAGGAGAGCGGCGGAGACGTAGGATAAAAGTGCGCGAGGAGAGCGGCGGAGGCGCAGGATAAAAGCGCGCGGAGAGTGGTGAAGGCGCAGGATAAAAGAGCGCGAGGAGTGCGGTGGAGGCACAGGATAAAAGAGCGCGAGGAGAGTGTCGGAGACGCAGGATAATAGTGCGCGAGGAGAGCGGCGGAGACGCAGGATAATAGAGCGCGAGGAGAGCGGCGGAGACGCAGGATAAAAGAGCGCGAGGAGAGCGGCGGAGACGCAGGATAATAGTGCGCGAGGAGAGCGGCGGAGACGCAGGATAATAGAGCGCGAGGGGAGCTGCGGAGACGCAGGATAATAGAGCGCGAGGAGTATGGCGGAGGCGCAGGATAAAAGAGCGCGAGGAGAGTGGTGGAGACACAGGATAAAAGAGCGCAAGGAGAGTGGCGGAGACGTAGGATAAAAGTGCGCGAGGAGAGCGGCGGAGGCGCAGGATAAAAGAGCGCGAGGAGTGCGGCGGAGGCACAGGATAAAAGAGCGCGATGAGAGCGTCGGAGACGTAGGATAATCGTGCGCGAGGAGAGCGGCGGAGACGCAGGATAATAGAGCGCGAGGAGAGCGGCGGAGACGCAGGATAAAAGAGCGCGAGGAGAGCGGCGGAGACGCAGGATAAAAGAGTGCAAGGAGAGTGGAGACACAGGATAAAAGAGCGCGAGGAGAGCGGAGGAGACGCAGGATAAAAGTGCGCGAGGAGAGCGGCGGAGACGCAGGATAAAAGTGCGCGAGGAGAGCGGCGGAGACACGGTAAAAGTGCGCGAGGAGAGCGGCAGAGGCACAGGGTAAAAGAGCCCGAGGAGAGAGGAGACACAGTGAAAAAGAACGCGAGGAGAGCGGCGGAGTCGCAAAATAAAAGAGCGCAAAGAGAGTGGTGGAGACACAGGATAAAAGAGCGCAAGGAGAGTGGCGGAGACGTAGGATAGAAGTGCGCGAGGAGAGCGGCGGAGGCACAGGATAAAAGAGCCCGAGGAGAGAGGAGACACAGTGAAAAAGAACGCGAGGAGAGCGGCGGAGTCGCAAAATAAAAGAGCGCAAAGAGAGTGGTGGAGACACAGGATAAAAGAGCGCAATGAGAGTGGCGGAGACGTAGGATAGAAGTGCGCGAGGAGAGCGGCGGAGGCGCAGGATAAAAGAGCGCGCGGAGACTGGTGGAGGCGCAGGATAAAAGAGCGCGAGGAGTGCGGTGGAGGCACAGGATAAAAGAGCACGAGAAGAGCGTCGGAGACGCAGGATAATAGTGCGCGAGGAGAGCGGCGGAGACGCAGGATAATAGAGCGCGAGGAGAGCGGCGGAGACGCAGGATGAAAGAGCGCGAGGAGAGCAGCGGAGACGCAGGATAAAAGAGTGCAAGGAGAGTGGAGACACAGGATAAAAGAGCGCGAGGAGAGCGGCGGAGACGCAGGATAAAAGAGCGCGAGGGGAGCAGCGGAGACGCAGGATAAAAGAGCACGAGGAGAGCGGCGGAGACGCAGTATAAAAGAGCGCAAGGAGAGCGGCGGAGACTCAGGATAATAGAGCGCGAGGAGAGCGGTGGAGACGCAGGATAAGAGAGCGCGAGGAGAGCGGCAGAGGCGCAGGATAAAAGAGCGCAAGGAGAACGGCGGAGGCGCAGAATAAAAGAGCGCAAGGAGAGTGGAGACACAGGATAAAAGAGCGCGAGGAGATTGGCAGAGGCGCAGGATAAAAGAGCGCAAGGAGAGCGGCGGAGACGCAGGATAATAGTGCGCGAGGAGCTCGGCGGAGACACAGGATAAAAGAACGCGAGGAGAGCGGCGGAGACGCAGGATAAAAGAGCGCGAGGAGACCGGAGACACAGGGAAAAAGAGCGTGAGGAGAGTGGTGGAGACACAGGATAAAAGAGTGTGAGGAGACGCAGGATAAAAGAGCGCGAGGAGAGCGGCGGAGACACGGTAAAAGTGCGCGAGGAGAGCGGCAGAGGCACAGGGTAAAAGAGCCCGAGGAGAGAGGAGACACAGTGAAAAAGAACGCGAGGAGAGCGGCGGAGTCGCAAAATAAAAGAGCGCAAGGAGAGTGGTGGAGACACAGGATAAAAGAGCGCAAGGAGAGTGGTGGAGACGCAGGTTAAAAGTGCGCGAGGAGAGCGGCGGAGGCGCAGGATAAAAGAGTGCGAGGAGAGCGGCGGAGACGCAGGATAATAGAGCGCGAGGAGAGCGTCGGAGACGCAGGATAAAAAAGCGTGAGGAGAGCGGCGGAGACACAGGATAAAAGAGGGCAAGGAGAGTGGAGACACAGGATAAATGTGCGCGAGGAGAGCGGCAGAGATGCAGGATAAAAGAGCGCGAGGAGAACGGCAGAGACGCAGGATAATAGAGCGCGAGGAGAGCGGCAGAGACGCAGGATAAAAGAGTGCGAGAAGAGTGGTGGAGACACAGGATAAAAGAGTTTGAGGAGACGCTGGATAAAAGAGTGTGAGGAGACGCAGGATAAAAAAGCGTGAGGAGAGCGTCGGAGACGCAAGATAAAAGAGTGCAAGGAGAGTGGAGACACAGGATAAAAGAGCGCGAGGAGAGCAGCGGAGATGCAGGATAAAAAAGCGCGAGGAGAGCAGCGGAGATGCAGGATAAAAGAGCGCAAGGAGAGTGGAGACACAGGATAAAAGAGCGCGAGGAGAGCGGCGGAGACGCAGGATAAAAGAGCGCAAGGGGAGCAGCGGAGACGCAGGATAAAAGAGCGCGAGGAGAGCGGCGGAGGCGCCGGATAAAAGAGCGCAAGGAGAACGGCGGAGGCGCAGGATAAAAGAGCGCGAGGATAGTGGAGACACAGGATAAAAGAGTGCGAGGAGAGCGGCGGAGACGCAGGATAATAGTGCGCGAGGAGAGCGGCGGAGACGCAGGATAATAGAGCGCGAGGGGAGCGGCGGAGACGCAGGATAATAGAGCGCGAGGAGTATGGCGGAGGCGCAGGATAAAAGAGCGCGAGGAGAGTGGTGGAGACACAGGATAAAAGAGCGCAAGGAGAGTGGCGGAGACGTAGGATAAAAGTGCGCGAGGAGAGCGGCGGAGGCGCAGGATAAAAGAGCGCGAGGAGTGCGGCGGAGGCACAGGATAAAAGAGCGCGATGAGGGCGTCGGAGACGTAGGATAATCGTGCGCGAGGAGAGCGGCGGAGACGCAGGATAATAGAGCGCGAGGAGAGCGGCGGAGACGCAGGATAAAAGAGCGCGAGGAGAGCGGCGGAGACGCAGGATAAAAGAGTGCAAGGAGAGTGGAGACACAGGATAAAAGAGCGCGAGGAGAGCGGAGGAGACGCAGGATAAAAGTGCGCGAGGAGAGCGGCGGAGACGCAGGATAAAAGTGCGCGAGGAGAGCGGCGGAGACACGGTAAAAGTGCGCGAGGAGAGCGGCAGAGGCACAGGGTAAAAGAGCCCGAGGAGAGAGGAGACACAGTGAAAAAGAACGCGAGGAGAGCGGCGGAGTCGCAAAATAAAAGAGCGCAAAGAGAGTGGTGGAGACACAGGATAAAAGAGCGCAAGGAGAGTGGCGGAGACGTAGGATAAAAGTGCGCGAGGAGAGCGGCGGAGGCGCAGGATAAAAGAGCGCGCGGAGACTGGTGGAGGCGCAGGATAAAAGAGCGCGAGGAGTGCGGTGGAGGCACAGGATAAAAGAGCACGAGAAGAGCGTCGGAGACGCAGGATAATAGTGCGCGAGGAGAGCGGCGGAGACGCAGGATAATAGAGCGCGAGGAGAGCGGCGGAGACGCAGGATAAAAGAGCGCGAGGAGAGCAGCGGAGACGCAGGATAAAAGAGTGCAAGGAGAGTGGAGACACAGGATAAAAGAGCGCGAGGAGAGCGGCGGAGACGCAGGATAATAGAGCGTGAGGAGAGCGGCAGAGACGCAGGATAAAAGAGCGCGAGGAGAGTGGTGGAGACACAGGACAAAAGAGCGCGAGGAGAGTGGTGGAGACACAGGATAAAAGAGCGCAAGGAGAGTGGCGGAGACGTAGGATAAAAGTGCGCGAGGAGAGCGGCGGAGGCGCAGGATAAAAGAGCGCGCGGAGACTGGTGGAGGCGCAGGATAAAAGAGCGCGAGGAGTGCGGTGGAGGCACAGGATAAAAGAGCACGAGAAGAGCGTCGGAGACGCAGGATAATAGTGCGCGAGGAGAGCGGCGGAGACGCAGGATAATAGAGCGCGAGGAGAGCGGCGGAGATGCAGGATAAAAGAGCGCGAGGAGAGCAGCGGAGACGCAGGATAAAAGAGTGCAAGGAGAGTGGAGACACAGGATAAAAGAGCGCGAGGAGAGCGGCGGAGACGCAGGATAAAAGAGCGCAAGGAGAATGGCGGAGACGCAGGATAATAGAGCGCGAGAAGAGCGGCGGAGACGCAGGATAATAGAGCGTGAGGAGAGCGGCAGAGACACAGGATAAAAGAACGCATGGAGAGTGGAGGAGACACAGGATAAAAGAGCGCAAGGAGAGTGGCGGAGACATAGGATAAAAGTGCGCGAGGAGAGCGGCGGAGGCGCAGGATAAAAGAGCGCGAGGAGAGTGGTGGAGACACAGGATAAAAGAGCGCAAGGAGAGCGGCGGAGACGTAGGATAAAAGTGCGCGAGGAGAGCGGCGGAGGCGCAGGATAAAAGCGCGCGGAGAGTGGTGAAGGCGCAGGATAAAAGAGCGCGAGGAGTGCGGTGGAGGCACAGGATAAAAGAGCGCGAGGAGAGTGTCGGAGACGCAGGATAATAGTGCGCGAGGAGAGCGGCGGAGACGCAGGATAATAGAGCGCGAGGAGAGCGGCGGAGACGCAGGATAAAAGAGCGCGAGGAGAGCGGCGGAGACGCAGGATAATAGTGCGCGAGGAGAGCGGCGGAGACGCAGGATAATAGAGCGCGAGGGGAGCTGCGGAGACGCAGGATAATAGAGCGCGAGGAGTATGGCGGAGGCGCAGGATAAAAGAGCGCGAGGAGAGTGGTGGAGACACAGGATAAAAGAGCGCAAGGAGAGTGGCGGAGACGTAGGATAAAAGTGCGCGAGGAGAGCGGCGGAGGCGCAGGATAAAAGAGCGCGAGGAGTGCGGCGGAGGCACAGGATAAAAGAGCGCGATGAGAGCGTCGGAGACGTAGGATAATCGTGCGCGAGGAGAGCGGCGGAGACGCAGGATAATAGAGCGCGAGGAGAGCGGCGGAGACGCAGGATAAAAGAGCGCGAGGAGAGCGGCGGAGACGCAGGATAAAAGAGTGCAAGGAGAGTGGAGACACAGGATAAAAGAGCGCGAGGAGAGCGGAGGAGACGCAGGATAAAAGTGCGCGAGGAGAGCGGCGGAGACGCAGGATAAAAGTGCGCGAGGAGAGCGGCGGAGACACGGTAAAAGTGCGCGAGGAGAGCGGCAGAGGCACAGGGTAAAAGAGCCCGAGGAGAGAGGAGACACAGTGAAAAAGAACGCGAGGAGAGCGGCGGAGTCGCAAAATAAAAGAGCGCAAAGAGAGTGGTGGAGACACAGGATAAAAGAGCGCAAGGAGAGTGGCGGAGACGTAGGATAGAAGTGCGCGAGGAGAGCGGCGGAGGCACAGGATAAAAGAGCCCGAGGAGAGAGGAGACACAGTGAAAAAGAACGCGAGGAGAGCGGCGGAGTCGCAAAATAAAAGAGCGCAAAGAGAGTGGTGGAGACACAGGATAAAAGAGCGCAATGAGAGTGGCGGAGACGTAGGATAGAAGTGCGCGAGGAGAGCGGCGGAGGCGCAGGATAAAAGAGCGCGCGGAGACTGGTGGAGGCGCAGGATAAAAGAGCGCGAGGAGTGCGGTGGAGGCACAGGATAAAAGAGCACGAGAAGAGCGTCGGAGACGCAGGATAATAGTGCGCGAGGAGAGCGGCGGAGACGCAGGATAATAGAGCGCGAGGAGAGCGGCGGAGACGCAGGATGAAAGAGCGCGAGGAGAGCAGCGGAGACGCAGGATAAAAGAGTGCAAGGAGAGTGGAGACACAGGATAAAAGAGCGCGAGGAGAGCGGCGGAGACGCAGGATAATAGAGCGCGAGAAGAGCGGCGGAGACGCAGGATAATAGAGCGTGAGGAGAGCGGCAGAGACGCAGGATAAAAGAGCGCGAGGAGAGTGGTGGAGACACAGGATAAAAGAGCGCAAGGAGAGTGGCGGAGACGTAGGATAAAAGTGCGCGAGGAGAGCGGCGGAGGCGCAGGATAAAAGAGCGCGAGGAGAGTGGTGAGGCGCAGGATAAAAGAGCGCGAGGAGTGCGGCGGAGGCGCAGGATAAAAGAGCGCGAGGAGAGCGGCGGAGACGCAGGATAATAGAGCGCGAGGAGAGCGGCGGAGACGCAGGATAAAAAATCGTGAGGAGAGTGGCGGAGACGCAGGATAAAAGAGTGCAAGGAGAGTGGAGACACAGGATAAAAGAATGGAGGAGACACTGGAGAAAAGAGCGCGAGGACAGCGGCGGAGAAATGGGATAAAAGAGCGCAAGGAGAGTGGAGACACAGGATAAAAGAGAGCGAGGACAGCGGCAGAGACATGGGATAAAAGAGCGCAAGGAGAGTGGCGGAGACACAGGATAAAAGAGCGGTGGAGACACTGGATAAAAGAGCGTGAGGAGTGCGGCGGAGACACAGGATAAAAGAGCGCGAGGAGACCGGAGACACAGGGAAAAAGAGCGCGAGGAGAGTGGTGGAGACACAGGATAAAAGAGTGTGAGGAGACGCTGGATAAAAGAGCGCGAGGAGAATGGCGGAGACACGGTAGAAGAGCGCGAGGAGAGTGGCGGAGACGCAGGATAAAAGAGCGCGAGGGGAGCAGCGGAGACGCAGGATAAAAGAGCACGAGGAGAGCGGCGGAGACGCAGTATAAAAGAGCGCAAGGAGAGCGGCGGAGACTCAGGATAATAGAGCGCGAGGAGAGTGGTGGAGACGCAGGATAAGAGAGCGCGAGGAGAGCGGCAGAGGCGCAGGATAAAAGAGCGCAAGGAGAACGGCGGAGGCGCAGAATAAAAGAGCGCAAGGAGAGTGGAGACACAGGATAAAAGAGCGCGAGGAGATTGGCAGAGGCGCAGGATAAAAGAGCGCAAGGAGAGCGGCGGAGACGCAGGATAATAGTGCGCGAGGAGCTCGGCGGAGACGCAGGATAATAGAGCGCGAGGGGAGCGGCGGAGACGCAGGATAATAGAGCGCGAGGAGCATGGCGGAGGCGAATTATAAAAGAGCGTGAGGAGAGCAGCGGAGGCGCAGGATAAAAGAGCGCGAGGAGAGCGGCGGAGACGCAGGATAATAGAGCGCGAGGAGAGTGGCGGAGACGCAGGATAAAAGAGCGTGAGGAGAGCGGCGGAGACACAGGATAAAAGAGTGCAAGGAGAGTGGAGACACAGGATAAAAGAGCGCGAGGAGAGCGGTGGAGACGCAGGATGAAAGTGCGCGAGGAGAGCGGCGGAGACGCAGGATAAAAGTGCGCGAGGAGAGCGGCGGAGACATGGGATCAAAGAGCGCAAAGAGAGTGGAGACACAGGATAAAAGCACGAGGAGAGCGGCGGAGACACAGGATAAAAGAGCGGTGGAGACACTGGATAAAAGAGCACGAGGAGAGCGGCGGAGACACAGGATAAAAGAACGTGAGGAGAGCGGCGGAGACACAAGATAAAAGAGCGCGAGGAGACCGGAGACACAGGGAAAAAGAGCGTGAGGAGAGTGGTGGAGACACAGGATAAAAGAGTGTGAGGAGACGCAGGATAAAAGAGCGCGAGGAGAGCGGCGGAGACACGGTAAAAGTGCGCGAGGAGAGCGGCAGAGGCACAGGGTAAAAGAGCCCGAGGAGAGAGGAGACACAGTGAAAAAGAACGCGAGGAGAGCGGCAGAGATGCAGGATAAAAGAGCGCGAGGAGAACGGCAGAGACGCAGGATAATAGAGCGCGAGAAGAGCGGCGGAGACGCAGGATAATAGAGCGTGAGGAGAGCGGCGGAGACGCAGGATAAAAGAGCGCGAGGGGAGCAGCGGAGACGCAGGATAAAAGAGCGCGAGGAGAGCGGCGGAGACGCAGGATAAAAGAGCGCGAGGAGAGCGGCGGAGGCGCCGGATAAAAGAGCGCAAGGAGAACGGCGGAGAAGCAGGATAAAAGAGCGCGAGGATAGTGGAGACACAGGATAAAAGAGCGCGAGGAGAGCGGCGGAGACACAGGATAAAAGAGCGGTGGAGACACTGGATAAAAGAGCGTGAGGAGAGCGGCAGAGACACAGGATAAAAGAGCGCGAGGAGACCGGAGACACAGGGAAAAAGAGCGCGAGGAGAGTGGTGGAGACACAGGATAAAAGAGTGTGAGGAGACGCAGGATAAAAGAGTGTGAGGAGACGCAGGATAAAAGAGCGCGAGGAGAGCGGCGGAGACGCAGGATAAAAGAGCGCAAGGGGAGCAGCGGAGACGCAGGATAAAAGAGCGCGAGGAGAGCGGCGGAGGCGCCGGATAAAAGAGCGCAAGGAGAACGGCGGAGGCGCAGGATAAAAGAGCGCGAGGATAGTGGAGACACAGGATAAAAGAGTGCGAGGAGAGTGGCGGAGACGTAGGATAAAAGTGCGCGAGGAGAGCGGCGGAGGCGCAGGATAAAAGAGCGCGAGGAGTGCGGCGGAGGCACAGGATAAAAGAGCGCGATGAGGGCGTCGGAGACGTAGGATAATCGTGCGCGAGGAGAGCGGCGGAGACGCAGGATAATAGAGCGCGAGGAGAGCGGCGGAGACGCAGGATAAAAGAGCGCGAGGAGAGCGGCGGAGACGCAGGATAAAAGAGTGCAAGGAGAGTGGAGACACAGGATAAAAGAGCGCGAGGAGAGCGGAGGAGACGCAGGATAAAAGTGCGCGAGGAGAGCGGCGGAGACGCAGGATAAAAGTGCGCGAGGAGAGCGGCGGAGACACGGTAAAAGTGCGCGAGGAGAGCGGCAGAGGCACAGGGTAAAAGAGCCCGAGGAGAGAGGAGACACAGTGAAAAAGAACGCGAGGAGAGCGGCGGAGTCGCAAAATAAAAGAGCGCAAAGAGAGTGGTGGAGACACAGGATAAAAGAGCGCAAGGAGAGTGGCGGAGACGTAGGATAAAAGTGCGCGAGGAGAGCGGCGGAGGCGCAGGATAAAAGAGCGCGCGGAGACTGGTGGAGGCGCAGGATAAAAGAGCGCGAGGAGTGCGGTGGAGGCACAGGATAAAAGAGCACGAGAAGAGCGTCGGAGACGCAGGATAATAGTGCGCGAGGAGAGCGGCGGAGACGCAGGATAATAGAGCGCGAGGAGAGCGGCGGAGACGCAGGATAAAAGAGCGCGAGGAGAGCAGCGGAGACGCAGGATAAAAGAGTGCAAGGAGAGTGGAGACACAGGATAAAAGAGCGCGAGGAGAGCGGCGGAGACGCAGGATAATAGAGCGTGAGGAGAGCGGCAGAGACGCAGGATAAAAGAGCGCGAGGAGAGTGGTGGAGACACAGGACAAAAGAGCGCGAGGAGAGTGGTGGAGACACAGGATAAAAGAGCGCAAGGAGAGTGGCGGAGACGTAGGATAAAAGTGCGCGAGGAGAGCGGCGGAGGCGCAGGATAAAAGAGCGCGCGGAGACTGGTGGAGGCGCAGGATAAAAGAGCGCGAGGAGTGCGGTGGAGGCACAGGATAAAAGAGCACGAGAAGAGCGTCGGAGACGCAGGATAATAGTGCGCGAGGAGAGCGGCGGAGACGCAGGATAATAGAGCGCGAGGAGAGCGGCGGAGATGCAGGATAAAAGAGCGCGAGGAGAGCAGCGGAGACGCAGGATAAAAGAGTGCAAGGAGAGTGGAGACACAGGATAAAAGAGCGCGAGGAGAGCGGCGGAGACGCAGGATAAAAGAGCGCAAGGAGAATGGCGGAGACGCAGGATAATAGAGCGCGAGAAGAGCGGCGGAGACGCAGGATAATAGAGCGTGAGGAGAGCGGCAGAGACACAGGATAAAAGAACGCATGGAGAGTGGAGGAGACACAGGATAAAAGAGCGCAAGGAGAGTGGCGGAGACATAGGATAAAAGTGCGCGAGGAGAGCGGCGGAGGCGCAGGATAAAAGAGCGCGAGGAGAGTGGTGGAGACACAGGATAAAAGAGCGCAAGGAGAGCGGCGGAGACGTAGGATAAAAGTGCGCGAGGAGAGCGGCGGAGGCGCAGGATAAAAGCGCGCGGAGAGTGGTGAAGGCGCAGGATAAAAGAGCGCGAGGAGTGCGGTGGAGGCACAGGATAAAAGAGCGCGAGGAGAGTGTCGGAGACGCAGGATAATAGTGCGCGAGGAGAGCGGCGGAGACGCAGGATAATAGAGCGCGAGGAGAGCGGCGGAGACGCAGGATAAAAGAGCGCGAGGAGAGCGGCGGAGACGCAGGATAATAGTGCGCGAGGAGAGCGGCGGAGACGCAGGATAATAGAGCGCGAGGGGAGCTGCGGAGACGCAGGATAATAGAGCGCGAGGAGTATGGCGGAGGCGCAGGATAAAAGAGCGCGAGGAGAGTGGTGGAGACACAGGATAAAAGAGCGCAAGGAGAGTGGCGGAGACGTAGGATAAAAGTGCGCGAGGAGAGCGGCGGAGGCGCAGGATAAAAGAGCGCGAGGAGTGCGGCGGAGGCACAGGATAAAAGAGCGCGATGAGAGCGTCGGAGACGTAGGATAATCGTGCGCGAGGAGAGCGGCGGAGACGCAGGATAATAGAGCGCGAGGAGAGCGGCGGAGACGCAGGATAAAAGAGCGCGAGGAGAGCGGCGGAGACGCAGGATAAAAGAGTGCAAGGAGAGTGGAGACACAGGATAAAAGAGCGCGAGGAGAGCGGAGGAGACGCAGGATAAAAGAGCGCGAGGAGAGCGGCGGAGACGCAGGATAAAAGTGCGCGAGGAGAGCGGCGGAGACACGGTAAAAGTGCGCGAGGAGAGCGGCAGAGGCACAGGGTAAAAGAGCCCGAGGAGAGAGGAGACACAGTGAAAAAGAACGCGAGGAGAGCGGCGGAGTCGCAAAATAAAAGAGCGCAAAGAGAGTGGTGGAGACACAGGATAAAAGAGCGCAAGGAGAGTGGCGGAGACGTAGGATAGAAGTGCGCGAGGAGAGCGGCGGAGGCGCAGGATAAAAGAGCCCGAGGAGAGAGGAGACACAGTGAAAAAGAACGCGAGGAGAGCGGCGGAGTCGCAAAATAAAAGAGCGCAAAGAGAGTGGTGGAGACACAGGATAAAAGAGCGCAATGAGAGTGGCGGAGACGTAGGATAGAAGTGCGCGAGGAGAGCGGCGGAGGCGCAGGATAAAAGAGCGCGCGGAGACTGGTGGAGGCGCAGGATAAAAGAGCGCGAGGAGTGCGGTGGAGGCACAGGATAAAAGAGCACGAGAAGAGCGTCGGAGACGCAGGATAATAGTGCGCGAGGAGAGCGGCGGAGACGCAGGATAATAGAGCGCGAGGAGAGCGGCGGAGACGCAGGATGAAAGAGCGCGAGGAGAGCAGCGGAGACGCAGGATAAAAGAGTGCAAGGAGAGTGGAGACACAGGATAAAAGAGCGCGAGGAGAGCGGCGGAGACGCAGGATAATAGAGCGCGAGAAGAGCGGCGGAGACGCAGGATAATAGAGCGTGAGGAGAGCGGCAGAGACGCAGGATAAAAGAGCGCGAGGAGAGTGGTGGAGACACAGGATAAAAGAGCGCAAGGAGAGTGGCGGAGACGTAGGATAAAAGTGCGCGAGGAGAGCGGCGGAGGCGCAGGATAAAAGAGCGCGAGGAGAGTGGTGAGGCGCAGGATAAAAGAACGCGAGGAGTGCGGCGGAGGCGCAGGATAAAAGAGCGCGAGGAGAGCGGCGGAGACGCAGGATAATAGAGCGCGAGGAGAGCGGCGGAGACGCAGGATAAAAAATCGTGAGGAGAGTGGCGGAGACGCAGGATAAAAGAGTGCAAGGAGAGTGGAGACACAGGATAAAAGAATGGAGGAGACACTGGATAAAAGAGCGCGAGGACAGCGGCGGAGAAATGGGATAAAAGAGCGCAAGGAGAGTGGAGACACAGGATAAAAGAGAGCGAGGACAGCGGCAGAGACATGGGATAAAAGAGCGCAAGGAGAGTGGCGGAGACACAGGATAAAAGAG
The DNA here is from genome assembly GCF_017639515.1 of Carcharodon carcharias. NCBI lineage: Eukaryota > Metazoa > Chordata > Chondrichthyes > Lamniformes > Lamnidae > Carcharodon > Carcharodon carcharias. Next base: position 119,911,395 of record NC_054478.1, on the reverse strand, counting down.
CGGTGGAGACACTGGATAAAAGAGCGTGAGGAGTGCGGCGGAGACACAGGATAAAAGAGCGCGAGGAGACCGGAGACACAGGGAAAAAGAGCGCGAGGAGAGTGGTGGAGACACAGGATAAAAGAGTGTGAGGAGACGCTGGATAAAAGAGCGCGAGGAGAATGGCGGAGACACGGTAGAAGAGCGCGAGGAGAGTGGCGGAGACGCAGGATAAAAGAGCGCGAGGGGAGCAGCGGAGACGCAGGATAAAAGAGCACGAGGAGAGCGGCGGAGACGCAGTATAAAAGAGCGCAAGGAGAGCGGCGGAGACTCAGGATAATAGAGCGCGAGGAGAGCGGTGGAGACGCAGGATAAGAGAGCGCGAGGAGAGCGGCAGAGGCGCAGGATAAAAGAGCGCAAGGAGAACGGCGGAGGCGCAGAATAAAAGAGCGCAAGGAGAGTGGAGACACAGGATAAAAGAGCGCGAGGAGATTGGCAGAGGTGCAGGATAAAAGAGCGCAAGGAGAGCGGCGGAGACGCAGGATAATAGTGCGCGAGGAGCTCGGCGGAGACGCAGGATAATAGAGCGCGAGGGGAGCGGCGGAGACGCAGGATAATAGAGCGCGAGGAGCATGGCGGAGGCGAATTATAAAAGAGCGTGAGGAAAGCAGCGGAGGCGCAGGATAAAAGAGCGCGAGGAGAGCGGCGGAGACGCAGGATAATAGAGCGCGAGGAGAGTGGCGGAGACGCAGGATAAAAGAGCGTGAGGAGAGCGGCGGAGACACAGGATAAAAGAGTGCAAGGAGAGTGGAGACACAGGATAAAAGAGCGCGAGGAGAGCAGCGGAGGCGCAGGATAAAAGAGCGCGAGGAGAGCGGCGGAGACGCAGGATAATAGAGCGCGAGGAGAGTGGCGGAGACGCAGGATAAAAGAGCGTGAGGAGAGCGGCGGAGACACAGGATAAAAGAGTGCAAGGAGAGTGGAGACACAGGATAAAAGAGCGCGAGGAGAGCGGTGGAGACGCAGGATGAAAGTGCGCGAGGAGAGCGGCGGAGACGCAGGATAAAAGTGCGCGAGGAGAGCGGCGGAGACATGGGATCAAAGAGCGCAAAGAGAGTGGAGACACAGGATAAAAGCACGAGGAGAGCGGCGGAGACACAGGATAAAAGAGCGGTGGAGACACTGGATAAAAGAGCACGAGGAGAGCGGCGGAGACACAGGATAAAAGAACGTGAGGAGAGCGGCGGAGACACAGGATAAAAGAGCGCGAGGAGACCGGAGACACAGGGAAAAAGAGCGTGAGGAGAGTGGTGGAGACACAGGATAAAAGAGTGTGAGGAGACGCAGGATAAAAGAGCGCGAGGAGAGCGGCGGAGACACGGTAAAAGTGCGCGAGGAGAGCGGCAGAGGCACAGGGTAAAAGAGCCCGAGGAGAGAGGAGACACAGTGAAAAAGAACGCGAGGAGAGCGGCGGAGTCGCAAAATAAAAGAGCGCAAGGAGAGTGGTGGAGACACAGGATAAAAGAGCGCAAGGAGAGTGGTGGAGACGCAGGTTAAAAGTGCGCGAGGAGAGCGGCGGAGGCGCAGGATAATAGAGTGCGAGGAGAGCGGCGGAGACGCAGGATAATAGAGCGCGAGGAGAGCGTCGGAGACGCAGGATAAAAAAGCGTGAGGAGAGCGGCGGAGACGCAGGATAAAAGAGTGCAAGGAGAGTGGAGACACAGGATAAATGTGCGCGAGGAGAGCGGCAGAGATGCAGGATAAAAGAGCGCGAGGGGAACGGCAGAGACGCAGGATAATAGAGCGCGAGAAGAGCGGCGGAGACGCAGGATAATAGAGCGTGAGGAGAGCGGCAGAGACGCAGAATAAAAGAGCGCGAGAAGAGTGGTGGAGACAGGATAAAAGAGTTTGAGGAGACGCTGGATAAAAGAGTGTGAGGAGACGCAGGATAAAAAAGCGTGAGGAGAGCGTCGGAGACGCAGGATAAAAGAGTGCAAGGAGAGTGGAGACACAGGATAAAAGAGCGCGAGGAGAGCAGCGGAGATGCAGGATAAAAGAGTGCAAGGAGAGTGGAGACACAGGATAAAAGAATGGTGGAGACACTGGATAAAAGAGCGCGAGGACAGCGGCGGAGACATGGGATAAAAGAGCGCAAGGAGAGTGGAGACACAGGATAAAAGAGAGCGAGGACAGCGGCGGAGACATGGGATAAAAGAGCGCAAGGAGAGTGGAGACACAGGATAAAAGAGCGCGAGGAGAGCGGCGGAGACACAGGATAAAAGAGCGGTGGAGACACTGGATAAAAGAGCGTGAGGAGAGTGGCGGAGACACAGGATAAAAGAGCGCAAGGAGACCGGAGACACAGGGAAAAAGAGCGCGAGGAGAGTGGTGGAGACACAGGATAAAAGAGTGTGAGGAGACGCAGGATAAAAGAGTGTGAGGAGACGCAGGATAAAAGAGTGCGAGGAGAATGGCGGAGACACGGTAAAAGAGCGCGAGGAGAGCGGCGGAGACGCAGGATAAAAGAGCGCGAGGAGAGCGGCGGAGGCGCCGGATAAAAGAGCGCAAGGAGAACGGCGGAGGCGCAGGATAAAAGAGCGCGAGGATAGTGGAGACACAGGATAAAAGAGCGCGAGGAGAGCGGCGGAGACACAGGATAAAAGAGCGGTGGAGACACTGGATAAAAGAGCGTGAGGAGAGCGGCAGAGACACAGGATAAAAGAGCGCGAGGAGACCGGAGACACAGGGAAAAAGAGCGCGAGGAGAGTGGTGGAGACACAGGATAAAAGAGTGTGAGGAGACGCAGGATAAAAGAGTGTGAGGAGACGCAGGATAAAAGAGCGCGAGGAGAGCGGCGGAGACGCAGGATAAAAGAGCGCGAGGGGAGCAGCGGAGACCAGGATAAAAGAGCGCGAGGAGAGTGGCGGAGACGCAGGATAAAAGAGCGCAAGGAGAGCGGCGGAGGCGCCGGATAAAAGAGCGCAAGGAGAACGGCGGAGGCGCAGGATAAAAGAGCGCGAGGAGTATGGCGGAGGCGCAGGATAAAAGAGCGTGAGGAGAGCGGTGGAGACGCAGGATGAAAGTGCGCGAGGAGAGCGGCGGAGACGCAGAATAAAAGTGCGCGAGGTGAGCGGCGGAGACATGGGATCAAAGAGCGCAAAGAGAGTGGAGACACAGGATAAAAGAGCACGAGGAGAGCGGCGGAGACACAGGATAAAAGAACGCGAGGAGAGCGGCGGAGACGCAGGATAAAAGAGCGGTGGAGACACTGGATAAAAGAGCACGAGGCGAGCGGCGGAGACACAGGATAAAAGAACGCGAGGAGAGCGGCGGAGACGCAGGATAAAAGAGCGCGAGGAGACCGGAGACACAGGGAAAAAGAGCGTGAGGAGAGTGGTGGAGACACAGGATAAAAGAGTGTGAGGAGACGCAGGATAAAAGAGCGCGAGGAGAGCGGCGGAGACACGGTAAAAGTGCGCGAGGAGAGCGGCAGAGGCACAGGGTAAAAGAGCCCGAGGAGAGAGGAGACACAGTGAAAAAGAACGCGAGGAGAGCGGCGGAGTCGCAAAATAAAAGAGCGCAAGGAGAGTGGTGGAGACTCAGGATAAAAGAGCGCAAGGAGAGTGGTGGAGACGCAGGTTAAAAGTGCGCGAGGAGAGCGGCGGAGGCGCCGGATAAAAGAGTGCGAGGAGAGCGGCGGAGACGCAGGATAATAGAGCGCGAGGAGAGCGTCGGAGACGCAGGATAAAAAAGCGTGAGGAGAGCGGCGGAGACACAGGATAAAAGAGTGCAAGGAGAGTGGAGACACAGGATAAATGTGCGCGAGGAGAGCGGCAGAGATGCAGGATAAAAGAGCGCGAGGAGAACGGCAGAGACGCAGGATAATAGAGCGCGAGGAGAGCGGCAGAGACGCAGGATAAAAGAGTGCGAGAAGAGTGGTGGAGACACAGGATAAAAGAGTTTGAGGAGACGCTGGATAAAAGAGTGTGAGGAGACGCAGGATAAAAAAGCGTGAGGAGAGCGTCGGAGACGCAAGATAAAAGAGTGCAAGGAGAGTGGAGACACAGGATAAAAGAGCGCGAGGAGAGCAGCGGAGATGCAGGATAAAAAAGCGCGAGGAGAGCAGCGGAGATGCAGGATAAAAGAGCGCAAGGAGAGTGGAGACACAGGATAAAAGAGAGCGAGGACAGCGGCGGAGACATGGGATAAAAGAGCGCAAGGAGAGTGGAGACACAGGATAAAAGAGCGCGAGGAGAGCGGCGGAGACACAGGATAAAAGAGCGGTGGAGACACTGGATAAAAGAGCGTGAGGAGAGCGGCGGAGACACAGGATAAAAGAGCGCGAGGAGACCGGAGACACAGGGAAAAAGAGCGCGAGGAGAGTGGTGGAGACACAGGATAAAAGAGTGTGAGGAGACGCAGGATAAAAGAGTGTGAGGAGACGCAGGATAAAAGAGTGCGAGGAGAATGGCGGAGACACGGTAAAAGAGCGCGAGGAGAGCGGCGGAGACGCAGGATAAAAGAGCATGAGGGGAGCAGCGGAGACGCAGGATAAAAGAGCGCGAGGAGAGCGGCGGAGACGCAGGATAAAAGAGCGCGAGGAGAGCGGCGGAGACGCCGGATAAAAGAGCGCAAGGAGAATGGCGGAGGCGCAGGATAAAAGAGCGCGAGGATAGTGCAGACACAGGATAAAAGAGCGCGAGGAGAGCGGCGGAGACACAGGATAAAAGAGCGGTGGAGACACTGGATAAAAGAGCGTGAGGAGAGCGGCAGAGACACAGGATAAAAGAGCGCGAGGAGACCGGAGACACAGGGAAAAAGAGCGCGAGGAGAGTCTTGGAGACACAGGATAAAAGAGTGTGAGGAGACGCAGGATAAAAGAGTGTGAGGAGACGCAGGATAAAAGAGTGCGAGGAGAATGGCGGAGACACGGTAAAAGAGCGCGAGGAGAGCGGCGGAGATGCAGGATAAAAGAGCGCGAGGGGAGCAGCGGAGATGCAGGATAAAAGCGCGCGAGGAGAGCGGCGGAGACGCAGGATAAAAGAGCGCGAGGAGAGCGGCGGAGGCTCCGGATAAAAGAGCGCAAGGAGAACGGCGGAGGCGCAGGATAAAAGAGCGCGAGGATAGTGGAGACACAGGATAAAAGAGCGCGAGGAGAGCGGCGGAGACACAGTATAAAAGAGCGGTGGAGACACTGGATAAAAGAGCGTGAGGAGAGCGGCAGAGACACAGGATAAAAGAGCGCGAGGAGACCGGAGACACAGGGAAAAAGAGCGCGAGGAGAGTGGTGGAGACACAGGATAAAAGAGTGTGAGGAGACGCAGGATAAAAGAGTGTGAGGAGACGCAGGAGAAAAGAGTGTGAGGAGAATGGCGGAGACACGGTAAAAGAGCGCGAGGAGAGCGGCGGAGACGCAGGATAAAAGAGCGCGAGGGGAGCAGCGGAGACGCAGGATAAAAGAGCGCGAGGATAGCGGCGGAGACGCAGGATAAAAAATCGTGAGGAGAGTGGCGGAGACGCAGGATAAAAGAGTGCAAGCAGAGTGGAGACACAGGATAAAAGAATGGAGGAGACACTGGATAAAAGAGCGCGAGGACAGCGGCGGAGAAATGGGATAAAAGAGCGCAAGGAGAGTGGAGACACAGGATAAAAGAGAGCGAGGACAGCGGCAGAGACATGGGATAAAAGAGCGCAAGGAGAGTGGCGGAGACACAGGATAAAAGAGCGGTGGAGACACTGGATAAAAGAGCGTGAGGAGTGCGGCGGAGACACAGGATAAAAGAGCGCGAGGAGACCGGAGACACAGGGAAAAAGAGCGCGAGGAGAGTGGTGGAGACACAGGATAAAAGAGTGTGAGGAGACGCTGGATAAAAGAGCGGTAGGAGAATGGCGGAGACACGGTAGAAGAGCGCGAGGAGAGCGGCGGAGACGCAGGATAAAAGAGCGCGAGGGGAGCAGCGGAGACGCAGGATAAAAGAGCACGAGGAGAGCGGCGGAGACGCAGTATAAAAGAGCGCAAGGAGAGCGGCGGAGACTCAGGATAATAGAGCGCGAGGAGAGCGGCGGAGACGCAGGATAAGAGAGCGCGAGGAGAGCGGCAGAGGCGCAGGATAAAAGAGCGCAAGGAGAACGGCGGAGGCGCAGAATAAAAGAGCGCAAGGAGAGTGGAGACACAGGATAAAAGAGCGCGAGGAGATTGGCAGAGGCGCAGGATAAAAGAGCGCAAGGAGAGCGGCGGAGACGCAGGATAATAGTGCGCGAGGAGCTCGGCGGAGACGCAGGATAATAGAGCGCGAGGGGAGCGGCGGAGACGCAGGATAATAGAGCGCGAGGAGCATGGCGGAGGCGAATTATAAAAGAGCGTGAGGAGAGCAGCGGAGGCGCAGGATAAAAGAGCGCGAGGAGAGCGGCGGAGACGCAGGATAATAGAGCGCGAGGAGAGTGGCGGAGACGCAGGATAAAAGAGCGTGAGGAGAGCGGCGGAGACACAGGATAAAAGAGTGCAAGGAGAGTGGAGACACAGGATAAAAGAGCGCGAGGAGAGCGGTGGAGACGCAGGATGAAAGTGCGCGAGGAGAGCGGCGGAGACGCAGGATAAAAGTGCGCGAGGAGAGCGGCGGAGACATGGGATCAAAGAGCGCAAAGAGAGTGGAGACACAGGATAAAAGAGCACGAGGAGAGCGGCGGAGACACAGGATAAAAGAGCGGTGGAGACACTGGATAAAAGAGCACGAGGAGAGCGGCGGAGACACAGGATAAAAGAACGTGAGGAGAGCGGCGGAGACACAGGATAAAAGAGCGCGAGGAGACCGGAGACACAGGGAAAAAGAGCGTGAGGAGAGTGGTGGAGACACAGGATAAAAGAGTGTGAGGAGACGCAGGATAAAAGAGCGCGAGGAGAGCGGCGGAGACACGGTAAAAGTGCGCGAGGAGAGCGGCAGAGGCACAGGGTAAAAGAGCCCAAGGAGAGAGGAGACACAGTGAAAAAGAACGCGAGGAGAGCGGCGGAGTCGCAAAATAAAAGAGCGCAAGGAGAGTGGTGGAGACACAGGATAAAAGAGCGCAAGGAGAGTGGTGGAGACGCAGGTTAAAAGTGCGCGAGGAGAGCGGCGGAGGCGCAGGATAATAGAGTGCGAGGAGAGCGGCGGAGACGCAGGATAATAGAGCGCGAGGAGAGCGTCGGAGACGCAGGATAAAAAAGCGTGAGGAGAGCGGCGGAGACGCAGGATAAAAGAGTGCAAGGAGAGTGGAGACACAGGATAAATGTGCGCGAGGAGAGCGGCAGAGATGCAGGATAAAAGAGCGCGAGGGGAACGGCAGAGACGCAGGATAATAGAGCGCGAGAAGAGCGGCGGAGACGCAGGATAATAGAGCGTGAGGAGAGCGGCAGAGACGCAGGATAAAAAAGCGCGAGAAGAGTGGTGGAGACAGGATAAAAGAGTTTGAGGAGACGCTGGATAAAAGAGTGTGAGGAGACGCAGGATAAAAAAGCGTGAGGAGAGCGTCGGAGACGCAGGATAAAAGAGTGCAAGGAGAGTGGAGACACAGGATAAAAGAGCGCGAGGAGAGCAGCGGAGATGCAGGATAAAAGAGTGCAAGGAGAGTGGAGACACAGGATAAAAGAATGGTGGAGACACTGGATAAAAGAGCGCGAGGACAGCAGCGGAGACATGGGATAAAAGAGCGCAAGGAGAGTGGAGACACAGGATAAAAGAGAGCGAGGACAGCGGCGGAGACATGGGATAAAAGAGCGCAAGGAGAGTGGAGACACAGGATAAAAGAGCGCGAGGAGAGCGGCGGAGACACAGGATAAAAGAGCGGTGGAGACACTGGATAAAAGAGCGTGAGGAGAGTGGCGGAGACACAGGATAAAAGAGCGCGAGGAGACCGGAGACACAGGGAAAAAGAGCGCGAGGAGAGTGGTGGAGACACAGGATAAAAGAGTGTGAGGAGACGCAGGATAAAAGAGTGTGAGGAGACGCAGGATAAAAGAGTGCGAGGAGAATGGCGGAGACACGGTAAAAGAGCGCGAGGAGAGCGGCGGAGACGCAGGATAAAAGAGCGCGAGGAGAGCGGCGGAGGCGCCGGATAAAAGAGCGCAAGGAGAACGGCGGAGGCGCAGGATAAAAGAGCGCGAGGATAGTGGAGACACAGGATAAAAGAGCGCGAGGAGAGCGGCGGAGACACAGGATAAAAGAGCGGTGGAGACACTGGATAAAAGAGCGTGAGGAGAGCGGCAGAGACACAGGATAAAAGAGCGCGAGGAGACCGGAGACACAGGGAAAAAGAGCGCGAGGAGAGTGGTGGAGACACAGGATAAAAGAGTGTGAGGAGACGCAGGATAAAAGAGTGTGAGGAGACGCAGGATAAAAGAGCGCGAGGGGAGCAGCGGAGACGCAGGATAAAAGAGCGCGAGGAGAGTGGCGGAGACGCAGGATAAAAGAGCGCAAGGAGAGCGGCGGAGGCGCCGGATAAAAGAGCGCAAGGAGAACGGCGGAGGCGCAGGATACAAGAGCGCGAGGATAGTGGAGACAGAGGATAAAAGAGTGCGAGGAGAGCGGCGGAGACGCAGGATAATAGTGCGCGAGGAGAGCGGCGGAGACGCAGGATAATAGAGCGCGAGGGGAGCGGCGGAGACGCAGGATAATAGAGCGCGAGGAGTATGGCGGAGGCGCAGGATAAAAGAGCGTGAGGAGAGCAGCGGAGGCGCAGGATAATAGAGCGCGAGGAGAGTGGCGGAGACGCAGGATAAAAGAGCGTGAGGAGAGCGGCGGAGACACAGGATGAAAGTGCGCGAGGAGAGCGGCGGAGACGCAGAATAAAAGTGCGCGAGGTGAGAGGCGGAGACACGGGATCAAAGAGCGCAAAGAGAGTGGAGACACAGGATAAAAGAGCACGAGGAGAGCGGCGGAGACACAGGATAAAAGAACGCGAGGAGAGCGGCGGAGACGCAGGATAAAACAGCGGTGGAGACACTGGATAAAAGAGCACGAGGAGAGCGGCGGAGACACAGGATAAAAGAACGCGAGGAGAGCGGCGGAGACGCAGGATAAAAGAGCGCGAGGAGACCGGAGACACAGGGAAAAAGAGCGCGAGGAGAGTGGTGGAGACACAGGATAAAAGAGTGTGAGGAGACGCAGGATAAAAGAGTGTGAGGAGACGCAGGATAAAAGAGTGCGAGGAGAATGGCGGAGACACGGTAAAAGAGCGCGAGGAGAGCGGCGGAGACGCAGGATAAAAGAGCGCGAGGAGAGCGGCGGAGACGCAGGATAAAAGAGCGCGAGGAGACCGGAGACACAGGGAAAAAGAGCGCGAGGAGAGTGGTGGAGACACAGGATAAAAGAGTGTGAGGAGACGCTGGATAAAAGAGCGGTAGGAGAATGGCGGAGACACGGTAGAAGAGCGCGAGGAGAGCGGCGGAGACGCAGGATAAAAGAGCGCGAGGGGAGCAGCGGAGACGCAGGATAAAAGAGCACGAGGAGAGCGGCGGAGACGCAGTATAAAAGAGCGCAAGGAGAGCGGCGGAGACTCAGGATAATAGAGCGCGAGGAGAGCGGCGGAGACGCAGGATAAGAGAGCGCGAGGAGAGCGGCAGAGGCGCAGGATAAAAGAGCGCAAGGAGAACGGCGGAGGCGCAGAATAAAAGAGCGCAAGGAGAGTGGAGACACAGGATAAAAGAGCGCGAGGAGATTGGCAGAGGCGCAGGATAAAAGAGCGCAAGGAGAGCGGCGGAGACGCAGGATAATAGTGCGCGAGGAGCTCGGCGGAGACGCAGGATAATAGAGCGCGAGGGGAGCGGCGGAGACGCAGGATAATAGAGCGCGAGGAGCATGGCGGAGGCGAATTATAAAAGAGCGTGAGGAGAGCAGCGGAGGCGCAGGATAAAAGAGCGCGAGGAGAGCGGCGGAGACGCAGGATAATAGAGCGCGAGGAGAGTGGCGGAGACGCAGGATAAAAGAGCGTGAGGAGAGCGGCGGAGACACAGGATAAAAGAGTGCAAGGAGAGTGGAGACACAGGATAAAAGAGCGCGAGGAGAGCGGTGGAGACGCAGGATGAAAGTGCGCGAGGAGAGCGGCGGAGACGCAGGATAAAAGTGCGCGAGGAGAGCGGCGGAGACATGGGATCAAAGAGCGCAAAGAGAGTGGAGACACAGGATAAAAGAGCACGAGGAGAGCGGCGGAGACACAGGATAAAAGAGCGGTGGAGACACTGGATAAAAGAGCACGAGGAGAGCGGCGGAGACACAGGATAAAAGAACGTGAGGAGAGCGGCGGAGACACAGGATAAAAGAGCGCGAGGAGACCGGAGACACAGGGAAAAAGAGCGTGAGGAGAGTGGTGGAGACACAGGATAAAAGAGTGTGAGGAGACGCAGGATAAAAGAGCGCGAGGAGAGCGGCGGAGACACGGTAAAAGTGCGCGAGGAGAGCGGCAGAGGCACAGGGTAAAAGAGCCCAAGGAGAGAGGAGACACAGTGAAAAAGAACGCGAGGAGAGCGGCGGAGTCGCAAAATAAAAGAGCGCAAGGAGAGTGGTGGAGACACAGGATAAAAGAGCGCAAGGAGAGTGGTGGAGACGCAGGTTAAAAGTGCGCGAGGAGAGCGGCGGAGGCGCAGGATAATAGAGTGCGAGGAGAGCGGCGGAGACGCAGGATAATAGAGCGCGAGGAGAGCGTCGGAGACGCAGGATAAAAAAGCGTGAGGAGAGCGGCGGAGACGCAGGATAAAAGAGTGCAAGGAGAGTGGAGACACAGGATAAATGTGCGCGAGGAGAGCGGCAGAGATGCAGGATAAAAGAGCGCGAGGGGAACGGCAGAGACGCAGGATAATAGAGCGCGAGAAGAGCGGCGGAGACGCAGGATAATAGAGCGTGAGGAGAGCGGCAGAGACGCAGGATAAAAAAGCGCGAGAAGAGTGGTGGAGACAGGATAAAAGAGTTTGAGGAGACGCTGGATAAAAGAGTGTGAGGAGACGCAGGATAAAAAAGCGTGAGGAGAGCGTCGGAGACGCAGGATAAAAGAGTGCAAGGAGAGTGGAGACACAGGATAAAAGAGCGCGAGGAGAGCAGCGGAGATGCAGGATAAAAGAGTGCAAGGAGAGTGGAGACACAGGATAAAAGAATGGTGGAGACACTGGATAAAAGAGCGCGAGGACAGCAGCGGAGACATGGGATAAAAGAGCGCAAGGAGAGTGGAGACACAGGATAAAAGAGAGCGAGGACAGCGGCGGAGACATGGGATAAAAGAGCGCAAGGAGAGTGGAGACACAGGATAAAAGAGCGCGAGGAGAGCGGCGGAGACACAGGATAAAAGAGCGGTGGAGACACTGGATAAAAGAGCGTGAGGAGAGTGGCGGAGACACAGGATAAAAGAGCGCGAGGAGACCGGAGACACAGGGAAAAAGAGCGCGAGGAGAGTGGTGGAGACACAGGATAAAAGAGTGTGAGGAGACGCAGGATAAAAGAGTGTGAGGAGACGCAGGATAAAAGAGTGCGAGGAGAATGGCGGAGACACGGTAAAAGAGCGCGAGGAGAGCGGCGGAGACGCAGGATAAAAGAGCGCGAGGAGAGCGGCGGAGGCGCCGGATAAAAGAGCGCAAGGAGAACGGCGGAGGCGCAGGATAAAAGAGCGCGAGGATAGTGGAGACACAGGATAAAAGAGCGCGAGGAGAGCGGCGGAGACACAGGATAAAAGAGCGGTGGAGACACTGGATAAAAGAGCGTGAGGAGAGCGGCAGAGACACAGGATAAAAGAGCGCGAGGAGACCGGAGACACAGGGAAAAAGAGCGCGAGGAGAGTGGTGGAGACACAGGATAAAAGAGTGTGAGGAGACGCAGGATAAAAGAGTGTGAGGAGACGCAGGATAAAAGAGCGCGAGGGGAGCAGCGGAGACGCAGGATAAAAGAGCGCGAGGAGAGTGGCGGAGACGCAGGATAAAAGAGCGCAAGGAGAGCGGCGGAGGCGCCGGATAAAAGAGCGCAAGGAGAACGGCGGAGGCGCAGGATAAAAGAGCGCGAGGATAGTGGAGACAGAGGATAAAAGAGTGCGAGGAGAGCGGCGGAGACGCAGGATAATAGTGCGCGAGGAGAGCGGCGGAGACGCAGGATAATAGAGCGCGAGGGGAGCGGCGGAGACGCAGGATAATAGAGCGCGAGGAGTATGGCGGAGGCGCAGTATAAAAGAGCGTGAGGAGAGCAGCGGAGGCGCAGGATAATAGAGCGCGAGGAGAGTGGCGGAGACGCAGGATAAAAGAGCGTGAGGAGAGCGGCGGAGACACAGGATGAAAGTGCGCGAGGAGAGCGGCGGAGACGCAGAATAAAAGTGCGCGAGGTGAGCGGCGGAGACACGGGATCAAAGAGCGCAAAGAGAGTGGAGACACAGGATAAAAGAGCACGAGGAGAGCGGCGGAGACACAGGATAAAAGAACGCGAGGAGAGCGGCGGAGACGCAGGATAAAACAGCGGTGGAGACACTGGATAAAAGAGCACGAGGAGAGCGGCGGAGACACAGGATAAAAGAACGCGAGGAGAGCGGCGGAGACGCAGGATAAAAGAGCGCGAGGAGACCGGAGACACAGGGAAAAAGAGCGCGAGGAGAGTGGTGGAGACACAGGATAAAAGAGTGTGAGGAGACGCAGGATAAAAGAGTGTGAGGAGACGCAGGATAAAAGAGTGCGAGGAGAATGGCGGAGACACGGTAAAAGAGCGCGAGGAGAGCGGCGGAGACGCAGGATAAAAGAGCGCGAGGAGAGCGGCGGAGACGCAGGATAAAAGAGCGCGAGGAGACCGGAGACACAGGGAAAAAGAGCGTGAGGAGAGTGGTGGAGACACAGGATAAAAGAGTGTGAGGAGACGCAGGATAAAAGAGCGCGAGGAGAGCGGCGGAGACACGGTAAAAGTGCGCGAGGAGAGCGGCAGAGGCACAGGGTAAAAGAGCCCGAGGAGAGAGGAGACACAGTGAAAAAGAACGCGAGGAGAGCGGCGGAGTCGCAAAATAAAAGAGCGCAAGGAGAGTGGTGGAGACACAGGATAAAAGAGCACAAGGAGAGTGGTGGAGACGCAGGTTAAAAGTGCGCGAGGAGAGCGGCGGAGGCGCAGGATAAAAGAGTGCGAGGAGAGCGGCGGAGACGCAGGATAATAGAGCGCGAGGAGAGCGTCGGAGACGCAGGATAAAAAAGCGTGAGGAGAGCGGCGGAGACACAGGATAAAAGAGTGCAAGGAGAGTGGAGACACAGGATAAATGTGCGCGAGGAGAGCGGCAGAGATGCAGGATAAAAGAGCGCGAGGAGAACGGCAGAGACGCAGGATAATAGAGCGCGAGGAGAGCGGCAGAGACGCAGGATAAAAGAGTGCGAGAAGAGTGGTGGAGACACAGGATAAAAGAGTTTGAGGAGACGCTGGATAAAAGAGTGTGAGGAGACGCAGGATAAAAAAGCGTGAGGAGAGCGTCGGAGACGCAAGATAAAAGAGTGCAAGGAGAGTGGAGACACAGGATAAAAGAGCGCGAGGAGAGCAGCGGAGATGCAGGATAAAAAAGCGCGAGGAGAGCAGCGGAGATGCAGGATAAAAGAGCGCAAGGAGAGTGGAGACACAGGATAAAAGAGAGCGAGGACAGCGGCGGAGACATGGGATAAAAGAGCGCAAGGAGAGTGGAGACACAGGATAAAAGAGCGCGAGGAGAGCGGCGGAGACACAGGATAAAAGAGCGGTGGAGACACTGGATAAAAGAGCGTGAGGAGAGCGGCGGAGACACAGGATAAAAGAGCGCGAGGAGACCGGAGACACAGGGAAAAAGAGCGCGAGGAGAGTGGTGGAGACACAGGATAAAAGAGTGTGAGGAGACGCAGGATAAAAGAGTGTGAGGAGACGCAGGATAAAAGAGTGCGAGGAGAATGGCGGAGACACGGTAAAAGAGCGCGAGGAGAGCGGCGGAGACGCAGGATAAAAGAGCATGAGGGGAGCAGCGGAGACGCAGGATAAAAGAGCGCGAGGAGAGCGGCGGAGACGCAGGATAAAAGAGCGCGAGGAGAGCGGCGGAGGCGCAGGATAAAAGAGCGCGAGGATAGTGCAGACACAGGATAAAAGAGCGCGAGGAGAGCGGCGGAGACACAGGATAAAAGAGCGGCGGAGACACAGGATAAAAGAGCGTGAGGAGAGCGGCAGAGACACAGGATAAAAGAGCGCGAGGAGACCGGAGACACATGGAAAAAGAGCGCGAGGAGAGTCTTGGAGACACAGGATAAAAGAGTGTGAGGAGACGCAGGATAAAAGAGTGTGAGGAGACGCAGGATAAAAGAGCGCGAGGAGAGCGGCGGAGATGCAGGATAAAAGAGCGCGAGGGGAGCAGCGGAGACGCAGGATAAAAGCGCGCGAGGAGAGCGGCGGAGACGCAGGATAAAAGAGCGCGAGGAGAGCGGCGGAGGCGCCGGATAAAAGAGCGCAAGGAGAACGGCGGAGGCGCAGGATAAAAGAGCGCGAGGATAGTGGAGACACAGGATAAAAGAGCGCGAGGAGAGCGGCGGAGACACAGGATAAAAGAGCGGTGGAGACACTGGATAAAAGAGCGTGAGGAGAGCGGCAGAGACACAGGATAAAAGAGCGCGAGGAGACCGGAGACACAGGGAAAAAGAGCGCGAGGAGAGTGGTGGAGACACAGGATAAAAGAGTGTGAGGAGACGCAGGATAAAAGAGTGTGAGGAGACGCAGGATAAAAGAGTGCGAGGAGAATGGCGGAGACACGGTAAAAGAGCGCGAGGAGAGCGGCGGAGACGCAGGATAAAAGAGCGCGAGGGGAGCAGCGGAGACGCAGGATAAAAGAGCGCGAGGAGAGCGGCGGAGACGCAGGATAAAAGAGCGCAAGGAGAGCGGCGGAGGCGCAGGATAAAAGAGCGCGAGGATAGTGGAGACACAGGATAAAAGAGCGCGAGGAGAGCGGCGGAGACACAGGATAAAAGAGCGGTGGAGACACTGGATAAAAGAGCGTGAGGAGAGCGGCAGAGACACAGAATAAAAGAGCGCGAGGAGACCGGAGACACAGGGAAAAAGAGCGCGAGGAGAGTGGTGGAGACACAGGATAAAAGAGTGTGAGGAGACGCAGGATAAAAGAGTGTGAGGAGACGCAGGATAAAAGAGTGCGAGGAGAATGGCGGAGACACGGTAAAAGACCGCGAGGAGAGCGGTGGAGACGCAGGATAAAAGAGCGCGAGGGGAGCAGCGGAGACGCAGGATAAAAGAGCGCGAGGAGAGCGGCGGAGACGCAGGATAAAAGAGCGCAAGGAGAGCGGCGGAGGCGCCGGATAAAAGAGCGCAAGGAGAACGGTGGAGGCGCAGGATAAAAGAGCGCGAGGATAGTGGAGACACAGGATAAAAGAGCGCGAGGAGAGTGGCGGAGGCGCAGGATAAAAGAGCGCGAGGATAGCGGCGGAGACACAGGATAATAGAGCGCGAGGAGAGCGGCGGAGACGCAGGATAAAAGAGCGTGAGGAGAGCGGCGGAGACACAGGATAAAAGAGTGCAAGGAGAGTGGAGACATAGGATAAAAGAGCGCGAGGAGAGCGGTGGAGACGCAGCATAAAAGTGGACGAGGAGAGCGGCGGAGACGCAGGATAAAGGTGCGCGAGGAGAGCGGCGGAGACTCAGGATAAAAGCGTGCGAGGAGAGCGGCGGGGACGCAGGATAAAAGAGCGCGAGGAGACCCGAGACACAGGGAAAAAGAGCGTGGGGAGAGTGGTGGAGACACAGGATAAAAGAGTGTGAGGAGACGCAGGATAAAAGAGCGCGAAGAGAGCGGTGGAGACACGGTAAAAGCGCACGAGGAGACCGGCAGAGGCACAGGGTAAAAGAGCCCGAGGAGAGAGGATACACAGTGAAAAAGAACGCGAGGAGAGCGGCGGTGTCGCAAAATAACAGAGCGCATGGAGAGTGGTGGAGGCGCAGGATAATAGAGCGCGAGGAGAGCGGCGGAGACGCAGGATGAAAAAGCGTGAGGAGAGCGGCGGAGATGCAGGATAAAAGAGTGCAAGGAGAGTGGAGACACAGGCTAAAAGAGCGCGAGGAGAGTGGCAGAGATGCAGGATAAAAGAGCGCGAGGAGAACGGCGGGGACGCAGGATAATAGAGTGTGAGGAGAGCGGCAGAGACGCAGGATAAAAGAGCGCGAGGAGAGCAGCGGAGATGCAGGATAAAAGAGTGCAAGGAGAGTGGAGACACAGGATAAAAGAATGGTGGAGACACTGGATAAAAGAGCGCGAGGACAGCGGCGGAGACATGGGATAAAAGAGCGCAAGGAGAGTGGAGACACAGGATAAAAGAGAGCGAGGACAGCGGCGGAGACATGGGATAAAAAAGCGCAAGGAGAGTGGAGACACAGGATAAATGAGCGCGAGGAGAGCGGCGGAGACACAGGATAAAAGAGCGGTGGAGACACAGGATAAAAGAGCGCGAGGAGAGTGGCGGAGACATAGGATAATAGTGCACGAGGAGAGCGGCGGAGGCGCAGGATAAAATAGCGCGAGGAGAGCGGTGGAGGCGCAGGATAAAAGAGCGCGAGGAGTGCGGCGGAGGCGCAGGATAATAGAGCGCGAGGAGAGCGGCGGAGACGCAGGATAAAAAAGCGTGAGGAGAGCGGCGGAGACGCAGGATAAAAAAGTGCAAGGAGAGTGGAGACACAGGATAAAAGAGCGCGAGGAGAGCGGCGGAGACGCAGGATTAAAGTGCGCGAGGAGAGCGGCAGAGATGCAGGATAAAAGAGCGCGAGGAGAGCGGCAGAGATGCAGGATAAAAGAGCGCAAGGAGAACGGCGGAGACGCAGGATAATAGAGCGCGAGAAGAGCGGCGGTGACGCAGGATAATAGAGCGTGAGGAGAGCGGCAGAGACGCAGGATAAAAGAGCGCGAGGAGAGCAGCGGAGATGCAGGATAAAAGAGTGCAAGGAGAGTGGAGACACAGGATAAAAGAATGGTGGAGACACTGGATAAAAGCGCGCGAGGACAGCGGCGGAGACATGGGATAAAAGAGCGCAAGGAGAGTGGAGACACAGGATAAAAGAGAGCGAAGACAGCCGCGGAGACATGGGATAAAAGAGCGCAAGGAGAGTGGAGACACAGGATAAAAGAGCGCGAGGAGAGCGGCGGAGACACAGGATAAAAGAGCGGTGGAGACACTGGATAAAAGAGCGTGAGGAGAGCGGCGGAGACACAGGATAAAAGAGCGCGAGGAGACCGGAGACACAGGGAAAAAGAGCGCGAGGAGACTGGTGGAGACACAGGATAAAAGAGTGTGAGGAGACACAGGATAAAAGAGCGCGAGGAGAGTGGCGGAGGCGCAGGATAAAAGAGCGCGAGGAGAGCGGCGGAGACGCAGGATAAAAGAGCGCGAGGATAGCGGCGGAGACGCAGGATAATAGAGCGTGAGGAGAGCCGCGGACACGCAGGATAATGGAGCGCAAGGAGTGCCGCGGAGGCGCAGGATAAAAGAGCGTGAGGAGAGTGGCAGAGGCGCAGGATAAAAGAGCGCGAGGAGAGCGGCGGAGACGCAGGATAATAGAGCGCGATGAGAGCGGCGGAGACGCAGGATAAAAGAGCGTGAGGAGAGCGGCGGAGACACAGGATAAAAGAGTGCAAGGAGAGTGGAGACACAGGATAAAAGAATGGTAGAGACACTGGATAAAAGAGCGCGAGGACAGCGGCGGAGACATGGGATAAAAGAGCGCAAGGAGAGTGGAGACACAGGATAAAAGAGAGCGAGGACAGTGGCGGAGACATAGGATAAAAGAGCGCAAGGAGAGTGGAGACACAGGATAAAAGAGCGCGAGGAGAGCGGCGGAGACACAGGATAAAAGAGCGGTGGAGACACTGGATAAAAGAGCGCGAGGACAGCGGCGGAGACATGGGATAAAAGAGTGCAAGGAGAGTGGAGACACAGGATAAAAAAGCACGAGGAGAGCGGCGGAGACACAGGATAAAAGAGCGGTGGAGACACAGGATAAAAGAGCGCGAGGAGACCGGAGACACAGGGAAAAAGAGCGCGAGGAGAGTGGTGGAGACACAGGATAAAAGAGTGTGAGGAGACGCAGGATAAAAGAGTGTGAGGAGACGCAGGATAAAAGCGCGAGGAGAATGGCGGAGACACGGTAAAAGAGCGCGAGGAGAGCGGCGGAGACGCAGTATAAAAGAGCGCAAGGAGAGCGGCGGAGACGCAGGATAATAGAGCGTGAGGAGAGCGGCGGAGACGCAGGATAAAAGAGCGCGAGGAGAGCGGACGAGGCGCAGATTAAAAGAGCGCTAGGAGAACGGCGGAGGCGCAGGATAAAAGAGCGCGAGAAGAGCGGCGGAGACGCAGGATAAAAGAGCGCAAGGAGAGTGGAGACACAGGATAAAAGAGTGGCGGAGACATGGGATTAAAGAGCGCAAGGAGAGTGGAGACACAGGATAAAAGAGAGCGAGGACAGCGGCGGAGACATGGGATTAAAGAGCGCAAGGAGAGTGGAGACACAGGATAAAAGAGCATTAGGAGAGCGGCGGAGACACAGGATGAAAGAGCGGTGGAGACACTGGATAAAAGCATGAGGAGAGAGGAGACACAGTGAAAAAGAAAGCGAGGAGAGCGGCGGAGTCGCAAAATAAAAGAGCGCAAGGAGAGTGGTGGAGACACAGGATAAAAGAGCGCGAGAAGAGTGGCGGAGACATAGGATAATAGTGCGCGAGGAGAGCGGCGGAGGCGCAGGATAAAAGAGCGCGAGGGGAGTGTTGGAGGCACAGGATAATAGAGCGCGAGGAGTGCGGCGGAGATGCAGGATAATAGAGCGCGAGGAGAGCGGCAGAGACGCAGAATAACAGAGCGCGAGGAGAGCGGCGGAGACGCAGGATAAAAAAGCGTGAGGAGAGCGGCGGAGACACAGGATAAAAGAGTGCGAGGAGAGTTGAGACACAGGATAAATGAGCGCGAGGAGAGCGGTGGAGACGCAGGATAAAAGTGCGCGAGGAGAGCGGCGGAGACGCAGGATAAAAGTGCGCGAGGAGAATGGCGGAGACGCAGGATAATAGAGCGCGAGAAGAGCGGCTGAGACGCAGGATAATAGTGCGCAAGGAGAGCGGCGGAGACGCAGGATAAAAGTGCGTGAGAAGAGCGGCAGAGATGCAGGATAAAAGAGCGAGAGGAGAACGGCGGAGACGCAGGATAAAAGAGCACGAGGAGAGCGGCGGAGACGCAGTATTAAAGAGCGCAAGGAGAGCGGCGGAGACACAGGATAATAGAGCGCGAGGAGAGCGGCGGAGACGCAGGAGAAAGGAGCGCGAGGAGAGCGGCGGAGGCACAGGGTAAAAGAGCCCGAGGAGAGAGGAGACACAGTGAAAAAGAACGCGAGGAGCGCGGCGCTGTCGCAAAATAAAAGAGCGCAAGGAGAGTGGTGGAGACACAGGATAAAAGAGTGCGAGGAGAGTGGCAGAGACGTAGGATAAAAGAGCGCGAGGAGTGCGGCGGAGGCGCAGGATAAAAGAGCGCGAGTAGAACGGTGGAGACGCAGGATAATAGAGCGCGAGAAGAGCGGCGGAGGCGCAGGATAATAGAGCGTGAGGAGAGCGGCAGAGACACAGGATAAAAGAGCGCGAGGAGAGCAGCGGAGATGCAGGATAAAAGAATGCAAGTAGAGTGGAGACACAGGATAAAAGAATGGTGGAGACACTGGATAAAAGAGCGCGAGGACAGCGGCGGAGACATGGGATAAAAGAGCGCAAGGAGAGTGGAGACACAGGATAAAAGAGAGCGAGGACAGCGGCGGAGACATGGGATAAAAGAGCGCAAGGAGAGTGGAGACACAGGATAACAAACCACGAGGAGAGCGGCGGAGACACAGGGTAAAAGAGCGGTGGAGACACTGGATAAAAGAGCGTGAGGAGAGCGGCGGAGACACAGGATAAAAGAGCGCGAGGAGACCGGAGACACAGGGAAAAAGAGCGCGAGGAGAGTGGTGGAGACACAGGATAAAAGAGTGTGAAGAGACGCAGGATAAAAGAGTGTGAGGAGACGCAGGATAAAAGAGCGCGAGGAGAATGGTGGAGACACGGTAAAAGAGCGCGAGGAGAGCGGCGGAGACGCAGTATATAAGAGCACGAGGGGAGCAGAGGAGACGCAGGATAATAGAGGACGAGGAGAGCGGCGGAGACGCAGTATTAAAGAGCGCAAGGAGAGCGGCGGAGACGCAGGATAATAGAGCGCGAGGAGAGCGGCGGAGACGCAGGATAAAAGAGCGCGAGGAGAGCGGCGGAGGCGCAGGATAAAAGAGCGAGAGGAGAACGGCGGAGACGCAGTATAAAAGAGCACGAGGAGAGCGGCGGAGACGCAGTATTAAAGAGCGCAAGGAGAGCGGCGGAGACGCAGGATAAAAGAGCGCGAGGAGAGCGGCGAAGACGCAGGAGAAAGGAGCGCGAGGAGAGCGGCGGAGGCACAGGGTAAAAGAGCCCGAGGAGAGAGGAGACACAGTGAAAAAGAACGCGAGGAGCGCAGCGGTGTCGCAAAATAAAAGAGCGCAAGGAGAGTGGTGGAGACACAGGATAAAAGAGTGCGAGGAGAGTGGCAGAGACGTAGGATAAAAGCGCGAGGAGTGCGGCGGAGGCGCAGGATAAAAGTGCGCGAGGAGAGCGGCGGAGACACAGGATAAAAGTGCGTGAGGAGAGCGGCGGAGGCGCAGGATAAAAGAGCGCGAGGAGTGCGGCGGAGGCGCAGGGTAAAAGAGCGCGAGGAGAGTGGTGGAGGCGCAGGATAATAGAGCGCGAGGAGAGCGGCGGAGACGCAGGATAATAGAGCGCGAGGAGAGCGGCGGAGACGCAGGATAAAAAAGCGTGAGGAGAGCGGCGGAGACGCAGGATAAAAGAGTGCAAGGAGAGTGGAGACACAGGATAAAAGAGCGCGAGGAGAGCAGCGGAGACATGGGATAAAAGAGCGCAAGGAGAGTGGAGACACAGGATAAAAGAGAGCGAGGACAGCGGCGGAGACATGTGATAAAAGAGCGCAAGGAGAGTGGAGACACAGGATAAAAGAGAGCGAGGACAGCGGCGGAGACATGGGATAAAAGAGCGCAAGGAGAGTGGAGACACAGGATAAAAGAGCGGTGGAGACACAGGATAAAAGAGCGCGAGGAGAGTGGTGGAGGCGCAGGATAAAAGAGCGCGAGGAGTGCGGCGGAGGCGCAGGATAATAAAGCGCGAGGAGAACGGCGGAGACGCAGGATAAAAAAGCGTGAGGAGAGCGGCGGAGACGCAGAATAAAAGAGTGCAAGGAGAGTGGAGACACCGGATAAAAGAGCGCGAGGAGAGCGGCGGAGGCGCAGGATAAAATAGCGTGAGGAGAGCGGCGGAGACGCAGGATAATAGAGCTCGATGAGAGCGGCGTAGACGCAGGATAAAAGAGCGTGAGGAGAGCGGCGGAGACACAGGATAAAAGAGTGCAAGGAGAGTGGAGACACAGGATAAAAGAGCGCGAGGAGAGCAGTGGAGAAGCAGGATAAAAGTGCGCGAGGAGAGCGGCAGAGACGCAGGATAAAGGTGCGCGAGGAGTGCGGCGGAGACGCAGGATAAAAGTGCGCGAGGAGAGCGGCGGAGAGGCAGGATAAAAGAGCGCGAGGAGACCGGAGACACAGGGAAAGAGAGCGTGGGGAGAGTGGTGGAGACACAGGATAAAAGAGTGTGAGGAGACGCAGGATAAAAGAGCGCGAGGAGAGCGGCGGAGACACGGTAAAAGTGGACGAGGAGACCGGCAGAGTCACAGGGTAAAAGAGCCCGAGGAGAGAGGAGACCCAGTGAAAAAGAACGCGAGGAGAGCGGCGGAGTCGCAAAATAAAAGAGCGCATGGAGAGTGGTGGAGGCGCAGGATAAAAGAGCATGAGGAGTGCGGCGGAGGTGCAGGATAATAGAGGGCGAGGAGAGCGGCGGAGACGCAGGATAAAAAAGCGTGAGGAGAGCGGCGGAGACGCAGGATAAAAGAGTGCAAGGAGAGTGGAGACACAGGATAAAAGAGTGTGAGGAGAGCGGCGGAGACGCAGGATTAAAGTGCGCGAGGAGAGCGGCGGAGACGCAGGATAAAAGTGCGTGAGGAGAGCGGCAGAGATGCAGGATAAAAGAGCGCAAGGAGAACGGCGGAGACGCAGGATAATAGAGCGCGAGAAGAGCGGCGGAGACGCAGGATAATAGAGCGTGAGGAGAGCGGCAGAGACGCAGGATAAAAGAGCGCGAGGAGAGCAGCGGAGATGCAGGATAAAAGAGTGCAAGGAGAGTGGAGACACAGGATAAAAGAATGGTGGAGACACTGGATAAAAGAGCGCGAGGACAGCGGCGGAGACATGGGATAAAAGAGCGCAAGGAGAGTGGAGACACAGGATAAAAGAGCGCGAGGAGAGCGGCGGAGACAGAGGATAACAGAGCGGTGGAGACACTGGATAAAAGAGCGTGAGGAGAGCGGCGGAGACACAGGATAAAAGAGCGCGAGGAGACCGGAGACACAGGGAAAAAGAGCGCGAGGAGAGTGGTAGAGACACAGGATAAAAGAGTGTGAGGAGACGCAGGATAAAAGAGTGTGAGGAGACGCAGGATAAAAGCGCGAGGAGAATGGCGGAGACACGGTAAAAGAGCGCGAGGAGAGCGGCGGAGATGCAGTATAAAAGAGCGCAAGGAGAGCGGCGGAGACGCAGGATAATAGAGCGCGAGGAGAGCGGCGGAGACGCAGGATAAAAGAGCGCGAGGAGAGCGGAGGAGGCACAGATTAAAAGAGCGCAAGGAGAGTGGAGACACAGGATAAAAGAGTGGCGGAGACATGGGATAAAAGAGCGCAAGGAGAGTGGAGACACAGGATAAAAGAGCATGAGGAGAGCGGCGGAGACAGGATAAAAGAGCGGTGGAGACACTGGATAAAAGCGTGAGGAGAGAGGAGACACAGTGAAAAAGAACGCGAGGAGAGCGGCGGAGTCGCAAAATAAAAGTGCGCAAGGAGAGTGGTGGAGACACAGGATAAAAGAGTGCGAGAAGAGTGGCGGAGACATAGGATAATAGTGCGTGAGGAGAGCGGCGGAGGCGCAGGATAAAAGAGCGCGAGGAGTGCGGCGGAGGCGCAGGATAATAGAGCGCGAGGAGAGCGGCAGAGACGCAGAATAACAGAGCGCGAGGAGAGCGGCGGAGACGCAGGATAAAAGAGTGTGAGGAGAGTTGAGACACAGGATAAATGAGCGCGAGGAGAGCGGCGGAGACGCAGGATAATAGTGCGCGAGGAGAGCGGCGGAGATGCAGGATAAAAGAGCGCCAGGAGAACGGCGGAGACGCAGGATAATAGAGCGCGAGAAGAGCGGCTGAGACGCAGGATAATAGTGCGCAAGGAGAGCGGCGGAGACGCAGGATAAAAGTGCGCGAGGAGAGCGGCAGAGATGAAGGATAAAAGAGCGCGAGGAGAACGGCAGAGACACAGGATAATAGAGCGCGAGGAGAGCGGCGGAGACGCAGGATAAAAGAGCGCGAGGAGAGCGGCGGAGGCACAGGGTAAAAGAGCCCGAGGAGAGAGGAGACACAGTGAAAAAGAACGCGAGGAGCGCGGCGGTGTCGCAAAATAAAAGAGCGCAAGGAGAGTGGTGGAGACACAGGATAAAAGAGCGCGAGGAGAGTGGCGGAGACGTAGGATAAAAGAGCGCGAGGAGTGCGGCGGAGGCGCTGGATAAAAGTGCGCGAGGAGAGCGGCGGAGACACAGGATAAAAGTGCGTGAGGAGAGCGGCGGAGGCGCAGGATAAAAGAGCGCGAGGAGTGCAGCGGAGGCGCAGGATAAAAGAGCGCGAGGAGAACGGTGGAGACGCAGGATAATAGAGCGCGAGAAGAGCGGTGGAGACGCAGGATAATAGAGCGTGAGGAGAGCGGCAGAGACGCAGGATAAAAGAGCGCGAGGAGAGCAGCGGAGATGCAGGATAAAAGAGTGCAAGGAGAGTGGAGACACAGGATAAAAGAATGGTGGAGACACTGGATAAAAGAGCGCGAGGACAGCGGCGGAGACATGGGATAAAAGAGTGCAAGGAGAGTGGAGACACAGGATAAAAAAGCACGAGGAGAGCGGCGGAGACACAGGATAAAAGAGCGGTGGAGACACAGGATAAAAGAGCGCGAGGAGACCGGAGACACAGGGAAAAAGAGCGCGAGGAGAGTGGTGGAGACACAGGATAAAAGAGTGTGAGGAGACGCAGGATAAAAGAGTGTGAGGAGACGCAGGATAAAAGAGCGCGAGGAGAGCGGCGGAGACGCAGGATAAAAGAGCGCGAGGGGAGCAGCGGAGACGCAGGATAAAAGAGCGCGAGGGGACCGGTGGAGACACAGGATAAAAGTGCGTGAGGAGAGCGCGGAGACGCAGGATAAAAGAGTGCAAGGAGAGTGGAGACACAGGATAAAAGAGCACGAGGAGAGCGGCGGAGACGCAGGATAAAAGTGCGCGAGGAGAGCGGCGGAGACGCAGGATAAAAGAGCGCAAGGAGAGCGGCGGAGGCCCAGGTTAAAAGATCGCGAGGAGTGCAGCGGAGACGCAGGATAAAAGAGCGTGAGGAGAGCGGCGGAGACGCAGGATAATAGAGCGCGAGGAGAGCGGAGGAGACGCAGGATAATAGAGCGCGAGGAGAGCGGCGGAGACGCAGGATAAAAGAGCGTGAGGAGAGCGGCGGAGACGCAGGATAAAAGAGTGCAAGGAGTGTGGAGATACAGGATAAAAGAGCGCGAGGAGAGCGGCGGAGACGCAGGATAAAAGTGCGCGAGGAGAGCGGCGGAGACGCAGGATAAAAGAGCGCAAGGAGAGCGGCGGAGATGCAGGATAAAAGAGTGCAAGGAGAGTGGAGACACAGGATAAAAGAATGGTGGAGACACAGGATAAAAGAGAGCGAGGACAGCGGCGGAGACATGGGATAAAAGAGCGCAAGGAGAGTGGAGACACAGGATAAAAGAGCACGAGGAGAGCGGCGGAGACGCAGGATAAAAGAGCGTGAGGAGAATGGCGGAGACACGGTAAAAGAGCGGGAGGAGAGCGGCGGAGACGCAGGATATAAGAGCGCGAGGGGAGCGGCGGAGACGCAGGATAATAGAGCGCGAGGAGAGCGGCGGAGACGCAGGATAAAAGAGCGCGAGGAGAGCGGCGGAGACGCAGGATAAAAGAGCGCGAGGAGAGCGGCGGAGGCGCAGGATAAAAGAGCGCAAGGAGAACGGCGGAGGCGCAGGATAAAAGAGCGCGAGGAGAGTGGAGACACAGGATAAAAGAGCGCGAGGAGAGTGGCGGAGGCGCAGGATAAAAGAGCGCAAGGAGAGCGGCGGAGACGCAGGATAAAAGAGCGCGAGGAGAGCGGCGGAGACTCAGGATAAAAGAGCGCAAGGAGAGTGGAGACACAGGATAAAAGAGTGGCGGAGACATGGGATAAAAGAGCGCAAGGAGAGTGGAGACACAGGATAAAAGAGAGCGAGGACAGCGGCGGAGACATGGGATAAAAGAGCGCAAGGAGAGTGGAGACACAGGATAAAAGAGCGCGAGGAGAGCGGCGGAGACGCAGGATAAAAGAGCGTGAGGAGAATGGCGGAGACACGGTAAAAGAGCGGGAGGAGAGCGGCAGAGACGCAGGATATAAGAGCGCGAGGGGAGCAGCGGAGACGCAGGATAAAAGAGCGCGAGGAGAGCGGCGGAGGCGCAGGATAAAAGAGCGCAAGGAGAACGGCGGAGGCGCAGGATAAAAGAGCGCGAGGAGAGTGGAGACACAGGATAAAAGAGCGCGAGGAGAGTGGCGGAGGCGCAGGATAAAAGAGCGCAAGGAGAGCGGCGGAGACGCAGGATAAAAGAGCGCGAGGAGAGCGGCGGAGACGCAGGATAAAAGAGCGCAAGGAGAGTGGAGACACAGGATAAAAGAGTGGCGGAGACATGGGATAAAAGAGCGCAAGGAGAGTGGAGACACAGGATAAAAGAGAGCGAGGACAGCGGCGGAGACATGGGATAAAAGAGCGCAAGGAGAGTGGAGACACAGGATAAAAGAGCACGAGGGGAGCAGCGGAGACGCAGGATAAAAGAGCACGAGGAGAGCGGCGGAGACGCAGTATTAAAGAGCGCAAGGAGAGCGGCGGAGACGCAGGATAAAAGAGCGCGAGGAGAGCGGCGGAGACACGGTAAAAGTGCGCGAGGAGAGCGGCAGAGGCACAGGGTAAAAGAGCCCGAGGAGAGAGGAGACACAGTGAAAAAGAACGCGAGGAGCGCGGCGGTGTCGCAAAATAAAAGAGCGCAAGGAGAGTGGTGGAGACACAGGATAAAAGAGCGCGAGGAGAGTGGCGGAGACGTAGGATAAAAGAGCGCGAGGAGTGCGGCGGAGGCGCTGGATAAAAGTGCGCGAGGAGAGCGGCAGAGACACAGGATAAAAGTGCGTGAGGAGAGCGGCGGAGACGCAGGATAAAAGAGTGCAAGGAGAGTGGAGACACAGGATAAAAGAGCACGAGGAGAGCGGCGGAGACGCAGGATAAAAGTGCGCGAGGAGAGCGGCGGAGACGCAGGATAAAAGAGCGCAAGGAGAGCGGCGGAGGCCCAGGTTAAAAGAGCACGAGGAGTGCAGCGGAGACGCAGGATAAAAGAGCGTGAGGAGAGCGGCGGAGACGCAGGATAATAGAGCGCGAGGAGAGCGGCGGAGACGCAGGATAATAGAGCGTGAGGAGAGCGGCGGAGACGCAGGATAAAAGAGCGTGAGGAGAGCGGCGGAGATGCAGGATAAAAGAGTGCAAGGAGAGTGGAGACACAGGATAAAAGAATGGTGGAGACACAGGATAAAAGAGAGCGAGGACAGCGGCGGAGACATGGGATAAAAGAGCGCAAGGAGAGTAGAGACACAGGATAAAAGAGCACGAGGAGAGCGGCGGAGACGCAGGATAAAAGAGCGTGAGGAGAATGGCGGAGACACGGTAAAAGAGCGGGAGGAGAGCGGCGGAGACGCAGGATATAAGAGCGCGAGGGGAGCAGCGGAGACGCAGGATAAAAGAGCACGAGGAGAGCGGCGGAGACGCAGTATTAAAGAGCGCAAGGAGAGCGGCGGAGACCCAGGATAATAGAGCACGAGGAGAGCGGTGGAGACACAGGATAAAAGAGCGCGAGGAGAGAGGAGACACAGTGAAAAAGAACGCGAGGAGCGCGGCGGTGTCGCAAAATAAAAGAGCGCAAGGAGAGTGGTGGAGACACAGGACAAAAGAGCGCGAGGAGAGTGGCGGAGACGTAGGATAAAAGAGCGCGAGGAGTGCGGCGGAGGTGCAGGATAAAAGTGCGCGAGGAGAGCGGCGGAGACACAGGATAAAAGTGCGTGAGGAGAGCAGCGGAGGCGCAGGATAAAGGAGCGCGAGGAGTGCGGCGGAGGCGCAGGATAAAAGAGCGCGAGGAGAACGGTGGAGACGCAGGATAATAGAGCGCGAGAAGAGCGGCGGAGACGCAGGATAATAGAGCGTGAGGAGAGCGGCAGAGACGCAGGATAAAAGAGCGCGAGGAGAGCAGCGGAGATGCAGGATAAAAGAGTGCAAGGAGAGTGGAGACACAGGATAAAAGAATGGTGGAGACACTGGATAAAAGAGCGCGAGGACAGCGGCGGAGACATGGGATAAAAGAGTGCAAGGAGAGTGGAGACACAGGATAAAAAAGCACGAGGAGAGCGGCGGAGACACAGGATAAAAGAGCGGTGGAGACACAGGATAAAAGAGCGCGAGGAGACCGGAGACACAGGGAAAAAGAGCGCGAGGAGAGTGGTGGAGACACAGGATAAAAGAGTGTGAGGAGACGCAGGATAAAAGAGTGTGAGGAGATGCAGGATAAAAGAGCGCGAGGAGAATGGCGGAGACACGGTAAAAGAGCGCGAGGGGAGCAGCGGAGACGCAGGATAAAAGAGCGCGAGGGGAGCAGTGGAGACACAGGATAAAAGTGCGTGAGGAGAGCGGCGGAGACGCAGGATAAAAGAGTGCAAGGAGAGTGGAGACACAGGATAAAAGAGCACGAGGAGAGCGGCGGAGACGCAGGATAAAAGTGCGCGAGGAGAGCGGCGGAGACGCAGGATAAAAGAGCGCAAGGAGAGCGGCGGAGGCCCAGGTTAAAAGAGCGCGAGGAGTGCAGCGGAGACGCAGGATAAAAGAGCGTGAGGAGAGCGGCGGAGACGCAGGATAATAGAGCGCGAGGAGAGCGGCGGAGATGCAGGATAATAGAGCGCGAGGAGAGCGGCGGAGACGCAGGATAAAAGAGCGTGAGGAGAGCGGCGGAGACGCAGGATAAAAGAGTGCAAGGAGAGTGGAGATACAGGATAAAAGAGCGCGAGGAGAGCGGCGGAGACGCAGGATAAAAGTGCGCAAGGAGAGCGGCGGAGACGCAGGATAAAAGAGCGCAAGGAGAGCGGCGGAGACGCAGGATAAAAGAGTGCAAGGAGAGTGGAGACACAGGATAAAAGAATGGTGGAGACACAGGATAAAAGAGAGCGAGGACAGCGGCGGAGACATGGGATAAAAGAGCGCAAGGAGAGTGGAGACACAGGATAAAAGAGCACGAGGAGAGCGGCGGAGACGCAGGATAAAAGAGCGTGAGGAGAATGGCGGAGACACGGTAAAAGAGCGGGAGGAGAGCGGCGGAGACGCAGGATATAAGAGCGCGAGGGGAGCGGCGGAGACGCAGGATAATAGAGCGCGAGGAGAGCGGCGGAGACGCAGGATAAAAGAGCGCAAGGAGAACGGCGGAGGCGCAGGATAAAAGAGCGCGAGGAGAGTGGAGACACAGGATAAAAGAGCGCGAGGAGAGTGGCGGAGGCGCAGGATAAAAGAGCGCAAGGAGAGCGGCGGAGACGCAGGATAAAAGAGCGCGAGGAGAGCGGCGGAGACTCAGGATAAAAGAGCGCAAGGAGAGTGGAGACACAGGATAAAAGAGTGGCGGAGACATGGGATAAAAGAGCGCAAGGAGAGTGGAGACACAGGATAAAAGAGAGCGAGGACAGCGGCGGAGACATGGGATAAAAGAGGGCAAGGAGAGTGGAGACACAGGATAAAAGAGCGCGAGGAGAGCGGCAGAGACGCAGGATAAAAGAGCGTGAGGAGAATGGCGGAGACACGGTAAAAGAGCGGGAGGTGAGCGGCGGAGACGCAGGATATAAGAGCGCGAGGGGAGCAGCGGAGACGCAGGATAAAAGAGCGCGAGGAGAACGGTGGAGACGCAGGATAATAGAGCGCGAGAAGAGCGGTGGAGACGCAGGATAATAGAGCGTGAGGAGAGCGGCAGAGACGCAGGATAAAAGAGCGCGAGGAGAGCAGCGGAGATGCAGGATAAAAGAGTGCAAGGAGAGTGGAGACACAGGATAAAAGAATGGTGGAGCCACTGGATAAAAGAGCGCGAGGACAGCGGCGGAGACATGGGATAAAAGAGTGCAAGGAGAGTGGAGACACAGGATAAAAAAGCACGAGGAGAGCGGCGGAGACACAGGATAAAAGAGCGGTGGAGACACAGGATAAAAGAGCGCGAGGAGACCGGAGACACAGGGAAAAAGAGCGCGAGGAGAGTGGTGGAGACACAGGATAAAAGAGTGTGAGGAGACGCAGGATAAAAGAGTGTGAGGAGACGCAGGATAAAAGAGCGCGAGGAGAGCGGCGGAGACGCAGGATAAAAGAGCGCGAGGGGAGCAGCGGAGACGCAGGATAAAAGAGCGCGAGGGGACCGGTGGAGACACAGGATAAAAGTGCGTGAGGAGAGCGCGGAGACGCAGGATAAAAGAGTGCAAGGAGAGTGGAGACACAGGATAAAAGAGCACGAGGAGAGCGGCGGAGACGCAGGATAAAAGTGCGCGAGGAGAGCGGCGGAGACGCAGGATAAAAGAGCGCAAGGAGAGCGGCGGAGGCCCAGGTTAAAAGATCGCGAGGAGTGCAGCGGAGACGCAGGATAAAAGAGCGTGAGGAGAGCGGCGGAGACGCAGGATAATAGAGCGCGAGGAGAGCGGAGGAGACGCAGGATAATAGAGCGCGAGGAGAGCGGCGGAGACGCAGGATAAAAGAGCGTGAGGAGAGCGGCGGAGACGCAGGATAAAAGAGTGCAAGGAGTGTGGAGATACAGGATAAAAGAGCGCGAGGAGAGCGGCGGAGACGCAGGATAAAAGTGCGCGAGGAGAGCGGCGGAGACGCAGGATAAAAGAGCGCAAGGAGAGCGGCGGAGATGCAGGATAAAAGAGTGCAAGGAGAGTGGAGACACAGGATAAAAGAATGGTGGAGACACAGGATAAAAGAGAGCGAGGACAGCGGCGGAGACATGGGATAAAAGAGCGCAAGGAGAGTGGAGACACAGGATAAAAGAGCACGAGGAGAGCGGCGGAGACGCAGGATAAAAGAGCGTGAGGAGAATGGCGGAGACACGGTAAAAGAGCGGGAGGAGAGCGGCGGAGACGCAGGATATAAGAGCGCGAGGGGAGCGGCGGAGACGCAGGATAATAGAGCGCGAGGAGAGCGGCGGAGACGCAGGATAAAAGAGCGCGAGGAGAGCGGCGGAGACGCAGGATAATAGAGCGCGAGGAGAGCGGCGGAGACGCAGGATAAAAGAGCGTGAGGAGAGCGGCGGAGACGCAGGATAAAAGAGTGCAAGGAGTGTGGAGATACAGGATAAAAGAGCGCGAGGAGAGCGGCGGAGACGCAGGATAAAAGTGCGCGAGGAGAGCGGCGGAGACGCAGGATAAAAGAGCGCAAGGAGAGCGGCGGAGATGCAGGATAAAAGAGTGCAAGGAGAGTGGAGACACAGGATAAAAGAATGGTGGAGACACAGGATAAAAGAGAGCGAGGACAGCGGCGGAGACATGGGATAAAAGAGCGCAAGGAGAGTGGAGACACAGGATAAAAGAGCACGAGGAGAGCGGCGGAGACGCAGGATAAAAGAGCGTGAGGAGAATGGCGGAGACACGGTAAAAGAGCGGGAGGAGAGCGGCGGAGACGCAGGATATAAGAGCGCGAGGGGAGCGGCGGAGACGCAGGATAATAGAGCGCGAGGAGAGCGGCGGAGACGCAGGATAAAAGAGCGCGAGGAGAGCGGCGGAGACGCAGGATAAAAGAGCGCGAGGAGAGCGGCGGAGGCGCAGGATAAAAGAGCGCAAGGAGAACGGCGGAGGCGCAGGATAAAAGAGCGCGAGGAGAGTGGAGACACAGGATAAAAGAGCGCGAGGAGAGTGGCGGAGGCGCAGGATAAAAGAGCGCAAGGAGAGCGGCGGAGACGCAGGATAAAAGAGCGCGAGGAGAGCGGCGGAGACTCAGGATAAAAGAGCGCAAGGAGAGTGGAGACACAGGATAAAAGAGTGGCGGAGACATGGGATAAAAGAGCGCAAGGAGAGTGGAGACACAGGATAAAAGAGAGCGAGGACAGCGGCGGAGACATGGGATAAAAGAGGGCAAGGAGAGTGGAGACACAGGATAAAAGAGCGCGAGGAGAGCGGCAGAGACGCAGGATAAAAGAGCGTGAGGAGAATGGCGGAGACACGGTAAAAGAGCGGGAGGTGAGCGGCGGAGACGCAGGATATAAGAGCGCGAGGGGAGCAGCGGAGACGCAGGATAAAAGAGCACGAGGAGAGCGGCGGAGACGCAGTATTAAAGAGCGCAAGGAGAGCGGCGGAGACGCAGGATAAAAGAGCGCGAGGAGAGCGGCGGAGGCGCAGGATAAAAGAGCGCAAGGAGAACGGCGGAGGCGCAGGATAAAAGAGCGCGAGGAGAGTGGAGACACAGGATAAAAGAGCGCGAGGAGAGTGGCGGAGGCGCAGGATAAAAGAGCGCAAGGAGAGCGGCGGAGACGCAGGATAAAAGAGCGCGAGGAGAGCGGCGGAGACGCAGGATAAAAGAGCGCAAGGAGAGTGGCGGAGACGCAGGATAATAGAGCGCGAGGAGAGCGGTGGAGACACAGGATAAAAGAGCGCGAGGAGAGCGGCGGAGGCACAGGGTAAAAGAGCGCGAGGAGAGCGGCGGAGACGCAGGATAAAAGAGCGCAAGGAGAGTGGAGACACAGGATAAAAGAGTGGCGGAGACATGGGATAAAAGAGCGCAAGGAGAGTGGAGACACAGGATAAAAGAGAGCGAGGACAGCGGCGGAGACATGGGATAAAAGAGCGCAAGGAGAGTGGAGACACAGGATAAAAGAGCGCGAGGAGAGCGGCGGAGACGCAGGATAAAAGAGCGTGAGGAGAATGGCGGAGACACGGTAAAAGAGCGGGAGGAGAGCGGCGGAGACGCAGGATATAAGAGCGCGAGGGGAGCAGCGGAGACGCAGGATAAAAGAGCACGAGGAGAGCGGCGGAGACGCAGTATTAAAGAGCGCAAGGAGAGCGGCGAAGACGCAGGATAAAAGAGCGCGAGGAGAGCGGCGAGGCGCAGGATAAAAGAGCGCAAGGAGAACGGCGGAGGCGCAGGATAAAAGAGCGCGAGGAGAGTGGAGACACAGGATAAAAGAGCGCGAGGAGAGTGGCGGAGGCGCAGGATAAAAGAGCGCAAGGAGAGCGGCAGAGGCACAGGGTAAAAGAGCCCGAGGAGAGAGGAGACACAGTGAAAAAGAACGCGAGGAGCGCGGCGGTGTCGCAAAATAAAAGAGCGCAAGGAGAGTGGTGGAGACACAGGATAAAAGAGTGCGAGGAGAGTGGCGGAGACGTAGGATAAAAGAGCGCGAGGAGTGCGGCGGAGGCGCTGGATAAAAGTGCGCGAGGAGAGCGGCGGAGACACAGGATAAAAGTGCGTGAGGAGAGCGGCGGAGACGCAGGATAAAAGAGTGCAAGGAGAGTGGAGACACAGGATAAAAGAATGGTGGAGACACAGGATAAAAGAGCGTGAGGAGAGCGGCGGAGACATGGGATAAAAGAGCGCAAAGAGTGGAGACACAGGATAAAAGAGCGCGAGGAGAGCGGCGGAGACACAGGATAAAAGAGCGGTGGAGACACTGGATAAAAGAGCGTGAGGAGAGCGGCAGAGACACAGAATAAAAGAGCGCGAGGAGACCGGAGACACAGGGAAAAAGAGCGCGAGGAGAGTGGTGGAGACACAGGATAAAAGAGTGTGAGGAGACGCAGGATAAAAGAGTGTGAGGAGACGCAGGATAAAAGAGTGCGAGGAGTGCAGCGGAGACGCAGGATAAAAGAGCGTGAGGAGAGCGGCGGAGACGCAGGATAATAGAGCGCGAGGAGAGCGGTGGAGACGCAGGATAATAGAGCGCGAGGAGAGCGGCGGAGACGCAGGATAAAAGAGCGTGAGGAGAGCGGCGGAGACGCAGGATAAAAGAGTGCAAGGAGTGTGGAGATACAGCATAAAAGAGCGCGAGGAGAGCGGCGGAGACGCAGAATAAAAGTGCGCGAGGAGAGCGGCGGAGAGGCAGGATAAAAGAGCGCAAGGAGAGCGGCGGAGATGCAGGATAATAGAGTGCGAGGAGAGCGGCGGAGACGCAGGATAATAGAGCGCGAGGAGAGCGGCGGAGATGCAGGATAAAAGAGCGTGAGGAGAGCGGCGGAGACGCAGGATAAAAGAGTGCAAGGAGTGTGGAGATACAGGATAAAAGAGCGCGAGGAGAGCGGCGGAGACACAGGATAAAAGTGCGCGAGGAGAGCGGCGGAGACGCAGGATAAAAGAGCGCAAGGAGAGCGGCAGAGATGCAGGATAAAAGAGTGCAAGGAGAGTGGAGACACAGGATAAAAGAATGGTGGAGACACAGGATAAAAGAGAGCGAGGACAGCGGCGGAGACATGGGATAAAAGAGCGCAAGGAGAGTGGAGACACAGGATAAAAGAGCACGAGGAGAGCGGCGGAGACGCAGGATAAAAGAGCGTGAGGAGAATGGCGGAGACACGGTAAAAGAGCGGGAGGAGAGCGGCGGAGACGCAGGATATAAGAGCGCGAGGGGAGCAGCGGAGACGCAGGATAAAAGAGCACGAGGAGAGCGGCGGAGACGCAGTATTAAAGAGCGCAAGGAGAGCGGCGGAGACGCAGGATAAAAGAGCGCGAGGAGAGCGGCGGAGGCACAGGGTAAAAGAGCCCGAGGAGAGAGGAGACACAGTGAAAAAGAACGCGAGGAGCGCGGCGGTGTCGCAAAATAAAAGAGCGCAAGGAGAGTGGTGGAGACACAGGATAGAAGAGCGCGAGGAGAGCGGCGGAGACGTAGGATAAAAGAGCGCGAGGAGTGCGGCGGAGGCGCTGGATAAAAGTGCGCGAGGAGAGCGGCGGAGACACAGGATAAAAGTGCGTGAGGAGAGCGGCGGAGACAGAGGATAACAGAGCGGTGGAGACACTGGATAAAAGAGCGTGAGGAGAGCCGCGGAGACACAGGATAATAGAGCGCGAGGAGACCGGAGACACAGGGAAAAAAAGCGCGAGGAGAGTGGTGGAGACACAGGATAAAAGAGTGTGAGGAGACGCAGGATAAAAGAGTGTGAGGAGACGCAGGATAAAAGAGCGCGAGGAGAATGGCGGAGACACGGTAAAAGAGCGCGAGGAGAGCGGCGGAGACGCAGGATAAAAGAGCGCGAGGGGAGCAGCGGAGACGCAGGATATAAGAGCACGAGGAGAGCGGCGGAGACGCAGTATAAAAGAGCGCAAGGAGAGCGGTGGAGACGCAGGATAATAGAGCGCGAGGAGAGCGGCGGAGACACAGGATAAAAGAGCGCGAGGAGAGCGGCGGAGGCGCAGGATAAAAGCGCAAGAAGAACGGCGGAGGCGCAGGATAAAAGAGCGCGAGGGGAGTGGAGACACAGGATAAAAGAGCGCGAGGAGAGTGGCGGAGGCGCAGGATAAGAGAGCGCGAGGAGAGCGGCGGAGACGCAGGATAATAGAGCGCAAGGAGAGTGGAGACACAGGATAAAAGAGTGGCGGAGACATGGGATAAAAGAGCGCAAGGAGAGTGGAGACACAGGATAAAAGAGAGCGAGGACAGTGGCGGAGACATGGGATAAAAGAGCGCTAGGAGAGTGGAGACACAGGATAAAAGAGCGCGAGGAGAGCGGCGGAGACACAGGATAAAAGAGCGTTGGAGACACTGGATAAAAGAGCGTGAGGAGAGCGGCGGAGACACAGGATAAAAGAGTGAGAGGAGACACAGGATAAAAGAGCGCGAGGAGAATGGCGGAGACACGGTAAAAGAGCGGGAGGAGAGCGGCGGAGACGCAGGATATAAGAGCACGAGGGGAGCAGAGGAGACGCAGGATAATAGAGGACGAGGAGAGCGGCGGAGACGCAGTATTAAAGAGCGCAAGGAGAGCGGCGGAGACGCAGGATAATAGAGCGCGAGGAGAGCGGCGGAGACGCAGGATAAAAGAGCGCGAGGAGAGCGGCGGAGGCGCAGGATAAAAGAGCGCAAGGAGAACGGCGGAGGCGCAGGATAATAGAGCGCGAGGGGAGCGGCGGAGACACGGTAAAAGTGCGCAAGGAGAGCGGCAGAGGCACAGGGTAAAAGAGCCCGAGGAGATGAGACACAGTGAAAAAGAACGCGATGAGAGCGGCGGAGTCGCAAAATAAAAGAGCGCAAGGAGAGTGGTGGAGACGCAGGATAATAGAGCGCGAGGAGAGCGGCGGAGACGCAGGATAAAAAAGCGTGAGGAGAGCGGCGGAGACGCAGGATAAAAGAGCGCAAGGAGAGTGGAGACACAGGATAAAAGAGAGCGAGGACAGCAGCGGAGACATGGGATAAAAGAGCGCAAGGAGAGTGGAGACACAGGATAAAAGAGCGCGAGGAGAGCGGCGGAGACACAGGATAAAAGAGCGGTGGAGACACTGGATAAAACAGCGCGAGGAGACCGGAGACACAGGGAAAAAGAGCGCGAGGAGAGTGGTGGAGACACAGGATAAAAGAGTGTGAGGAGATGCAGGATAAAAGAGTGTGAGGAGATGCAGGATAAAAGAGCGCGAGGAGAATGGCGGAGACACGGTAAAAGAGCGCGAGGAGAGCGGCGGAGACGCAGGATAAAAGAGCGCGAGGGGAGCAGCGGAGACGCAGGATAAAAGAGCATGAGGAGAGCGGCGGAGACGCAGTATAAAAGAGCGCAAGGAGAGCGGCGGAGACGCAGGACAATAGAGCGCGAGGAGAGTGGCGGAGACGCAGGATAAAAGAGCGCGAGGAGAGCGGCAGAGGCGCAGGATAAAAGAGCGCAAGGAGAACGGCGGAGGCGCAGTATAAAAGAGCGCGAGGAGAGTGGAGAAACAGGATAAAAGAGCGCGAGGTGAGTGGCGGAGGCGCAGGATAAAAGAGCGCAAGGAGAGCGGCGGAGACGCAGGATAAAAGAGCGCGAGGAGAGCGGCGGAGACGCAGGATAAAGGTGCGCGAGGAGAGCGGCAGAGATGCAGGATAAGAGAGCGCGAGGAGAATGGCGGAGACGCAGGATAATAGAGCGCGAGAATAGCAGCTGAGACGCAGGATAATAGTGCGCAAGGAGAGCGGCGGAGACGCAGGATAAAAGTGCGCGAGGAGAGCAGCAGAGATGCAGGATAAAAGAGCGCGAGGAGAACGGCGGAGACACAGGATAATAGAGCGCGAGGAGAGCGGCGGAGACGCAGGATAAAAGAGCGCGAGGAGAGCAGCGGAGGCACAGGGTAAAAGAGCCCGAGGAGAGAGGAGACAAAGTGAAAAAGAACGCGAGGAGCGCGGTGGTGTCGCAAAATAAAAGAGCGCAAGGAGAGTGGTGGAGACACAGGATAAAAGAGCGCGAGGAGAGTGGCGGAGACGTAGGATAAAAGAGCGCGAGGAGTGCGGCGGAGGCGCAGGATAAAAGTGCGCGAGGAGAGCGGCAGAGACACAGGATAAAAGTGCGTGAGGAGAGCGGCGGAGGCGCAGGATAAAAGAGCGTGAGGAGTGCGGCGGAGGCGCAGGATAAAAGAGCGCGAGGAGAACGGTGGGGACCCAGGATAATAGAGCGCGAGAAGAGCGGCGGAGACGCAGGATAATAGAGCGTGAGGAGAGCGGCAGAGACGCAGGATAAAAGAGCGCGAGGAGAGCAGCGGAGATGCAGGATAAAAGAGTGCAAGGAGAGTGGAGACACAGGATAAAAGAATGGTGGAGACACTGGATAAAAGAGCGCGAGGACAGCGGCGGAGACATGGGATAAAAGAGCGCAAGGAGAGTGGAGACACAGGATAAAAAAGCACGAGGAGAGCGGCGGAGACACAGGATAAAAGAACGGTGGAGACACAGGATAAAAGAGCGCGAGGAGACCGGAGACACAGGGAAAAAGAGCGCGAGGAGAGTGGTGGAGACACAGGATAAAAGAGTGTGAGGAGACGCAGGATAAAAGAGTGTGAGGAGACGCAGGATAAAAGAGCGCGAGGAGAATGGTGGAGACACGGTAAAAGAGCGCGAGGGGAGCGGCGGAGACGCAGGATAAAAGAGCGCGAGCAGAGCGGAGGAGGCGCAGATTAAAAGAGCGCAAGGAGAGTGGAGACACAGGATAAAAGAGTGGCGAAGACATGGGATAAAAGAGCGCAAGGAGAGTGGAGACACAGGATAAAAGAGCGCGAGGAGAGCGGCGGAGACGCAGGATAAAAGAGCGCGAGGAGAGCGGCGGAGGCACAGGGTAAAAGAGCCCGAGGAGAGAGGAGACACAGTGAAAAAGAACGCGAGGAGCGCGGCGGTGTCGCAAAATAAAAGAGCGCAAGGAGAGTGGTGGAGACACAGGATAAAAGAGCGCGAGGAGAGTGGCGGAGACGTAGGATAAAAGAGCGCAAGGAGAACGGCGGAGGCGCAGGATAATAGAGCGCGAGGGGAGCGGCGGAGACACGGTAAAAGTGCGCAAGGAGAGCGGCAGAGGCACAGGGTAAAAGAGCCCGAGGAGATGAGACACAGTGAAAAAGAACGCGATGAGAGCGGCGGAGTCGCAAAATAAAAGAGCGCAAGGAGAGTGGTGGAGACGCAGGATAATAGAGCGCGAGGAGAGCGGCGGAGACGCAGGATAAAAAAGCGTGAGGAGAGCGGCGGAGACGCAGGATAAAAGAGCGCAAGGAGAGTGGAGACACAGGATAAAAGAGAGCGAGGACAGCAGCGGAGACATGGGATAAAAGAGCGCAAGGAGAGTGGAGACACAGGATAAAAGAGCGCGAGGAGAGCGGCGGAGACACAGGATAAAAGAGCGGTGGAGACACTGGATAAAAGAGCGTGAGGAGAGCGGCGGAGACACAGGATAAAACAGCGCGAGGAGACCGGAGACACAGGGAAAAAGAGCGCGAGGAGAGTGGTGGAGACACAGGATAAAAGAGTGTGAGGAGATGCAGGATAAAAGAGTGTGAGGAGATGCAGGATAAAAGAGCGCGAGGAGAATGGCGGAGACACGGTAAAAGAGCGCGAGGAGAGCGGCGGAGACGCAGGATAAAAGAGCGCGAGGGGAGCAGCGGAGACGCAGGATAAAAGAGCATGAGGAGAGCGGCGGAGACGCAGTATAAAAGAGCGCAAGGAGAGCGGCGGAGACGCAGGACAATAGAGCGCGAGGAGAGTGGCGGAGACGCAGGATAAAAGAGCGCGAGGAGAGCGGCAGAGGCGCAGGATAAAAGAGCGCAAGGAGAACGGCGGAGGCGCAGTATAAAAGAGCGCGAGGAGAGTGGAGAAACAGGATAAAAGAGCGCGAGGTGAGTGGCGGAGGCGCAGGATAAAAGAGCGCAAGGAGAGCGGCGGAGACGCAGGATAAAAGAGCGCGAGGAGAGCGGCGGAGACGCAGGATAAAGGTGCGCGAGGAGAGCGGCAGAGATGCAGGATAAGAGAGCGCGAGGAGAATGGCGGAGACGCAGGATAATAGAGCGCGAGAATAGCAGCTGAGACGCAGGATAATAGTGCGCAAGGAGAGCGGCGGAGACGCAGGATAAAAGTGCGCGAGGAGAGCAGCAGAGATGCAGGATAAAAGAGCGCGAGGAGAACGGCGGAGACACAGGATAATAGAGCGCGAGGAGAGCGGCGGAGACGCAGGATAAAAGAGCGCGAGGAGAGCAGCGGAGGCACAGGGTAAAAGAGCCCGAGGAGAGAGGAGACAAAGTGAAAAAGAACGCGAGGAGCGCGGTGGTGTCGCAAAATAAAAGAGCGCAAGGAGAGTGGTGGAGACACAGGATAAAAGAGCGCGAGGAGAGTGGCGGAGACGTAGGATAAAAGAGCGCGAGGAGTGCGGCGGAGGCGCAGGATAAAAGTGCGCGAGGAGAGCGGCAGAGACACAGGATAAAAGTGCGTGAGGAGAGCGGCGGAGGCGCAGGATAAAAGAGCGTGAGGAGTGCGGCGGAGGCGCAGGATAAAAGAGCGCGAGGAGAACGGTGGGGACCCAGGATAATAGAGCGCGAGAAGAGCGGCGGAGACGCAGGATAATAGAGCGTGAGGAGAGCGGCAGAGACGCAGGATAAAAGAGCGCGAGGAGAGCAGCGGAGATGCAGGATAAAAGAGTGCAAGGAGAGTGGAGACACAGGATAAAAGAATGGTGGAGACACTGGATAAAAGAGCGCGAGGACAGCGGCGGAGACATGGGATAAAAGAGCGCAAGGAGAGTGGAGACACAGGATAAAAAAGCACGAGGAGAGCGGCGGAGACACAGGATAAAAGAACGGTGGAGACACAGGATAAAAGAGCGCGAGGAGACCGGAGACACAGGGAAAAAGAGCGCGAGGAGAGTGGTGGAGACACAGGATAAAAGAGTGTGAGGAGACGCAGGATAAAAGAGTGTGAGGAGACGCAGGATAAAAGAGCGCGAGGAGAATGGTGGAGACACGGTAAAAGAGCGCGAGGGGAGCGGCGGAGACGCAGGATAAAAGAGCGCGAGCAGAGCGGAGGAGGCGCAGATTAAAAGAGCGCAAGGAGAGTGGAGACACAGGATAAAAGAGTGGCGAAGACATGGGATAAAAGAGCGCAAGGAGAGTGGAGACACAGGATAAAAGAGCGCGAGGAGAGCGGCGGAGACGCAGGATAAAAGAGCGCGAGGAGAGCGGCGGAGGCACAGGGTAAAAGAGCCCGAGGAGAGAGGAGACACAGTGAAAAAGAACGCGAGGAGCGCGGCGGTGTCGCAAAATAAAAGAGCGCAAGGAGAGTGGTGGAGACACAGGATAAAAGAGCGCGAGGAGAGTGGCGGAGACGTAGGATAAAAGAGCGCGAGGAGTGCGGCGGAGGCGCAGGATAAAAGTGCGCGAGGAGAGCGGCGGAGACACAGGATAAAAGTGCGTGAGGAGAGCGGCGGAGGCGCAGGATAAAAGAGCGCGAGGAGAGCGGCGGAGGCGCAGGATAAAAGAGCGCGAGGAGAGCGGAGGAGACGCAGGATAATAGAGCGCGAGAAGAGCGGCGGAGTCGCAGGATAATAGAGCGTGAGGAGAGCGGCAGAGACGCAGGATAAAAGAGCGCGAGGAGAGCAGCGGAGATGCAGGATAAAAGAGTGCAAGGAGAGTGGAGACACAGGATAAAAGAATGGTGGAGACACTGGATAAAAGAGCGCGAGGACAGCGGCGGAGACATGGGATAAAAGAGTGCAAGGAGAGTGGAGACACAGGATAAAAAAGCACGAGGAGAGCGGCGGAGACACAGGATAAAAGAGCGGTGGAGACACAGGATAAAAGAGCGCGAGGAGACCGGAGACACAGGGAAAAAGAGCGCGAGGAGAGTGGTGGAGACACAGGATAAAAGAGTGTGAGGAGACGCAGGATAAAAGAGTGTGAGGAGACGCAGGATAAAAGAGCGCGAGGAGAATGGCGGAGACACGGTAAAAGAGCGCGAGGGGAGCGGCGGAGACGCAGGATAAAAGAGCGCGAGGGGAGCAGTGGAGACACAGGATAAAAGTGCGTGAGGAGAGCGGCGGAGACGCAGGATAAAAGAGTGCAAGGAGAGTGGAGACACAGGATAAAAGAGCACGAGGAGAGCGGCGGAGACGCAGGATAAAAGTGCGCGAGGAGAGCGGCGGAGACGCAGGATAAAAGAGCGCAAGGAGAGCGGCGGAGGCCCAGGTTAAAAGAGCGCGAGGAGTGCAGCAGAGACGCAGAATAAAAGAGCGTGAGGAGAGCGGCGGAGACGCAGGATAATAGAGCGCGAGGAGAGCGGCGGAGACGCAGGATAATAGAGCGCGAGGAGAGCGGCGGAGACGCAGGATAAAAGAGCGTGAGGAGAGCGGCGGAGACGCAGGATAAAAGAGTGCAAGGAGTGTGGAGATACAGGATAAAAGAGCGCGAGGAGAGCGGCGGAGACGCAGGATAAAAGTGCGCGAGGAGAGCGGCGGAGACGCAGGATAAAAGAGCGCAAGGAGAGCGGCGGAGATGCAGGATAAAAGAGTGCAAGGAGAGTGGAGACACAGGATAAAAGAATGGTGGAGACACAGGATAAAAGAGAGCGAGGACAGCGGCGGAGACATGGGATAAAAGAGCGCAAGGAGAGTGGAGACACAGGATAAAAGAGCACGAGGAGAGCGGCGGAGACGCAGGATAAAAGAGCGTGAGGAGAATGGCGGAGACACGGTAAAAGAGCGGGAGGAGAGCGGCGGAGACGCAGGATATAAGAGCGCGAGGGGAGCGGCGGAGACGCAGGATAAAAGAGCGCGAGGAGAGCGGCGGAGACGCAGGATAAAAGAGCGCGAGGAGAGCGGCGGAGACGCAGGATAAAAGAGCGCGAGGAGAGCGGCGGAGACGCAGGATAAAAGAGCGTGAGGAGAATGGCGGAGACACGGTAAAAGAGCGGGAGGAGAGCGGCGGAGACGCAGGATATAAGAGCGCGAGGGGAGCGGCGGAGACGCAGGATAATAGAGCGCGAGGAGAGCGGCGGAGACGCAGGATAAAAGAGCGCGAGGAGAGCGGCGGAGACGCAGGATAAAAGAGCCCAAGGAGAGTGGAGACACAGGATAAAAGAGTGGCGGAGACATGGGATAAAAGAGCGCAAGGAGAGTGGAGACACAGGATAAAAGAGAGCGAGGACAGCGGCGGAGACATGGGATAAAAGAGCGCAAGGAGAGTGGAGACACAGGATAAAAGAGCGCGAGGAGAGCGGCGGAGACGCAGGATAAAAGAGCGTGAGGAGAATGGCGGAGACACGGTAAAAGAGCGGGAGGAGAGCGGCGGAGACGCAGGATATAAGAGCGCGAGGGGAGCAGCGGAGACGCAGGATAAAAGAGCACGAGGAGAGCGGCGGAGACGCAGTATTAAAAAGCGCAAGGAGAGCGGCGGAGACGCAGGATAAAAGAGCGCGAGGAGAGCGGCGGTGGCGCAGGATAAAAGAGCGCAAGGAGAACGGCGGAGGCGCAGGATAAAAGAGCGCGAGGAGAGTGGCGACACAGGATAAAAGAGCGCGAGGAGATTGGCGGAGGCGCAGGATTAAAGAGCGCAAGGAGAGCGGCGGAGACGCAGGATAAAAGAGCGCGAGGAGAGCGGCGGTGGCGCAGGATAAAAGAGCGCAAGGAGAACGGCGGAGGCGCAGGATAAAAGAGCGCGAGGAGAGTGGAGACACAGGATAAAAGAGCGCGAGGAGAGTGGCGGAGGCGCAGGATAAAAGAGCGCAAGGAGAGCGGCGGAGACGCAGGATAAAAGAGCGCGAGGAGAGCGGCGGAGACGCAGGATAAAAGAGCGCAAGGAGAGTGGAGACACAGGATAAAAGAGTGGCGGAGACATGGGATAAAAGAGCGCAAGGAGAGTGGAGACACAGGATAAAAGAGAGCGAGGACAGCGGCGGAGACATGGGATAAAAGCGCAAGGAGAGTGGAGACACAGGATAAAAGAGCACGAGGAGAGCGGCGGAGACGCAGGATAAAAGAGCGTGAGGAGAATGGCGGAGACACGGTAAAAGAGCGGGAGGAGAGCGGCGGAGACGCAGGATATAAGAGCGCGAGGGGAGCAGCGGAGACGCAGGATAAAAGAGCACGAGGAGAGCGGCGGAGACGCAGTATTAAAGAGCGCAAGGAGAGCGGCGGAGACGCAGGATAAAAGAGCGCGAGGAGAGCGGCGGAGACGTAGGATAAAAGAGTGCGAGGAGTGCGGCGGAGGCGCTGGATAAAAGTGCGCGAGGAGAGCGGCGGAGACACAGGATAAAAGTGCGTGAGGAGAGCGGCGGAGACACAGGATAAAAGAGTGCAAGGAGAGTGGAGACACAGGATAAAAGAGCACGAGGAGAGCGGCGGAGACGCAGGATAAAAGTGCGCGAGGAGAGCGGCGGAGATGCAGGATAAAAGAGCGCAAGGAGAGCGGCGGAGGCCCAGGTTAAAAGAGCGCGAGGA
The DNA here is from genome assembly GCF_017639515.1 of Carcharodon carcharias. Lineage (NCBI taxonomy): Eukaryota > Metazoa > Chordata > Chondrichthyes > Lamniformes > Lamnidae > Carcharodon > Carcharodon carcharias. The sequence goes on along the minus strand of NC_054478.1, from coordinate 119,868,243 downwards.
GTGCAGCGGAGACGCAGGATAAAAGAGCGTGAGGAGAGCGGCGGAGACGCAGGATAATAGAGCGCGAGGAGAGCGGCGGAGACGCAGGATAATAGAGCGCGAGGAGAGCGGCGGAGATGCAGGATAAAAGAGCGTGAGGAGAGCGGCGGAGACGCAGGATAAAAGAGTGCAAGGAGTGTGGAGATACAGGATAAAAGAGCGTGAGGAGAGCGGCGGAGACACAGGATAAAAGTGCGCGAGGAGAGCGGCGGAGACGCAGGATAAAAGAGCGCAAGGAGAGCGGCAGAGATGCAGGATAAAAGAGTGCAAGGAGAGTGGAGACACAGGATAAAAGAATGGTGGAGACACAGGATAAAAGAGAGCGAGGACAGCGGCGGAGACATGGGATAAAAGAGCGCAAGGAGATTGGAGACACAGGATAAAAGAGCACGAGGAGAGCGGCGGAGACGCAGGATAAAAGAGCGTGAGGAGAATGGCGGAGACACGGTAAAAGAGCGGGAGGAGAGCGGCGGAGACGCAGGATATAAGAGCGCGAGGGGAGCAGCGGAGACGCAGGATAAAAGAGCACGAGGAGAGCGGCGGAGACGCAGTATTAAAGAGCGCAAGGAGAGCGGCGGAGACGCAGGATAAAAGAGCGCGAGGAGAGCGGCGGAGGCACAGGGTAAAAGAGCCCGAGGAGAGAGGAGACACAGTGAAAAAGAACGCGAGGAGCGCGGCGGTGTCGCAAAATAAAAGAGCGCAAGGAGAGTGGTGGAGACACAGGATAAAAGAGCGCGAGGAGAGTGGCGGAGACGTAGGATAAAAGAGCGCGAGGAGTGCGGCGGAGGCGCTGGATAAAAGTGCGCGAGGAGAGCGGCGGAGACACAGGATAAAAGTGCGTGAGGAGAGCGGCGGAGACGCAGGATAAAAGAGTGCAAGGAGAGTGGAGACACAGGATAAAAGAGCACGAGGAGAGCGGCGGAGACACAGGATAAAAGTGCGTGAGGAGAGCGGCGGAGACGCAGGATAAAAGAGTGCAAGGAGAGTGGAGACACAGGATAAAAGAGCGCGAGGAGTGCAGCGGAGACACAGGATAAAAGAGCGTGAGGAGAGCGGCAGAGACGCAGGATAATAGAGCGCGAGGAGAGCGGCGGAGACGCAGGATAATAGAGCGCGAGGAGAGCGGCGGAGACGCAGGATAAAAGAGTGTGAGGAGAGCGGCGGAGACGCAGGATAAAAGAGTGCAAGGAGTGTGGAGATACAGGATAAAAGAGCGCGAGGAGAGCGGCGGAGACGCAGGATAAAAGTGCGCGAGGAGAGCGGCGGAGATGCAGGATAAAAGAGCGCAAGGAGAGCGGCGGAGATGCAGGATAAAAGAGTGCAAGGAGAGTGGAGACACAGGATAAAAGAATGGTGGAGACACAGGATAAAAGAGAGCGAGGACAGCGGCGGAGACATGGGATAAAAGAGCGCAAGGAGAGTGGAGACACAGGATAAAAGAGCGCGAGGAGAGCGGCGGAGACAGAGGATAACAGAGCGGTGGAGACACTGGATAAAAGAGCGTGAGGAGAGCGGCGGAGACACAGGATAAAAGAGCGCGAGGAGACCGGAGACACAGGGAAAAAAAGCGCGAGGAGAGTGGTGGAGACACAGGATAAAAGAGTGTGAGGAGACGCAGGATAAAAGAGTGTGAGGAGACGCAGGATAAAAGAGCGCGAGGAGAATGGCGGAGACACGGTAAAAGAGCGCGAGGAGAGCGGCGGAGACGCAGGATAAAAGAGTGCGAGGGGAGCAGCGGAGACGCAGGATATAAGAGAACGAGGAGAGCGGCGGAGACGCAGGACAATAGAGCGCGAGGAGAGCGGCGGCGACACAGGATAAAAGAGCGCGAGGAGAGCGGCGGAGGCGCAGGATAAAAGCGCAAGGAGAACGGCGGAGGCGCAGGATAAAAGAGCGCGAGGGGAGTGGAGACACAGGATAAAAGAGCGCGAGGAGAGTGGCGGAGGCGCAGGATAAAAGAGCGCGAGGAGAGCGGCGGAGACGCAGGATAATAGAGCGCAAGGAGAGTGGAGACACAGGATAAAAGAGTGGCGGAGACATGGGATAAAAGAGCGCAAGGAGAGTGGAGACACAGGATAAGAGAGCGAGGACAGTGGCGGAGACATGGGATAAAAGAGCGCTAGGAGAGTGGAGATACAGGATAAAAGAGCGCGAGGAGAGCGGCGGAGACACAGGATAAAAGAGCGTTGGAGACACTGGATAAAAGAGCGTGAGGAGAGCGGCGGAGACACAGGATAAAAGAGTGTGAGGAGACGCAGGATAAAAGAGTGAGAGGAGACACAGGATAAAAGAGCGCGAGGAGAATGGCGGAGACACGGTAAAAGAGCGGGAGGAGAGCGGCGGAGTCGCAGGATATAAGAGCACGAGGGGAGCAGAGGAGACGCAGGATATAGAGGACGAGGAGAGCGGCGGAGACGCAGTATTAAAGAGCGCAAGGAGAGCGGCGGAGACACAGGATAAAAGTGCGCGAGGAGAGCGGCGGAGACGCAGGATAAAAGAGCGCAAGGAGAGTGGAGACACAGGATAAAAGAATGGTGGAGACACAGGATAAAAGAGAGCGAGGACAGCGGCGGAGACATGGGATAAAAGAGCGCAAGGAGAGTGGAGACACAGGATAAAAGAGCACGAGGAGAGCGGCGGAGACGCAGGATAAAAGAGCGTGAGGAGAATGGCGGAGACACGGTAAAAGAGCGGGAGGAGAGCGGCGGAGACGCAGGATATAAGAGCGCGAGGGGAGCAGCGGAGACGCAGGATAAAAGAGCACGAGGAGAGCGGCGGAGACGCAGTATTAAAGAGCGCAAGGAGAGCGGCGGAGACGCAGGATAAAAGAGCGCGAGGAGAGCGGCGGAGGCACAGGGTAAAAGAGCCCGAGGAGAGAGGAGACACAGTGAAAAAGAACGCGAGGAGCGCGGCGGTGTCGCAAAATAAAAGAGCGCAAGGAGAGTGGTGGAGACACAGGATAAAAGAGCGCGAGGAGAGTGGCGGAGACGTAGGATAAAAGAGCGCGAGGAGTGCGGCGGAGACACAGGATAAAAGTGCGTGAGGAGAGCGGCGGAGACGCAGGATAAAAGAGTGCAAGGAGAGTGGAGACACAGGATAAAAGAGCACGAGGAGAGCGGCGGAGACGCAGGATAAAAGTGCGCGAGGAGAGCGGCGGAGACGCAGGATAAAAGAGCGCAAGGAGAGCGGCGGAGGCCCAGGATAAAAGAGCGTGAGGAGTGCAGCGGAGACACAGGATAAAAGAGCGTGAGGAGAGCGGCGGAGACGCAGGATAATAGAGCGCGAGGAGAGCGGTGGAGACGCAGGATAACAGAGCGCGAGGAGAGCGGCGGAGACGCAGGATAAAAGAGCGTGAGGAGAGCGGCGGAGACGCAGGATAAAAGAGTGCAAGGAGTGTGGAGATACAGGATAAAAGAGCGCGAGGAGAGCGGCGGAGACGCAGGATAAAAGTGCGCGAGGAGATCGGCGGAGACGCAGGATAAAAGAGCGCAAGGAGAGCGGCGGAGATGCAGGATAAAAGAGTGCAAGGAGAGTGGAGACACAGGATAAAAGAATGGTGGAGACACAGGATAAAAGAGAGCGAGGACAGCGGCGGAGACATGGGATTAAAGAGCGCAAGGAGAGTGGAGACACAGGATAAAAGAGCGCGAGGAGAGCGGCGGAGACAGAGGATAACAGAGCGGTGGAGACACTGGATAAAAGAGCGTGAGGAGAGCGGCGGAGACACAGGATAAAAGAGCGCGAGGAGACCGGAGACACAGGGAAAAAAAGCGCGAGGAGAGTGGTGGAGACACAGGATAAAAGAGTGTGAGGAGACGCAGGATAAAAGAGTGTGAGGAGACGAGGATAAAAGAGCGCGAGGAGAATGGCGGAGACACGGTAAAAGAGCGCGAGGAGAGCGGCGGAGACGCAGGATAAAAGAGCGCGAGGGGAGCAGCGGAGACGCAGGATATAAGAGCACGAGGAGAGCGGCGGAGACGCAGTATAAAAGAGCGCAAGGAGAGCGGTGGAGACACAGGATAAAAGAGCGCGAGGAGAGCGGCGGAGGCGCAGGATAAAAGCGCAAGGAGAACGGCGGAGGCGCAGGATAAAAGAGCGCGAGGGGAGTGGAGACACAGGATAAAAGAGCGCGAGGAGAGTGGCGGAGGCGCAGGATAAAAGAGCGCGAGGAGAGCGGCGGAGACGCAGGATAATAGAGCGCAAGGAGAGTGGAGACACAGGATAAAAGAGTGGCGGAGACATGGGATAAAAGAGCGCAAGGAGAGTGGAGACACAGGATAAAAGAGAGCGAGGACAGTGGCGGAGACATGGGATAAAAGAGCGCTAGGAGAGTGGAGACACAGGATAAAAGAACGCGAGGAGAGCGGCGGAGACACAGGATAAAAGAGCGTTGGAGACACTGGATAAAAGAGCGTGAGGAGAGCGGCGGAGACACAGGATAAAAGAGTGTGAGGAGACGCAGGATAAAAGAGTGAGAGGAGACACAGGATAAAAGAGCGCGAGGAGAATGGCGGAGACACGGTAAAAGAGCGGGAGGAGAGCGGCGGAGACGCAGGATATAAGAGCACGAGGGGAGCAGAGGAGACGCAGGATAATAGAGGACGAGGAGAGCGGCGGAGACGCAGTATTAAAGAGCGCAAGGAGAGCGGCGGAGACGCAGGATAATAGAGCACGAGGAGAGCGGCGGAGACGCAGGATAAAAGAGCGCGAGGAGAGCGGCGGAGGCGCAGGATAAAAGAGCGCAAGGAGAACGGCGGAGGCGCAGGATAATAGAGCGCGAGGAGTACGGCGGAGGCGCAGGATAAAAGAGCGTGAGGAGAGCGGCAGAGACGCAGGATAATAGAGCGCAAGGAGAGCGGCGGAGACGCAGGATAAAAGAGCGTGAGGAGAGCGGCGGAGACGCAGGATAAAAGAGTGCAAGGAGAGTGGAGACACAGGATAAAAGAGCACGAGGAGAGCGGCGGAGATGCAGGATAAAAGTGCGCGAGGAGAGCGGCGGAGACACGGTAAAAGTGCGCGAGGTGAGCGGCAGAGGCACAGGGTAAAAGAGCCCGAGGAGAGAGGAGACACAGTGAAAAAGAACGCGAGGAGAGCGGCGGAGTCGCAAAATAAAAGAGCGCAAGGAGAGTGGTGGAGACGCAGGATAATAGAGCGCGAGGAGAGCGGCGGAGACGCAGGATAAAAAAGCGTGAGGAGAGCGGCGGAGACGCAGGATAAAAGAGTGCAAGGAGAGTGGAGACAAAGGATAAAAGAGCGCGAGGAGAGCAGCAGAGATGCAGGATAAAAGAGTGCAAGGAGAGTGGAGACACAGGATAAAAGAATGGTGGAGACATTGGATAAAAGAGCGCGAGGACAGTGGCGGAGACGTGGGATAAAAGAGCGCAAGGAGAGTGGAGACACAGGATAAAAGAGCGGGAGGAGAGCGGCGGAGACGCAGGATAATAGAGCGCGAGGAGAGCGGTGGAGACGCAGGATAATAGAGCGCGAGGAGAGCGGCGGAGACGCAGGATAAAAGAGCGTGAGGAGAGTGGAGACACAGGATAAAAGAGAGCGAGGACAGCGGCGGAGACATGGGATAAAAGAGGGCAAGGAGAGTGGAGACACAGGATAAAAGAGCGCGAGGAGAGCGGCAGAGACGCAGGATAAAAGAGCGTGAGGAGAATGGCGGAGACACGGTAAAAGAGCGGGAGGTGAGCGGCGGAGACGCAGGATATAAGAGCGCGAGGGGAGCAGCGGAGACGCAGGATAAAAGAGCGCGAGGAGAACGGTGGAGACGCAGGATAATAGAGCGCGAGAAGAGCGGTGGAGACGCAGGATAATAGAGCGTGAGGAGAGCGGCAGAGACGCAGGATAAAAGAGCGCGAGGAGAGCAGCGGAGATGCAGGATAAAAGAGTGCAAGGAGAGTGGAGACACAGGATAAAAGAATGGTGGAGCCACTGGATAAAAGAGCGCGAGGACAGCGGCGGAGACATGGGATAAAAGAGTGCAAGGAGAGTGGAGACACAGGATAAAAAAGCACGAGGAGAGCGGCGGAGACACAGGATAAAAGAGCGGTGGAGACACAGGATAAAAGAGCGCGAGGAGACCGGAGACACAGGGAAAAAGAGCGCGAGGAGAGTGGTGGAGACACAGGATAAAAGAGTGTGAGGAGACGCAGGATAAAAGAGTGTGAGGAGACGCAGGATAAAAGAGCGCGAGGAGAGCGGCGGAGACGCAGGATAAAAGAGCGCGAGGGGAGCAGCGGAGACGCAGGATAAAAGAGCGCGAGGGGACCGGTGGAGACACAGGATAAAAGTGCGTGAGGAGAGCGCGGAGACGCAGGATAAAAGAGTGCAAGGAGAGTGGAGACACAGGATAAAAGAGCACGAGGAGAGCGGCGGAGACGCAGGATAAAAGTGCGCGAGGAGAGCGGCGGAGACGCAGGATAAAAGAGCGCAAGGAGAGCGGCGGAGGCCCAGGTTAAAAGATCGCGAGGAGTGCAGCGGAGACGCAGGATAAAAGAGCGTGAGGAGAGCGGCGGAGACGCAGGATAATAGAGCGCGAGGAGAGCGGAGGAGACGCAGGATAATAGAGCGCGAGGAGAGCGGCGGAGACGCAGGATAAAAGAGCGTGAGGAGAGCGGCGGAGACGCAGGATAAAAGAGTGCAAGGATTGTGGAGATACAGGATAAAAGAGCGCGAGGAGAGCGGCGGAGACGCAGGATAAAAGTGCGCGAGGAGAGCGGCGGAGACGCAGGATAAAAGAGCGCAAGGAGAGCGGCGGAGATGCAGGATAAAAGAGTGCAAGGAGAGTGGAGACACAGGATAAAAGAATGGTGGAGACACAGGATAAAAGAGAGCGAGGACAGCGGCGGAGACATGGGATAAAAGAGCGCAAGGAGAGTGGAGACACAGGATAAAAGAGCACGAGGAGAGCGGCGGAGACGCAGGATAAAAGAGCGTGAGGAGAATGGCGGAGACACGGTAAAAGAGCGGGAGGAGAGCGGCGGAGACGCAGGATATAAGAGCGCGAGGGGAGCGGCGGAGACGCAGGATAATAGAGCGCGAGGAGAGCGGCGGAGACGCAGGATAAAAGAGCGCGAGGAGAGCGGCGGAGACGCAGGATAATAGAGCGCGAGGAGAGCGGCGGAGACGCAGGATAAAAGAGCGTGAGGAGAGCGGCGGAGACGCAGGATAAAAGAGTGCAAGGAGTGTGGAGATACAGGATAAAAGAGCGCGAGGAGAGCGGCGGAGACGCAGGATAAAAGTGCGCGAGGAGAGCGGCGGAGACGCAGGATAAAAGAGCGCAAGGAGAGCGGCGGAGATGCAGGATAAAAGAGTGCAAGGAGAGTGGAGACACAGGATAAAAGAATGGTGGAGACACAGGATAAAAGAGAGCGAGGACAGCGGCGGAGACATGGGATAAAAGAGCGCAAGGAGAGTGGAGACACAGGATAAAAGAGCACGAGGAGAGCGGCGGAGACGCAGGATAAAAGAGCGTGAGGAGAATGGCGGAGACACGGTAAAAGAGCGGGAGGAGAGCGGCGGAGACGCAGGATATAAGAGCGCGAGGGGAGCGGCGGAGACGCAGGATAATAGAGCGCGAGGAGAGCGGCGGAGACGCAGGATAAAAGAGCGCGAGGAGAGCGGCGGAGACGCAGGATAAAAGAGCGCGAGGAGAGCGGCGGAGGCGCAGGATAAAAGAGCGCAAGGAGAACGGCGGAGGCGCAGGATAAAAGAGCGCGAGGAGAGTGGAGACACAGGATAAAAGAGCGCGAGGAGAGTGGCGGAGGCGCAGGATAAAAGAGCGCAAGGAGAGCGGCGGAGACGCAGGATAAAAGAGCGCGAGGAGAGCGGCGGAGACTCAGGATAAAAGAGCGCAAGGAGAGTGGAGACACAGGATAAAAGAGTGGCGGAGACATGGGATAAAAGAGCGCAAGGAGAGTGGAGACACAGGATAAAAGAGAGCGAGGACAGCGGCGGAGACATGGGATAAAAGAGGGCAAGGAGAGTGGAGACACAGGATAAAAGAGCGCGAGGAGAGCGGCAGAGACGCAGGATAAAAGAGCGTGAGGAGAATGGCGGAGACACGGTAAAAGAGCGGGAGGTGAGCGGCGGAGACGCAGGATATAAGAGCGCGAGGGGAGCAGCGGAGACGCAGGATAAAAGAGCACGAGGAGAGCGGCGGAGACGCAGTATTAAAGAGCGCAAGGAGAGCGGCGGAGACGCAGGATAAAAGAGCGCGAGGAGAGCGGCGGAGGCGCAGGATAAAAGAGCGCAAGGAGAACGGCGGAGGCGCAGGATAAAAGAGCGCGAGGAGAGTGGAGACACAGGATAAAAGAGCGCGAGGAGAGTGGCGGAGGCGCAGGATAAAAGAGCGCAAGGAGAGCGGCGGAGACGCAGGATAAAAGAGCGCGAGGAGAGCGGCGGAGACGCAGGATAAAAGAGCGCAAGGAGAGTGGCGGAGACGCAGGATAATAGAGCGCGAGGAGAGCGGTGGAGACACAGGATAAAAGAGCGCGAGGAGAGCGGCGGAGGCACAGGGTAAAAGAGCGCGAGGAGAGCGGCGGAGACGCAGGATAAAAGAGCGCAAGGAGAGTGGAGACACAGGATAAAAGAGTGGCGGAGACATGGGATAAAAGAGCGCAAGGAGAGTGGAGACACAGGATAAAAGAGAGCGAGGACAGCGGCGGAGACATGGGATAAAAGAGCGCAAGGAGAGTGGAGACACAGGATAAAAGAGCGCGAGGAGAGCGGCGGAGACGCAGGATAAAAGAGCGTGAGGAGAATGGCGGAGACACGGTAAAAGAGCGGGAGGAGAGCGGCGGAGACGCAGGATATAAGAGCGCGAGGGGAGCAGCGGAGACGCAGGATAAAAGAGCACGAGGAGAGCGGCGGAGACGCAGTATTAAAGAGCGCAAGGAGAGCGGCGGAGACGCAGGATAAAAGAGCACGAGGAGAGCGGCGAGGCGCAGGATAAAAGAGCGCAAGGAGAACGGCGGAGGCGCAGGATAAAAGAGCGCGAGGAGAGTGGAGACACAGGATAAAAGAGCGCGAGGAGAGTGGCGGAGGCGCAGGATAAAAGAGCGCAAGGAGAGCGGCGGAGGCACAGGGTAAAAGAGCCCGAGGAGAGAGGAGACACAGTGAAAAAGAACGCGAGGAGCGCGGCGGTGTCGCAAAATAAAAGAGCGCAAGGAGAGTGGTGGAGACACAGGATAAAAGAGTGCGAGGAGAGTGGCGGAGACGTAGGATAAAAGAGCGCGAGGAGTGCGGCGGAGGCGCTGGATAAAAGTGCGCGAGGAGAGCGGCGGAGACACAGGATAAAAGTGCGTGAGGAGAGCGGCGGAGACGCAGGATAAAAGAGTGCAAGGAGAGTGGAGACACAGGATAAAAGAGCACGAGGAGAGCGGCGGAGACGCAGGATAAAAGTGCGCGAGGAGAGCGGCGGAGACGCAGGATAAAAGAGCTCAAGGAGAGCGGCGGAGGCCCAGGATAAAAGAGCGCGAGGAGTGCAGCGGAGACGCAGGATAAAAGAGCGTGAGGAGAGCGGCGGAGACGCAGGATAATAGAGCGCGAGGAGAGCGGTGGAGACGCAGGATAATAGAGCGCGAGGAGAGCGGCGGAGACGCAGGATAAAAGAGCGTGAGGAGAGCGGCGGAGACGCAGGATAAAAGAGTGCAAGGAGTGTGGAGATACAGCATAAAAGAGCGCGAGGAGAGCGGCGGAGACGCAGAATAAAAGTGCGCGAGGAGAGCGGCGGAGAGGCAGGATAAAAGAGCGCAAGGAGAGCGGCGGAGATGCAGGATAATAGAGTGCGAGGAGAGCGGCGGAGACGCAGGATAATAGAGCGCGAGGAGAGCGGCGGAGATGCAGGATAAAAGAGCGTGAGGAGAGCGGCGGAGACGCAGGATAAAAGAGTGCAAGGAGTGTGGAGATACAGGATAAAAGAGCGCGAGGAGAGTGGCGGAGACACAGGATAAAAGTGCGCGAGGAGAGCGGCGGAGACGCAGGATAAAAGAGCGCAAGGAGAGCGGCAGAGATGCAGGATAAAAGAGTGCAAGGAGAGTGGAGACACAGGATAAAAGAATGGTGGAGACACAGGATAAAAGAGAGCGAGGACAGCGGCGGAGACATGGGATAAAAGAGCGCAAGGAGAGTGGAGACACAGGATAAAAGAGCACGAGGAGAGCGGCGGAGACGCAGGATAAAAGAGCGTGAGGAGAATGGCGGAGACACGGTAAAAGAGCGGGAGGAGAGCGGCGGAGACGCAGGATATAAGAGCGCGAGGGGAGCAGCGGAGACGCAGGATAAAAGAGCACGAGGAGAGCGGCGGAGACGCAGTATTAAAGAGCGCAAGGAGAGCGGCGGAGACGCAGGATAAAAGAGCGCGAGGAGAGCGGCGGAGGCACAGGGTAAAAGAGCCCGAGGAGAGAGGAGACACAGTGAAAAAGAACGCGAGGAGCGCGGCGGTGTCGCAAAATAAAAGAGCGCAAGGAGAGTGGTGGAGACACAGGATAGAAGAGCGCGAGGAGAGCGGCGGAGACGTAGGATAAAAGAGCGCGAGGAGTGCGGCGGAGGCGCTGGATAAAAGTGCGCGAGGAGAGCGGCGGAGACACAGGATAAAAGTGCGTGAGGAGAGCGGCGGAGACGCAGGATAAAAGAGTGCAAGGAGTGTGGAGATACAGGATAAAAGAGCGCGAGGAGAGCGGCGGAGACGCAGGATAAAAGTGCGCGAGGAGAGCGGCGGAGACGCAGGATAAAAGAGCGCAAGGAGAGCGGCGGAGATGCAGGATAAAAGAGTGCAAGGAGAGTGGAGACACAGGATAAAAGAATGGTGGAGACACAGGATAAAAGAGAGCGAGGACGGCGGCGGAGACATGGGATAAAAGAGCGCAAGGAGAGTGGAGACACAGGATAAAAGAGCGCGAGGAGAGCGGCGGAGACAGAGGATAACAGAGCGGTGGAGACACTGGATAAAAGAGCGTGAGGAGAGCGGCGGAGACACAGGATAATAGAGCGCGAGGAGACCGGAGACACAGGGAAAAAAAGCGCGAGGAGAGTGGTGGAGACACAGGATAAAAGAGTGTGAGGAGACGCAGGATAAAAGAGTGTGAGGAGACGCAGGATAAAAGAGCGCGAGGAGAATGGCGGAGACACGGTAAAAGAGCGCGAGGAGAGCGGCGGAGACGCAGGATAAAAGAGCGCGAGGGGAGCAGCGGAGACGCAGGATATAAGAGCACGAGGAGAGCGGCGGAGACGCAGTATAAAAGAGCGCAAGGAGAGCGGTGGAGACGCAGGATAATAGAGCGCGAGGAGAGCGGCGGAGACACAGGATAAAAGAGCGCGAGGAGAGCGGCGGAGGCGCAGGATAAAAGCGCAAGGAGAACGGCGGAGGCGCAGGATAAAAGAGCGCGAGGGGAGTGGAGACACAGGATAAAAGAGCGCGAGGAGAGTGGCGGAGGCGCAGGATAAAAGAGCGCGAGGAGAGCGGCGGAGACGCAGGATAATAGAGCGCAAGGAGAGTGGAGACACAGGATAAAAGAGTGGCGGAGACATGGGATAAAAGAGCGCAAGGAGAGTGGAGACACAGGATAAAAGAGAGCGAGGACAGTGGCGGAGACATGGGATAAAAGAGCGCTAGGAGAGTGGAGACACAGGATAAAAGAGCGCGAGGAGAGCGGCGGAGACACAGGATAAAAGAGCGTTGGAGACACTGGATAAAAGAGCGTGAGGAGAGCGGCGGAGACACAGGATAAAAGAGTGTGAGGAGACGCAGGATAAAAGAGTGAGAGGAGACACAGGATAAAAGAGCGCGAGGAGAATGGCGGAGACACGGTAAAAGAGCGGGAGGAGAGCGGCGGAGACGCAGGATATAAGAGCACGAGGGGAGCAGAGGAGACGCAGGATAATAGAGGACGAGGAGAGCGGCGGAGACGCAGTATTAAAGAGCGCAAGGAGAGCGGCGGAGGCGCAGGATAATAGAGCGCGAGGAGAGCGGCGGAGACGCAGGATAAAAGAGCGCGAGGAGAGCGGCGGAGGCGCAGGATAAAAGAGCGCAAGGAGAACGGCGGAGGCGCAGGATAATAGAGCGCGAGGGGAGCGGCGGAGACACGGTAAAAGTGCGCAAGGAGAGCGGCAGAGGCACAGGGTAAAAGAGCCCGAGGAGATGAGACACAGTGAAAAAGAACGCGATGAGAGCGGCGGAGTCGCAAAATAAAAGAGCGCAAGGAGAGTGGTGGAGACGCAGGATAATAGAGCGCGAGGAGAGCGGCGGAGACGCAGGATAAAAAAGCGTGAGGAGAGCGGCGGAGACGCAGGATAAAAGAGCGCAAGGAGAGTGGAGACACAGGATAAAAGAGAGCGAGGACAGCAGCGGAGACATGGGATAAAAGAGCGCAAGGAGAGTGGAGACACAGGATAAAAGAGCGCGAGGAGAGCGGCGGAGACACAGGATAAAAGAGCGGTGGAGACACTGGATAAAAGAGCGTGAGGAGAGCGGCGGAGACACAGGATAAAACAGCGCGAGGAGACCGGAGACACAGGGAAAAAGAGCGCGAGGAGAGTGGTGGAGACACAGGATAAAAGAGTGTGAGGAGATGCAGGATAAAAGAGTGTGAGGAGATGCAGGATAAAAGAGCGCGAGGTGAATGGCAGAGACACGGTAAAAGAGCGGGAGGAGAGCGGCGGAGACGCAGGATATAAGAGCGCGAGGGGAGCGGCGGAGACGCAGGATAAAAGAGCATGAGGAGAGCGGCGGAGACGCAGTATAAAAGAGCGCAAGGAGAGCGGCGGAGACGCAGGACAATAGAGCGCGAGGAGAGTGGCGGAGACGCAGGATAAAAGAGCGCGAGGAGAGCGGCAGAGGCGCAGGATAAAAGAGCGCAAGGAGAACGGCGGAGGCGCAGTATAAAAGAGCGCGAGGAGAGTGGAGAAACAGGATAAAAGAGCGCGAGGTGAGTGGCGGAGGCGCAGGATAAAAGAGCGCAAGGAGAGCGGCGGAGACGCAGGATAAAAGAGCGCGAGGAGAGCGGCGGAGACGCAGGATAAAGGTGCGCGAGGAGAGCGGCAGAGATGCAGGATAAGAGAGCGCGAGGAGAATGGCGGAGACGCAGGATAATAGAGCGCGAGAATAGCAGCTGAGACGCAGGATAATAGTGCGCAAGGAGAGCGGCGGAGACGCAGGATAAAAGTGCGCGAGGAGAGCAGCAGAGATGCAGGATAAAAGAGCGCGAGGAGAACGGCGGAGACACAGGATAATAGAGCGCGAGGAGAGCGGCGGAGACGCAGGATAAAAGAGCGCGAGGAGAGCGGCGGAGGCACAGGGTAAAAGAGCCCGAGGAGAGAGGAGACAAAGTGAAAAAGAACGCGAGGAGCGCGGTGGTGTCGCAAAATAAAAGAGCGCAAGGAGAGTGGTGGAGACACAGGATAAAAGAGCGCGAGGAGAGTGGCGGAGACGTAGGATAAAAGAGCGCGAGGAGTGCGGCGGAGGCGCAGGATAAAAGTGCGCGAGGAGAGCGGCAGAGACACAGGATAAAAGTGCGTGAGGAGAGCGGCGGAGGCGCAGGATAAAAGAGCGTGAGGAGTGCGGCGGAGGCGCAGGATAAAAGAGCGCGAGGAGAACGGTGGGGACCCAGGATAATAGAGCGCGAGAAGAGCGGCGGAGACGCAGGATAATAGAGCGTGAGGAGAGCGGCAGAGACGCAGGATAAAAGAGCGCGAGGAGAGCAGCGGAGATGCAGGATAAAAGAGTGCAAGGAGAGTGGAGACACAGGATAAAAGAATGGTGGAGACACTGGATAAAAGAGCGCGAGGACAGCGGCGGAGACATGGGATAAAAGAGCGCAAGGAGAGTGGAGACACAGGATAAAAAAGCACGAGGAGAGCGGCGGAGACACAGGATAAAAGAACGGTGGAGACACAGGATAAAAGAGCGCGAGGAGACCGGAGACACAGGGAAAAAGAGCGCGAGGAGAGTGGTGGAGACACAGGATAAAAGAGTGTGAGGAGACGCAGGATAAAAGAGTGTGAGGAGACGCAGGATAAAAGAGCGCGAGGAGAATGGTGGAGACACGGTAAAAGAGCGCGAGGGGAGCGGCGGAGACGCAGGATAAAAGAGCGCGAGCAGAGCGGAGGAGGCGCAGATTAAAAGAGCGCAAGGAGAGTGGAGACACAGGATAAAAGAGTGGCGAAGACATGGGATAAAAGAGCGCAAGGAGAGTGGAGACACAGGATAAAAGAGCGCGAGGAGAGCGGCGGAGACGCAGGATAAAAGAGCGCGAGGAGAGCGGCGGAGGCACAGGGTAAAAGAGCCCGAGGAGAGAGGAGACACAGTGAAAAAGAACGCGAGGAGCGCGGCGGTGTCGCAAAATAAAAGAGCGCAAGGAGAGTGGTGGAGACACAGGATAAAAGAGCGCGAGGAGAGTGGCGGAGACGTAGGATAAAAGAGCGCGAGGAGTGCGGCGGAGGCGCAGGATAAAAGTGCGCGAGGAGAGCGGCAGAGACACAGGATAAAAGTGCGTGAGGAGAGCGGCGGAGGCGCAGGATAAAAGAGCGCGAGGAGAGCGGCGGAGGCGCAGGATAAAAGAGCGCGAGGAGAACGGTGGAGACGCAGGATAATAGAGCGCGAGAAGAGCGGCGGAGACGCAGGATAATAGAGCGTGAGGAGAGCGGCAGAGACGCAGGATAAAAGAGCGCGAGGAGAGCAGCGGAGATGCAGGATAAAAGAGTGCAAGGAGAGTGGAGACACAGGATAAAAGAATGGTGGAGACACTGGATAAAAGAGCGCGAGGACAGCGGCGGAGACATGGGATAAAAGAGTGCAAGGAGAGTGGAGACACAGGATAAAAAAGCACGAGGAGAGCGGCGGAGACACAGGATAACAGAGCGGTGGAGACACAGGATAAAAGAGCGCGAGGAGACCGGAGACACAGGGAAAAAGAGCGCGAGGAGAGTGGTGGAGACACAGGATAAAAGAGTGTGAGGAGACGCAGGATAAAAGAGTGTGAGGAGACGCAGGATAAAAGAGCGCGAGGAGAATGGCGGAGACACGGTAAAAGAGCGCGAGGGGAGCGGCGGAGACGCAGGATAAAAGAGCGCGAGGGGAGCAGTGGAGACACAGGATAAAAGTGCGTGAGGAGAGCGGCGGAGACGCAGGATAAAAGAGTGCAAGGAGAGTGGAGACACAGGATAAAAGAGCACGAGGAGAGCGGCGGAGACGCAGGATAAAAGTGCGCGAGGAGAGCGGCGGAGACGCAGGATAAAAGAGCGCAAGGAGAGCGGCGGAGGCCCAGGTTAAAAGAGCGCGAGGAGTGCAGCGGAGACGCAGAATAAAAGAGCGTGAGGAGAGCGGCGGAGACGCAGGATAATAGAGCGCGAGGAGAGCGGCGGAGACGCAGGATAATAGAGCGCGAGGAGAGCGGCGGAGACGCAGGATAAAAGAGCGTGAGGAGAGCGGCGGAGACGCAGGATAAAAGAGTGCAAGGAGTGTGGAGATACAGGATAAAAGAGCGCGAGGAGAGCGGCGGAGACGCAGGATAAAAGTGCGCGAGGAGAGCGGCGGAGACGCAGGATAAAAGAGCGCAAGGAGAGCGGCGGAGATGCAGGATAATAGAGTGCAAGGAGAGTGGAGACACAGGATAAAAGAATGGTGGAGACACAGGATAAAAGAGAGCGAGGACAGCGGCGGAGACATGGGATAAAAGAGCGCAAGGAGAGTGGAGACACAGGATAAAAGAGCACGAGGAGAGCGGCGGAGACGCAGGATAAAAGAGCGTGAGGAGAATGGCGGAGACACGGTAAAAGAGCGGGAGGAGAGCGGCGGAGACGCAGGATATAAGAGCGCGAGGGGAGCGGCGGAGACGCAGGATAATAGAGCGCGAGGAGAGCGGCGGAGACGCAGGATAAAAGAGCGCGAGGAGAGCGGCGGAGACGCAGGATAAAAGAGCGCGAGGAGAGCGGCGGAGACGCAGGATAAAAGAGCGTGAGGAGAATGGCGGAGACACGGTAAAAGAGCGGGAGGAGAGCGGCGGAGACGCAGGATATAAGAGCGCGAGGGGAGCGGCGGAGACGCAGGATAATAGAGCGCGAGGAGAGCGGCGGAGACGCAGGATAAAAGAGCGCGAGGAGAGCGGCGGAGACGCAGGATAAAAGAGCCCAAGGAGAGTGGAGACACAGGATAAAAGAGTGGCGGAGACATGGGATAAAAGAGCGCAAGGAGAGTGGAGACACAGGATAAAAGAGAGCGAGGACAGCGGCGGAGACATGGGATAAAAGAGCGCAAGGAGAGTGGAGACACAGGATAAAAGAGCGCGAGGAGAGCGGCGGAGACGCAGGATAAAAGAGCGTGAGGAGAATGGCGGAGACACGGTAAAAGAGCGGGAGGAGAGCGGCGGAGACGCAGGATATAAGAGCGCGAGGGGAGCAGCGGAGACGCAGGATAAAAGAGCACGAGGAGAGCGGCGGAGACGCAGTATTAAAAAGCGCAAGGAGAGCGGCGGAGACGCAGGATAAAAGAGCGCGAGGAGAGCGGCGGTGGCGCAGGATAAAAGAGCGCAAGGAGAACGGCGGAGGCGCAGGATAAAAGAGCGCGAGGAGAGTGGCGACACAGGATAAAAGAGCACGAGGAGAGTGGCGGAGGCGCAGGATTAAAGAGCGCAAGGAGAGCGGCGGAGACGCAGGATAAAAGAGCGCGAGGAGAGCGGCGGTGGCGCAGGATAAAAGAGCGCAAGGAGAACGGCGGAGGCGCAGGATAAAAGAGCGCGAGGAGAGTGGAGACACAGGATAAAAGAGCGCGAGGAGTGTGGCGGAGGCGCAGGATAAAAGAGCGCAAGGAGAGCGGCGGAGACGCAGGATAAAAGAGCGCGAGGAGAGCGGCGGAGACGCAGGATAAAAGAGCGCAAGGAGAGTGGAGACACAGGATAAAAGAGTGGCGGAGACATGGGATAAAAGAGCGCAAGGAGAGTGGAGACACAGGATAAAAGAGCACGAGGAGAGCGGCGGAGACGCAGGATAAAAGAGCGTGAGGAGAATGGCGGAGACACGGTAAAAGAGCGGGAGGAGAGCGGCGGAGACGCAGGATATAAGAGCGCGAGGGGAGCAGCGGAGACGCAGGATAAAAGAGCATGAGGAGAGCGGCGGAGACGCAGTATAAAAGAGCGCAAGGAGAGCGGCGGAGACGCAGGACAATAGAGCGCGAGGAGAGTGGCGGAGACGCAGGATAAAAGAGCGCGAGGAGAGCGGCAGAGGCGCAGGATAAAAGAGCGCAAGGAGAACGGCGGAGGCGCAGTATAAAAGAGCGCGAGGAGAGTGGAGAAACAGGATAAAAGAGCGCGAGGTGAGTGGCGGAGGCGCAGGATAAAAGAGCGCAAGGAGAGCGGCGGAGACGCAGGATAAAAGAGCGCGAGGAGAGCGGCGGAGACGCAGGATAAAGGTGCGCGAGGAGAGCGGCAGAGATGCAGGATAAGAGAGCGCGAGGAGAATGGCGGAGACGCAGGATAATAGAGCGCGAGAATAGCAGCTGAGACGCAGGATAATAGTGCGCAAGGAGAGCGGCGGAGACGCAGGATAAAAGTGCGCGAGGAGAGCAGCAGAGATGCAGGATAAAAGAGCGCGAGGAGAACGGCGGAGACACAGGATAATAGAGCGCGAGGAGAGCGGCGGAGACGCAGGATAAAAGAGCGCGAGGAGAGCGGCGGAGGCACAGGGTAAAAGAGCCCGAGGAGAGAGGAGACAAAGTGAAAAAGAACGCGAGGAGCGCGGTGGTGTCGCAAAATAAAAGAGCGCAAGGAGAGTGGTGGAGACACAGGATAAAAGAGCGCGAGGAGAGTGGCGGAGACGTAGGATAAAAGAGCGCGAGGAGTGCGGCGGAGGCGCAGGATAAAAGTGCGCGAGGAGAGCGGCAGAGACACAGGATAAAAGTGCGTGAGGAGAGCGGCGGAGGCGCAGGATAAAAGAGCGTGAGGAGTGCGGCGGAGGCGCAGGATAAAAGAGCGCGAGGAGAACGGTGGGGACCCAGGATAATAGAGCGCGAGAAGAGCGGCGGAGACGCAGGATAATAGAGCGTGAGGAGAGCGGCAGAGACGCAGGATAAAAGAGCGCGAGGAGAGCAGCGGAGATGCAGGATAAAAGAGTGCAAGGAGAGTGGAGACACAGGATAAAAGAATGGTGGAGACACTGGATAAAAGAGCGCGAGGACAGCGGCGGAGACATGGGATAAAAGAGCGCAAGGAGAGTGGAGACACAGGATAAAAAAGCACGAGGAGAGCGGCGGAGACACAGGATAAAAGAACGGTGGAGACACAGGATAAAAGAGCGCGAGGAGACCGGAGACACAGGGAAAAAGAGCGCGAGGAGAGTGGTGGAGACACAGGATAAAAGAGTGTGAGGAGACGCAGGATAAAAGAGTGTGAGGAGACGCAGGATAAAAGAGCGCGAGGAGAATGGTGGAGACACGGTAAAAGAGCGCGAGGGGAGCGGCGGAGACGCAGGATAAAAGAGCGCGAGCAGAGCGGAGGAGGCGCAGATTAAAAGAGCGCAAGGAGAGTGGAGACACAGGATAAAAGAGTGGCGAAGACATGGGATAAAAGAGCGCAAGGAGAGTGGAGACACAGGATAAAAGAGCGCGAGGAGAGCGGCGGAGACGCAGGATAAAAGAGCGCGAGGAGAGCGGCGGAGGCACAGGGTAAAAGAGCCCGAGGAGAGAGGAGACACAGTGAAAAAGAACGCGAGGAGCGCGGCGGTGTCGCAAAATAAAAGAGCGCAAGGAGAGTGGTGGAGACACAGGATAAAAGAGCGCGAGGAGAGTGGCGGAGACGTAGGATAAAAGAGCGCGAGGAGTGCGGCGGAGGCGCAGGATAAAAGTGCGCGAGGAGAGCGGCAGAGACACAGGATAAAAGAGCGTGAGGAGAATGGCGGAGACACGGTAAAAGAGCGGGAGGAGAGCGGCGGAGACGCAGGATATAAGAGCGCGAGGGGAGCAGCGGAGACGCAGGATAAAAGAGCACGAGGAGAGCGGCGGAGACGCAGTATTAAAAAGCGCAAGGAGAGCGGCGGAGACGCAGGATAAAAGAGCGCGAGGAGAGCGGCGGTGGCGCAGGATAAAAGAGCGCAAGGAGAACGGCGGAGGCGCAGGATAAAAGAGCGCGAGGAGAGTGGCGACACAGGATAAAAGAGCGCGAGGAGAGTGGCGGAGGCGCAGGATTAAAGAGCGCAAGGAGAGCGGCGGAGACGCAGGATAAAAGAGCGCGAGGAGAGCGGCGGTGGCGCAGGATAAAAGAGCGCAAGGAGAACGGCGGAGGCGCAGGATAAAAGAGCGCGAGGAGAGTGGAGACACAGGATAAAAGAGCGCGAGGAGTGTGGCGGAGGCGCAGGATAAAAGAGCGCAAGGAGAGCGGCGGAGACGCAGGATAAAAGAGCGCGAGGAGAGCGGCGGAGACGCAGGATAAAAGAGCGCAAGGAGAGTGGAGACACAGGATAAAAGAGTGGCGGAGACATGGGATAAAAGAGCGCAAGGAGAGTGGAGACACAGGATAAAAGAGAGCGAGGACAGCGGCGGAGAATGGGATAAAAGCGCAAGGAGAGTGGAGACACAGGATAAAAGAGCACGAGGAGAGCGGCGGAGACGCAGGATAAAAGAGCGTGAGGAGAATGGCGGAGACACGGTAAAAGAGCGGGAGGAGAGCGGCGGAGACGCAGGATATAAGAGCGCGAGGGGAGCAGCGGAGACGCAGGATAAAAGAGCATGAGGAGAGCGGCGGAGACGCAGTATAAAAGAGCGCAAGGAGAGCGGCGGAGACGCAGGACAATAGAGCGCGAGGAGAGTGGCGGAGACGCAGGATAAAAGAGCGCGAGGAGAGCGGCAGAGGCGCAGGATAAAAGAGCGCAAGGAGAACGGCGGAGGCGCAGTATAAAAGAGCGCGAGGAGAGTGGAGAAACAGGATAAAAGAGCGCGAGGTGAGTGGCGGAGGCGCAGGATAAAAGAGCGCAAGGAGAGCGGCGGAGACGCAGGATAAAAGAGCGCGAGGAGAGCGGCGGAGACGCAGGATAAAGGTGCGCGAGGAGAGCGGCAGAGATGCAGGATAAGAGAGCGCGAGGAGAATGGCGGAGACGCAGGATAATAGAGCGCGAGAATAGCAGCTGAGACGCAGGATAATAGTGCGCAAGGAGAGCGGCGGAGACGCAGGATAAAAGTGCGCGAGGAGAGCAGCAGAGATGCAGGATAAAAGAGCGCGAGGAGAACGGCGGAGACACAGGATAATAGAGCGCGAGGAGAGCGGCGGAGACGCAGGATAAAAGAGCGCGAGGAGAGCGGCGGAGGCACAGGGTAAAAGAGCCCGAGGAGAGAGGAGACAAAGTGAAAAAGAACGCGAGGAGCGCGGTGGTGTCGCAAAATAAAAGAGCGCAAGGAGAGTGGTGGAGACACAGGATAAAAGAGCGCGAGGAGAGTGGCGGAGACGTAGGATAAAAGAGCGCGAGGAGTGCGGCGGAGGCGCAGGATAAAAGTGCGCGAGGAGAGCGGCAGAGACACAGGATAAAAGTGCGTGAGGAGAGCGGCGGAGGCGCAGGATAAAAGAGCGTGAGGAGTGCGGCGGAGGCGCAGGATAAAAGAGCGCGAGGAGAACGGTGGGGACCCAGGATAATAGAGCGCGAGAAGAGCGGCGGAGACGCAGGATAATAGAGCGTGAGGAGAGCGGCAGAGACGCAGGATAAAAGAGCGCGAGGAGAGCAGCGGAGATGCAGGATAAAAGAGTGCAAGGAGAGTGGAGACACAGGATAAAAGAATGGTGGAGACACTGGATAAAAGAGCGCAAGGACAGCGGCGGAGACATGGGATAAAAGAGCGCAAGGAGAGTGGAGACACAGGATAAAAAAGCACGAGGAGAGCGGCGGAGACACAGGATAAAAGAACGGTGGAGACACAGGATAAAAGAGCGCGAGGAGACCGGAGACACAGGGAAAAAGAGCGCGAGGAGAGTGGTGGAGACACAGGATAAAAGAGTGTGAGGAGACGCAGGATAAAAGAGTGTGAGGAGACGCAGGATAAAAGAGCGCGAGGAGAATGGTGGAGACACGGTAAAAGAGCGCGAGGGGAGCGGCGGAGACGCAGGATAAAAGAGCGCGAGCAGAGCGGAGGAGGCGCAGATTAAAAGAGCGCAAGGAGAGTGGAGACACAGGATAAAAGAGTGGCGAAGACATGGGATAAAAGAGCGCAAGGAGAGTGGAGACACAGGATAAAAGAGCGCGAGGAGAGCGGCGGAGACGCAGGATAAAAGAGCGCGAGGAGAGCGGCGGAGGCACAGGGTAAAAGAGCCCGAGGAGAGAGGAGACACAGTGAAAAAGAACGCGAGGAGCGCGGCGGTGTCGCAAAATAAAAGAGCGCAAGGAGAGTGGTGGAGACACAGGATAAAAGAGCGCGAGGAGAGTGGCGGAGACGTAGGATAAAAGAGCGCGAGGAGTGCGGCGGAGGCGCAGGATAAAAGTGCGCGAGGAGAGCGGCGGAGACACAGGATAAAAGTGCGTGAGGAGAGCGGCGGAGGCGCAGGATAAAAGAGCGCGAGGAGAGCGGCGGAGGCGCAGGATAAAAGAGCGCGAGGAGAACGGTGGAGACGCAGGATAATAGAGCGCGAGAAGAGCGGCGGAGACGCAGGATAATAGAGCGTGAGGAGAGCGGCAGAGACGCAGGATAATAGAGCGCGAGGAGAGCGGCGGAGACGCAGGATAAAAGAGCGTGAGGAGAGCGGCGGAGACGCAGGATAAAAGAGTGCAAGGAGTGTGGAGATACAGGATAAAAGAGCGCGAGGAGAGCGGCGGAGACGCAGGATAAAAGTGCGCGAGGAGAGCGGCGGAGACGCAGGATAAAAGAGCGCAAGGAGAGCGGCGGAGATGCAGGATAATAGAGTGCAAGGAGAGTGGAGACACAGGATAAAAGAATGGTGGAGACACAGGATAAAAGAGAGCGAGGACAGCGGCGGAGACATGGGATAAAAGAGCGCAAGGAGAGTGGAGACACAGGATAAAAGAGCACGAGGAGAGCGGCGGAGACGCAGGATAAAAGAGCGTGAGGAGAATGGCGGAGACACGGTAAAAGAGCGGGAGGAGAGCGGCGGAGACGCAGGATATAAGAGCGCGAGGGGAGCGGCGGAGACGCAGGATAATAGAGCGCGAGGAGAGCGGCGGAGACGCAGGATAAAAGAGCGCGAGGAGAGCGGCGGAGACGCAGGATAAAAGAGCGCGAGGAGAGCGGCGGAGACGCAGGATAAAAGAGCGTGAGGAGAATGGCGGAGACACGGTAAAAGAGCGGGAGGAGAGCGGCGGAGACGCAGGATATAAGAGCGCGAGGGGAGCGGCGGAGACGCAGGATAATAGAGCGCGAGGAGAGCGGCGGAGACGCAGGATAAAAGAGCGCGAGGAGAGCGGCGGAGAGGCAGGATAAAAGAGCCCAAGGAGAGTGGAGACACAGGATAAAAGAGTGGCGGAGACATGGGATAAAAGAGCGCGAGGAGAGTGGAGACACAGGATAAAAGAGAGCGAGGACAGCGGCGGAGACATGGGATAAAAGAGCGCAAGGAGAGTGGAGACACAGGATAAAAGAGCGCGAGGAGAGCGGCGGAGACGCAGGATAAAAGAGCGTGAGGAGAATGGCGGAGACACGGTAAAAGAGCGGGAGGAGAGCGGCGGAGACGCAGGATATAAGAGCGCGAGGGGAGCAGCGGAGACGCAGGATAAAAGAGCACGAGGAGAGCGGCGGAGACGCAGTATTAAAAAGCGCAAGGAGAGCGGCGGAGACGCAGGATAAAAGAGCGCGAGGAGAGCGGCGGTGGCGCAGGATAAAAGAGCGCAAGGAGAACGGCGGAGGCGCAGGATAAAAGAGCGCGAGGAGAGTGGCGACACAGGATAAAAGAGCGCGAGGAGAGTGGCGGAGGCGCAGGATTAAAGAGCGCAAGGAGAGCGGCGGAGACGCAGGATAAAAGAGCGCGAGGAGAGCGGCGGTGGCGCAGGATAAAAGAGCGCAAGGAGAACGGCGGAGGCGCAGGATAAAAGAGCGCGAGGAGAGTGGAGACACAGGATAAAAGAGCGCGAGGAGTGTGGCGGAGGCGCAGGATAAAAGAGCGCAAGGAGAGCGGCGGAGACGCAGGATAAAAGAGCGCGAGGAGAGCGGCGGAGACGCAGGATAAAAGAGCGCAAGGAGAGTGGAGACACAGGATAAAAGAGTGGCGGAGACATGGGATAAAAGAGCGCAAGGAGAGTGGAGACACAGGAAAAAAGAGAGCGAGGACAGCGGCGGAGACATGGGATAAAAGCGCAAGGAGAGTGGAGACACAGGATAAAAGAGCACGAGGAGAGCGGCGGAGACGCAGGATAAAAGAGCGTGAGGAGAATGGCGGAGACACGGTAAAAGAGCGGGAGGAGAGCGGCGGAGACGCAGGATATAAGAGCGCGAGGGGAGCAGCGGAGACGCAGGATAAAAGAGCACGAGGAGAGCGGCGGAGACGCTTTATTAAAGAGCGCAAGGAGAGCGGCGGAGACGCAGGATAAAAGAGCGCGAGGAGAGCGGCGGAGACGTAGGATAAAAGAGCGCGAGGAGTGCGGCGGAGGCGCTGGATAAAAGTGCGCGAGGAGAGCGGCGGAGACACAGGATAAAAGTGCGTGAGGAGAGCGGCGGAGACACAGGATAAAAGAGTGCAAGGAGAGTGGAGACACAGGATAAAAGAGCACGAGGACAGCGGCGGAGACGCAGGATAAAAGTGCGCGAGGAGAGCGGCGGAGATGCAGGATAAAAGAGCGCAAGGAGAGCGGCGGAGGCTCAGGTTAAAAGAGCGCGAGGAGTGCAGCGGAGACGCAGGATAAAAGAGCGTGAGGAGAGCGGCGGAGACGCAGGATAATAGAGCGCGAGGAGAGCGGCGGAGACGCAGGATAATAGAGCGCGAGGAGAGCGGCGGAGATGCAGGATAAAAGAGCGTGAGGAGAGCGGCGGAGACGCAGGATAAAAGAGTGCAAGGAGTGTGGAGATACAGGATAAAAGAGCGTGAGGAGAGCGGCGGAGACACAGGATAAAAGTGCGCGAGGAGAGCGGCGGAGACGCAGGATAAAAGAGCGCAAGGAGAGCGGCAGAGATGCAGGATAAAAGAGTGCAAGGAGAGTGGAGACACAGGATAAAAGAATGGTGGAGACACAGGATAAAAGAGAGCGAGGACAGCGGCGGAGACATGGGATAAAAGAGCGCAAGGAGATTGGAGACACAGGATAAAAGAGCACGAGGAGAGCGGCGGAGACGCAGGATAAAAGAGCGTGAGGAGAATGGCGGAGACACGGTAAAAGAGCGGGAGGAGAGCGGCGGAGACGCAGGATATAAGAGCGCGAGGGGAGCAGCGGAGACGCAGGATAAAAGAGCACGAGGAGAGCGGCGGAGACGCAGTATTAAAGAGCGCAAGGAGAGCGGCGGAGACGCAGGATAAAAGAGCGCGAGGAGAGCGGCGGAGGCACAGGGTAAAAGAGCCCGAGGAGAGAGGAGACACAGTGAAAAAGAACGCGAGGAGCGCGGCGGTGTCGCAAAATAAAAGAGCGCAAGGAGAGTGGTGGAGACACAGGATAAAAGAGCGCGAGGAGAGTGGCGGAGACGTAGGATAAAAGAGCGCGAGGAGTGCGGCGGAGGCGCTGGATAAAAGTGCGCGAGGAGAGCGGCGGAGACACAGGATAAAAGTGCGTGAGGAGAGCGGCGGAGACGCAGGATAAAAGAGTGCAAGGAGAGTGGAGACACAGGATAAAAGAGCACGAGGAGAGCGGCGGAGACACAGGATAAAAGTGCGTGAGGAGAGCGGCGGAGACGCAGGATAAAAGAGTGCAAGGAGAGTGGAGACACAGGATAAAAGAGCGCGAGGAGTGCAGCGGAGACACAGGATAAAAGAGCGTGAGGAGAGCGGCAGAGACGCAGGATAATAGAGCGCGAGGAGAGCGGCGGAGACGCAGGATAATAGAGCGCGAGGAGAGCGGCGGAGACGCAGGATAAAAGAGTGTGAGGAGAGCGGCGGAGACGCAGGATAAAAGAGTGCAAGGAGTGTGGAGATACAGGATAAAAGAGCGCGAGGAGAGCGGCGGAGACGCAGGATAAAAGTGCGCGAGGAGAGCGGCGGAGATGCAGGATAAAAGAGCGCAAGGAGAGCGGCGGAGATGCAGGATAAAAGAGTGCAAGGAGAGTGGAGACACAGGATAAAAGAATGGTGGAGACACAGGATAAAAGAGAGCGAGGACAGCGGCGGAGACATGGGATAAAAGAGCGCAAGGAGAGTGGAGACACAGGATAAAAGAGCGCGAGGAGAGCGGCGGAGACAGAGGATAACAGAGCGGTGGAGACACTGGATAAAAGAGCGTGAGGAGAGCGGCGGAGACACAGGATAAAAGAGCGCGAGGAGACCGGAGACACAGGGAAAAAAAGCGCGAGGAGAGTGGTGGAGACACAGGATAAAAGAGTGTGAGGAGACGCAGGATAAAAGAGTGTGAGGAGACGCAGGATAAAAGAGCGCGAGGAGAATGGCGGAGACACGGTAAAAGAGCGCGAGGAGAGCGGCGGAGACGCAGGATAAAAGAGTGCGAGGGGAGCAGCGGAGACGCAGGATATAAGAGAACGAGGAGAGCGGCGGAGACGCAGGACAATAGAGCGCGAGGAGAGCGGCGGCGACACAGGATAAAAGAGCGCGAGGAGAGCGGCGGAGGCGCAGGATAAAAGCGCAAGGAGAACGGCGGAGGCGCAGGATAAAAGAGCGCGAGGGGAGTGGAGACACAGGATAAAAGAGCGCGAGGAGAGTGGCGGAGGCGCAGGATAAAAGAGCGCGAGGAGAGCGGCGGAGACGCAGGATAATAGAGCGCAAGGAGAGTGGAGACACAGGATAAAAGAGTGGCGGAGACATGGGATAAAAGAGCGCAAGGAGAGTGGAGACACAGGATAAGAGAGCGAGGACAGTGGCGGAGACATGGGATAAAAGAGCGCTAGGAGAGTGGAGACACAGGATAAAAGAGCGCGAGGAGAGCGGCGGAGACACAGGATAAAAGAGCGACGCAGGATAAAAGAGCGCAAGGAGAGTGGAGACACAGGATAAAAGAATGGTGGAGACACAGGATAAAAGAGAGCGAGGACAGCGGCGGAGACATGGGATAAAAGAGCGCAAGGAGAGTGGAGACACAGGATAAAAGAGCACGAGGAGAGCGGCGGAGACGCAGGATAAAAGAGCGTGAGGAGAATGGCGGAGACACGGTAAAAGAGCGGGAGGAGAGCGGCGGAGACGCAGGATATAAGAGCGCGAGGGGAGCAGCGGAGACGCAGGATAAAAGAGCACGAGGAGAGCGGCGGAGACGCAGTATTAAAGAGCGCAAGGAGAGCGGCGGAGACGCAGGATAAAAGAGCGCGAGGAGAGCGGCGGAGGCACAGGGTAAAAGAGCCCGAGGAGAGAGGAGACACAGTGAAAAAGAACGCGAGGAGCGCGGCGGTGTCGCAAAATAAAAGAGCGCAAGGAGAGTGGTGGAGACACAGGATAAAAGAGCGCGAGGAGAGTGGCGGAGACGTAGGATAAAAGAGCGCGAGGAGTGCGGCGGAGACACAGGATAAAAGTGCGTGAGGAGAGCGGCGGAGACGCAGGATAAAAGAGTGCAAGGAGAGTGGAGACACAGGATAAAACAGCACGAGGAGAGCGGCGGAGACGCAGGATAAAAGTGCGCGAGGAGAGCGGCGGAGACGCAGGATAAAAGAGCGCAAGGAGAGCGGCGGAGGCCCAGGATAAAAGAGCGCGAGGAGTGCAGCGGAGACACAGGATAAAAGAGCGTGAGGAGAGCGGCGGAGACGCAGGATAATAGAGCGCGAGGAGAGCGGTGGAGACGCAGGATAATAGAGCGCGAGGAGAGCGGCGGAGACGCAGGATAAAAGAGCGTGAGGAGAGCGGCGGAGACGCAGGATAAAAGAGTGCAAGGAGTGTGGAGATACAGGATAAAAGAGCGCGAGGAGAGCGGCGGAGACGCAGGATAAAAGTGCGCGAGGAGATCGGCGGAGACGCAGGATAAAAGAGCGCAAGGAGAGCGGCGGAGATGCAGGATAAAAGAGTGCAAGGAGAGTGGAGACACAGGATAAAAGAATGGTGGAGACACAGGATAAAAGAGAGCGAGGACAGCGGCGGAGACATGGGATTAAAGAGCGCAAGGAGAGTGGAGACACAGGATAAAAGAGCGCGAGGAGAGCGGCGGAGACAGAGGATAACAGAGCGGTGGAGACACTGGATAAAAGAGCGTGAGGAGAGCGGCGGAGACACAGGATAAAAGAGCGCGAGGAGACCGGAGACACAGGGAAAAAAAGCGCGAGGAGAGTGGTGGAGACACAGGATAAAAGAGTGTGAGGAGACGCAGGATAAAAGAGTGTGAGGAGACGAGGATAAAAGAGCGCGAGGAGAATGGCGGAGACACGGTAAAAGAGCGCGAGGAGAGCGGCGGAGACGCAGGATAAAAGAGCGCGAGGGGAGCAGCGGAGACGCAGGATATAAGAGCACGAGGAGAGCGGCGGAGACGCAGTATAAAAGAGCGCAAGGAGAGCGGTGGAGACACAGGATAAAAGAGCGCGAGGAGAGCGGCGGAGGCGCAGGATAAAAGCGCAAGGAGAACGGCGGAGGCGCAGGATAAAAGAGCGCGAGGGGAGTGGAGACACAGGATAAAAGAGCGCGAGGAGAGTGGCGGAGGCGCAGGATAAAAGAGCGCGAGGAGAGCGGCGGAGACGCAGGATAATAGAGCGCAAGGAGAGTGGAGACACAGGATAAAAGAGTGGCGGAGACATGGGATAAAAGAGCGCAAGGAGAGTGGAGACACAGGATAAAAGAGAGCGAGGACAGTGGCGGAGACATGGGATAAAAGAGCGCTAGGAGAGTGGAGACACAGGATAAAAGAACGCGAGGAGAGCGGCGGAGACACAGGATAAAAGAGCGTTGGAGACACTGGATAAAAGAGCGTGAGGAGAGCGGCGGAGACACAGGATAAAAGAGTGTGAGGAGACGCAGGATAAAAGAGTGAGAGGAGACACAGGATAAAAGAGCGCGAGGAGAATGGCGGAGACACGGTAAAAGAGCGGGAGGAGAGCGGCGGAGACGCAGGATATAAGAGCACGAGGGGAGCAGAGGAGACGCAGGATAATAGAGGACGAGGAGAGCGGCGGAGACGCAGTATTAAAGAGCGCAAGGAGAGCGGCGGAGACGCAGGATAATAGAGCACGAGGAGAGCGGCGGAGACGCAGGATAAAAGAGCGCGAGGAGAGCGGCGGAGGCGCAGGATAAAAGAGCGCAAGGAGAACGGCGGAGGCGCAGGATAATAGAGCGCGAGGAGTACGGCGGAGGCGCAGGATAAAAGAGCGTGAGGAGAGCGGCAGAGACGCAGGATAATAGAGCGCAAGGAGAGCGGCGGAGACGCAGGATAAAAGAGCGTGAGGAGAGCGGCGGAGACGCAGGATAAAAGAGTGCAAGGAGAGTGGAGACACAGGATAAAAGAGCACGAGGAGAGCGGCGGAGACGCAGGATAAAAGTGCGCGAGGAGAGCGGCGGAGACACGGTAAAAGTGCGCGAGGTGAGCGGCAGAGGCACAGGGTAAAAGAGCCCGAGGAGAGAGGAGACACAGTGAAAAAGAACGCGAGGAGAGCGGCGGAGTCGCAAAATAAAAGAGCGCAAGGAGAGTGGTGGAGACGCAGGATAATAGAGCGCGAGGAGAGCGGCGGAGACGCAGGATAAAAAAGCGTGAGGAGAGCGGCGGAGACGCAGGATAAAAGAGTGCAAGGAGAGTGGAGACAAAGGATAAAAGAGCGCGAGGAGAGCAGCAGAGATGCAGGATAAAAGAGTGCAAGGAGAGTGGAGACACAGGATAAAAGAATGGTGGAGACATTGGATAAAAGAGCGCGAGGACAGCGGCGGAGACGTGGGATAAAAGAGCGCAAGGAGAGTGGAGACACAGGATAAAAGAGAGCGAGGACAGCGGCAGAGACATGGGATAAAAGAGCGCAAGGAGAGTGGAGACACAGGATAAAAGAGCGCAAGGAGAGCGGCGGAGACACAGGATAAAAGAGCGGTGGAGACACTGGATAAAAGAGCGTGAGGAGAGCGGCGGAGACACAGGATAAAAGAGCGCGAGGAGACCGGAGACACAGGGAAAAAGAGCGCGAGGAGAGTGGTGGAGACACAGGATAAAAGAGTGTGAGGAGACGCAGGATAAAAGAGTGTGAGGAGACGCAGGATAAAAGAGCGCGAGGAGAATGGCGGAGACACGGTAAAAGAGCGCGAGGAGAGCGGCGGAGACGCAGGATAAAAGAGCGCGAGGGGAGCAGCGGAGACGCAGGATAAAAGAGCATGAGGAGAGCGGCGGAGACGCAGTATAAAAGAGCGCAAGGAGAGCGGCGGAGACGCAGGACAATAGAGCGGGAGGAGAGTGGCGGAGACGCAAGATAAAAGAGCGCGAGGAGAGCGGCGGAGGCGCAGGATAAAAGAGCGCAAGGAGAACGGCGGAGGCGCAGTATAAAAGAGCGCGAGGAGAGTGGAGAAACAGGATAAAAGAGCGCGAGGAGAGTGGCGGAGGCGCAGGATAAAAGAGCGCAAGGAGAGCGGCGGAGACGCAGGATAAAAGAGCGCGAGGAGAGCGGCGGAGACGCAGGATAAAGGTGCGCGAGGAGAGCGGCAGAGATGCAGGATAAGAGAGCGCGAGGAGAATGGCGGAGACGCAGGATAATAGTGCGCAAGGAGAGCGGCGGAGACGCAGGATAAAAGTGCGCGAGGAGACCAGCAGAGATGCAGGATAAAAGAGCGCGAGGAGAACGGCGGAGACACAGGATAATAGAGCGCGAGGAGAGCGGCGGAGACGCAGGATAAAAGAGCGCGAGGAGAGCGGCGGAGGCACAGGGTAAAAGAGCCCGAGGAGAGAGGAGACACAGTGAAAAAGAACGTGAGGAGCGCGGCGGTGTCGCAAAATAAAAGAGCGCAAGGAGAGTGGTGGAGACACAGGATAAAAGAGCGCGAGGAGAGTGGCAGAGACGTAGGATAAAAGAGCACGAGGAGTGCGGCGGAGGCGCAGGATAAAAGTGCGCGAGGAGAGCGGCAGAGACACAGGATAAAAGTGCGTGAGGAGAGCGGCGGAGGCGCAGGATAAAAGAGCGCGAGGAGTGCGGCGGAGGCGCAGGATAAAAGAGCGCGAGGAGAACGGTGGAGACCCAGGATAATAGAGCGCGAGAAGAGCGGCGGAGACGCAGGATAATAGAGCGTGAGGAGAGCGGCAGAGACGCAGGATAAAAGAGCGCGAGGAGAGCAGCGGAGAAGCAGGATAAAAGAGTGCAAGGAGAGTGGAGACACAGGATAAAAGAATGGTGGAGACACTGGATAAAAGAGCGCGAGGACAGCGGCGGAGACATGGGATAAAAGAGCGCAAGGAGAGTGGAGACACAGGATAAAAAAGCACGAGGAGAGCGGCGGAGACACAGGATAAAAGAGCGGTGGAGACACAGGATAAAAGAGCGCGAGGAGAGTGGTGGAGACACAGGATAAAAGAGTGTGAGGAGACGCAGGATAAAAGAGTGTGAGGAGACGCAGGATAAAAGAGCGCGAGGAGAATGGTGGAGACACAGGATAAAAGAGTGTGAGGAGACGCAGGATAAAAGAGTGTGAGGAGACGCAGGATAAAAGAGCGCGAGGAGAATGGTGGAGACACGGTAAAAGAGCGCGAGGGGAGCGGCGGAGACGCAGGATAAAAGAGCGCGAGGGGAGCAGCGGAGACGTAGGATAAAAGAGCACGAGGAGAGCGACGGAGACGCAGTATAAAAGAGCGCAAGGAGAGCGGCGGAGACGCAGGATAATAGAGCGCGAGGAGAGCGGCGGAGATGCAGGATAAAAGAGCGCGAGAAGAGCGGCGGAGGCGCAGGATAAAAGAGCGCAAGGAGAACGGCGGAGGCGCAGGATAAAAGAGCGCGAGGAGAGTGGAGACACAGGATAAAAGAGCGCGAGGAGAGTGGCGGAGGCGCAGGATAAAAGAGCGCAAGGAGAGCGGCGGAGACGCAGGATAAAAGAGCGCGAGGAGAGCGGCGGAGATGCAGGATAAAAGAGCGCAAGGAGAGTGGAGACACAGGATAAAAGAGTGGCGGAGACATGGGATAAAAGAGCGCAAGGAGAGTGGAGACACAGGATAAAAGAGAGCGAGGACAGCGGCGGAGACATGGGATAAAAGAGCGCAAGGAGAGTGGAGACACAGGATAAAAGAGCGGGAGGAGAGCGGCGGAGACGCAGGATAAAAGAGCGTGAGGAGAATGGCGGAGACACGGTAAAAGAGCGGGAGGAGAGCGGCGGAGACGCAGGATATAAGAGCGCGAGGGGAGCAGCGGAGACGCAGGATAAAAGAGCACGAGGAGAGCGGCGGGGACGCAGTATTAAAGAGCGCAAGGAGAGCGGCGGAGACGCAGGATAAAAGAGTGCGAGGAGAGCTGAGAGGAGACACAGTGAAAAAGAACGCGAGGAGCGCGGCGGTGTCGCAAAATAAAAGAGCGCAAGGAGAGTGGTGGAGACACAGGATAAAAGAGCGCGAGGAGAGTGGCGGAGACATAGGATAAAAGAGCGCGAGGAGAGCGGCGGTGACGCAGGATAAAAGAACGTGAGGAGAGTGGCGGAGACGCAGGATAAAAGAGTGCAAGGAGTGTGGAGATACAGGATAAAAGAGCGCGAGGAGAGCGGCGGAGACGCTGGATAAAAGTGCGCGAGGAGAGCGGCTGAGACGCAGGATAAAAGAGTGCAAGGAGAGTGGAGACACAGGATAAAAGAATGGTGGAGACACAGGATAAAAGAGAGCGAGGACAGCGGCAGAGACATGGGATAAAAGAGCGCAAGGAGAGTGGAGACACAGGATAAAAGAGCACGAGGAGAGCGGCGGAGACGCAGGATAAAAGAGCGTGAGGAGAATGGCGGAGACACGGTAAAAGAGCGGGAGGAGAGCGGCGGAGACGCAGGATATAAGAGCGCGAGGGGAGCAGCGGAGACGCAGGATAAAAGAGCACGAGGAGAGCGGCGGAGACGCAGTATTAAAGAGCGCGAGGAGAGCGGCGGAGACGCAGGATAAAAGAGCGCGAGGAGAGCGGTGGAGGCACAGGGTAAAAGAGCCCGAGGAGAGAGGAGACACAGTGAAAAAGAACGCGAGGAGCGCGGCAGTGTCGCAAAATAAAAGAGCGCAAGGAGAGTGGTGGAGACACAGGATAAAAGAGCGCGAGGAGAGTGGCGGAGACGTAAGATAAAAGAGCGCGAGGAGTGCGGCGGAGGCGCTGGATAAAAGTGCGCGAGGAGAGCGGCGGAGACACAGGATAAAAGTGCGTGAGGAGAGCGGCGGAGACGCAGGATAAAAGAGTGCAAGGAGAGTGGAGACACAGGATAAAAGAGCACGAGGAGAGCGGCGGAGACGCAGGATAAAAGTGCGCGAGGAGAGCGGCGGAGATGCAGGATAAAAGAGCGCAAGGAGAGCGTTGGAGGCCCAGGATAAAAGAGCGCGAGGAGTGCAGCGGAGACGCAGGATAAAAGAGCGTGAGGAGAGCGGCGGAGACGCAGGATAATAGAGCGCGAGGAGAGCGGCGGAGACGCAGGATAATAGAGCGCGAGGAGAGCGGCGGAGACGCAGGATAAAAGAGCGTGAGGAGAGCGGCGGAGACGCAGGATAAAAGAGTGCAAGGAGTGTGGAGATACAGGATAAAAGAGCGCGAGGAGAGCGGCGGAGACGCAGGATAAAAGTGCGCGAGGAGAGCGGCGGAGACGCAGGATAAAAGAGCGCAAGGAGAGTGGAGAGACAGGATAAAAGAATGGTGGAGACACAGGATAAAAGAGAGCGAGGACAGCGGTGGAGACATGGGATAAAAGCGCAAGGAGAGTGGAGACACAGGATAAAAGAGCACGAGGAGAGCGGCGGAGACACAGGATAACAGAGCGGTGGAGACACTGGATAAAAGAGCGTGAGGAGAGCGGCGGAGACACAGGATAAAAGAGCGCGAGGAGACCGGAGACACAGGGAAAAAAAGCGCGAGGAGAGTGGTGGAGACACAGGATAAAAGAGTGTGAGGAGACGCAGGATAAAAGAGTGTGAGGAGACGCAGGATAAAAGAGCACGAGGAGAATGGCGGAGACACGGTAAAAGAGCGCGAGGAGAGCGGCGGAGACGCAGCATAAAAGAGCGCGAGGGGAGCAGCGGAGACGCAGGATATAAGAGCACGAGGAGAGCGGCGGAGACGCAGTATAAAAGAGCGCAAGGAGAGCGGTGGAGACGCAGGATAATAGAGCGCGAGGAGAGCGGCGGAGACACAGGATAAAAGAGCGCGAGGAGAGTGGTGGAGGCGCAGGATAAAAGCGCAAGAAGAACGGCGGAGGCGCAGGATAAAAGAGCGCGAGGGGAGTGGAGACACAGGATAAAAGAGCGCGAGGAGAGTGGTGGAGGCGCAGGATAAAAGAGCGCGAGGAGAGCGGCGGAGACGCAGGATAATAGAGCGCAAGGAGAGTGGAGACATAGGATAAAAGAGTGGCGGAGACATGGGATAAAAGAGCGCAAGGAGAGTGGAGACACAGGATAAAAGAGAGCGAGGACAGTGGCGGAGACATGGGATAAAAGAGCGCTAGGAGAGTGGAGACACAGGATAAAAGAGCGCGAGGAGAGCGGCGGAGACACAGGATAAAAGAGCGTTGGAGACACTGGATAAAAGAGCGTGAGGAGAGCGGCGGAGACACAGGATAAAGGAGTGTGAGGAGACGCAGGATAAAAGAGTGAGAGGAGACACAGGATAAAAGAGCGCGAGGAGAATGGCGGAGACACGGTAAAAGAGCGGGAGGAGAGCGGCGGAGACGCAGGATATAAGAGCACGAGGGGAGCAGAGGAGACGCAGGATAATAGAGGACGAGGAGAGCGGCGGAGACGCAGTATTAAAGAGCGCAAGGAGAGCGGCGGAGACGCAGGATAATAGAGCACGAGGAGAGCGGCGGAGACGCAGGATAAAAGAGCGCGAGGAGAGCGGCGGAGGCGCAGGATAAAAGAGCGCATGGAGAATGGCGGAGGCGCAGGATAATAGAGCGCGAGGAGTGCGGCGGAGGCGCAGGATAAAAGAGTGTGAGGAGAGCGGCGGAGGCGCAGGATAAAAGAGCGTGAGGAGAGCGGCAGAGACGCAGGATAATAGAGCGCGAGGAGAGCGGCGGAGACGCAGGATAAAAGAGCGTGAGGAGAGCGGCGGAGACGCAGGATAAAAGAGTGCAAGGAGAGTGGAGACACAGGATAAAAGAGCGCGAGGAGAGCGGCGGAGACGCAGGATAAAAGTGCGCGAGGAGAGCAGCGGAGACACGGTAAAAGTGCGCGAGGAGAGCGGCAGAGGCACAGGGTAAAAGAGCCCGAGGAGAGAGGAGACACAGTGAAAAAGAACGCGAGGAGAGCGGCGGAGTCGCAAAATAAAAGAGCGCAAGGAGAGTGGTGGAGACACAGGATAAAAGAGCGCAATGAGAGTGGCGGAGACGTAGGATAAAAGTGCGTGAGGAGAGCGGCAGAGGCGCAGGATAAAAGCGCGAGGAGAGTGGTGGAGGCGCAGGATAAAAGAGCACGAGGAGTGCGGCAGAGGCGCAGGATAAAAGCACGAGGAGAGCGGCGGAGACGCAGGATAATAGAGCGCGAGGAGAGCGGCGTAGACGCAGGATAAAAAAGCGTGAGGAGAGCGGCGGAGACGCAGGATAAAAGAGTGCAAGGAGAGTGGAGACACAGGATAAAAGAGCGCGAGGAGACCGGAGACACAGGGAAAAAAAGCGCGAGGAGAGTGGTGGAGACACAGGATAAAAGAGTGTGAGGAGACGCAGGATAAAAGAGTGTGAGGAGACGCAGGATAAAAGAGCGCGAGGAGAATGGCGGAGACACGGTAAAAGAGCGCGAGGAGAGCGGCGGAGACGCAGGATAAAAGAGCGCGAGGGGAGCAGCGGAGACGCAGGATATAAGAGCACGAGGAGAGCGGCGGAGACGCAGTATAAAAGAGCGCAAGGAGAGCGGTGGAGACGCAGGATAATAGAGCGCGAGGAGAGCGGCGGAGACACAGGATAAAAGAGCGCGAGGAGAGCGGCGGAGGCGCAGGATAAAAGAGCGCAAGAAGAACGGCGGAGGCGCAGGATAAAAGAGCGCGAGGGGAGTGGAGACACAGGATAAAAGAGCGCGAGGAGAGTGGCGGAGGCGCAGGATAAAAGAGCGCGAGGAGAGCGGCGGAGACGCAGGATAATAGAGCGCAAGGAGAGTGGAGACACAGGATAAAAGAGTGGCGGAGACATGGGATAAAAGAGCGCAAGGAGAGTGGAGACACAGGATAAAAGAGAGCGAGGACAGTGGCGGAGACATGGGATAAAAGAGCGCTAGGAGAGTGGAGACACAGGATAAAAGAGCGCAAGGAGAGCGGCGGAGACACAGGATAAAAGAGCGTTGGAGACACTGGATAAAAGAGCGTGAGGAGAGCGGCGGAGACACAGGATAAGAGTGTGAGGAGACGCAGGATAAAAGAGTGAGAGGAGACACAGGATAAAAGAGCGCGAGGAGAATGGCGGAGACACGGTAAAAGAGCGGGAGGAGAGCGGCGGAGACGCAGGATATAAGAGCACGAGGGGAGCAGAGGAGACGCAGGATAATAGAGGACGAGGAGAGCGGCGGAGACGCAGTATTAAAGAGCGCAAGGAGAGCGGCGGAGACGCAGGATAATAGAGCGCGAGGAGAGCGGCGGAGATGCAGGATAAAAGAGCGCGAGGAGAGCGGCGGAGGCGCAGGATAAAAGAGCGCGAGGAGAGCGGCAGAGTCGCAGGATAATAGAGCGCGAGGAGAGTGGCGGAGACGTAGGATAAAAGTGCGTGAGGAGAGCGGCAGAGGCGCAGGATAAAAGCGCGAGGAGAGTGGTGGAGGCGCAGGATAAAAGAGCGCAAGGAGAGCGGCGGAGACGCAGGATAATAGAGCGCAAGGAGAGCGGTGGAGACACAGGATAAAAGAGCGCGAGGAGAGCGGCGGAGGCGCAGGATAAAAGAGCGCAAGGAGAACGGCGGAGGCGCAGGATAAAAGAGCGCGAGAGAGTGGAGACACAGGATAAAAGAGCGTGAGGAGAGTGGCGGAGGCGCAGGATAAAAGAGCGCAAGGAGAGTGGAGACACAGGATAAAAGAGTGGCGGAGACATGGGATAAAAGAGCGCAAGGAGAGTGGAGACACAGGATAAAAGAGAGCGAGGACAGCGGCAGAGACATGGGATAAAAGAGCGCAAGGAGAGTGGAGACACAGGATAAAAGAGCGCGAGGAGAGCGGCGGAGACGCAGGATAATAGAGCGGTGGAGACACTGGATAAAAGAGCGTGAGGAGAGCGGCGGAGACACAGGATAAAA